>NC_050517.1:20674066-20696453 GCF_002922805.2 Oryzias melastigma
TACTTTTACAATGAAACATTAAAATATGAAAAAATAAAATAAAATAAAATGGAAACATTACTGTCGCTAAAGAGAGGAAAAACAAGGATGTGACTAGTTTATGAAAAACGTAAAAAATAAATATACTTAGGAGTGGTCTCAAAAGATAAGCCTGAAAATGAAAAGTTTTCCAAATTCCAGTAATGCTCATGCTGGCATTTTGACAAAAACAATCTTGAACAATGAAATCTTTGAAACAGGAATGTGCTACTTCTTTAAAGTTTATAAAATATGCTCTTATGGTTAAATGCAGAACCAGTTGTGTTAGTCTTTTTCTGGTTTGGGTTAAGAATCAGAAGCTTAGTGGAGAAAATTACCCATTAGTCTCAATTTAAGTGAGCAGTTGTTGAGCAAGATTCTTTGAAAAATATTGTATTTACTGAACTTGTGAGAAGGTCTGTATCATATATCTAATTTTGATCTCTGCAAATAAAATTTGAGCATTTTTTTTCCAAGTCCACTCTGTCTGGCTCACGTACAGATGAAATGTGAGCTATGTGTATGTTTGTTTTTTTTTCTTAGTTTTCTTACACTGAGTCATGCCTTGAGTTCAGACTATAGTCAGTGGGGATTTGTGCCCCCAATCCCTCTCCACCATGCAGTCTCAGTTACACGAGGTTTCATTTGTCAGCAATCCACAGCTGTTCGTGTTTCTGTTATTATGTTAAGTCTTTATGGTTGGGATTTGTCAAGATCATATCATCTTATCTTTTGTGTATCACATAACTTTTTAGGTTTTTACATCATGTTTAGATTTTTTTTTTACCTCTCCATGCTGCATCACAATCAAGCCGCCCTGGTAGAAAACCGTGACAGCTTTGGCACATCGACGCCCGACAATCCCACAGGCCTCATTCTCCACCAGCACTCTGAAGGAGCCCTCTTCTCCATGACACATGTCCTTTTTTAGTATGAAGAGATGAGGAGTTACACCCAATGCAGCCTGTGCTTACACTACTTTCTGATCTCTTTATCTCGTACCTGGACTAAGACATACTGGCAGAGGCCTGGGAAAGAATACTTGAGCCCATCGAACGTGATGTAATGCCCCTCCCCTATGGAACGGCACACGCCATCACACAGCTTCTGCGTGCAGCGCCATTTCCTGTTCTCGCACACGCTGATGCACAAAAAACATGGTGAAAACCGGATTCCAGCTTTGCTTCCTTAGATAAGGAATTCAGGATCTTACCAGGTGTTACAGTCCACAGTGATTGTTTGTCCTGCTGCATATGGCCTGTTGTTATGGAAACAGGGACACTGCTCTGGTGCGATGCAGTCTCTCCGATGACGTACCTAAAACCAATACTTGCATCAAGCAGACAGTAGGTTGGTGAATATTTGGTGCTACATGCACACACTACATACAGTGCCTGGCGGACAGAGGCAGCCGGGGATGCAGGAAAGACTGACACAGGGCAGATCCAAATTCTGGCAAGTTCTGGCACACTCGAGGCCCTTTTCACCTGGACCACATTCCGTGCGAACAAGAGGTGGCGGACACTGTGCTGATCGCCGCTCTGCAACCACAGAAACATGAAATGTTTGAACTATCCAGGGATAGACAATTCCAGGCATCAAGGGCCTGCATGTTTTCCAACATACTCTGCTCTGGCATGTTCTAATTGGCTGGACACACCTGAACCAGGTAGTCATGAGTAGGGCTTGAATATCTAGAAATCATGCAGACACTGTGGCCCTCGAGGCCTGGAGTATCCCTAATCTAGATCCAATTTTTGAGAAAGAAACACAGTTTTTAAAATATTGTGATAAAATCTACCTCTGGGTGATCCAAGATCTTCATCATAGAAGAGGTCGGACAGAAAGGAAGGCACTTCAGAGGAGCTACAACGCATGTAGCCATTCTCACAGTGGCTGAACTCACAAAAAGAAGACCAAAAAAAAAGAAGCAATGATGTAAGAGGAAGTGATTACTCGACCCATTTTGGACATAGTGCCGTCACACACCAAATGCTGTTGTGGTCGGCGTAGACGTCACTTGGCTGATAGAGCTGTCCATCATGCAGACAAGGGCAGAGGTCTGCTGTCACACATTGTCCGGAAGGACTCAGGTATTTCCCAGCGGGGCAGAAACAACCCTCCTCGCATACTTTCTCCCCCTCGCAGCCGGCCTCGGCGCCGGACAGAGAGAGGCATGTTCGGTCACACACCGTCCCACAGGCCTCGTAGACCTGGCCTCCAGAACACTCCAGTTCTGACATTAAGATATCAGTAGAGGGTTAATCATGTTTGAAATGCTCATTTGTTTTTTATAACAAAGAGGTACCGTTTTCATAAACATAGATGATACCAGAAGCCATCGTAGCAACTCTGCTTGTAATGTCCATGAAATTCGAGAGACGTTTTTCTGGCTCATTGCACCCTCTATATCCTGTAATATCTTTAGAGTGCTGATAGTTCATAGAGAAAATTACCACAGAGTGAGGGGGATCTCCAGTTCAGCAGGACTCCTTTTGCAGAGCAGGCAGATGCATAAGCAGCCAGAGCAGAGCAGAGGCACTTCTCACCGTCTCCACATGCACACACATCATAGCGGCAGAACCGCTGAAAGGGACTCGGGTTCACCAAAATGTGGCACGGGCTGAACACATCCGACATGATGACCGCACATGCTTCTTCTGCAAAACGCACTGAAAGGTGGCAGAGAATTGGAGGTCAGCGTTTACCATTTTCTGTGTGTTTGACAACCGTGCGAGGACGCGGAAGAGACCTCTTTTGGGGTTGATGGCACACGGATCAGAGTCGTATTTGTGAGTGGATTCACAATCTCCGTTTATCTTCCAGGTCTGGCCAAACGCCTGTGGGCTCGCTTCAACCAATCCAGAATCAGACAAGAAGTCGTCGCCTTGGTTGCCGTTGTAGTTCCCACAGAGACCACAAGTCTGTCCTGCCCATCGTGCTGTGAGCTGGAGAAGTTAAAAATAGAATTAATTTCACATCAGCTTTACTAATTAAAGGTAGTAGCCAAAAAGGGGATTTTCTTTGACCTTGAGGAGCACACGGCCCCGCCCATCCCAGTCCAGACGAAGATCATCACCAAACTTCACACGAACAGACGACTGCACAGTTCTCTGGATATGCAAACGACCTGGACATTCGTGAAGTCACACTTTAAATTTCACATTCAGAGTGATTAACAAGTAAAATAAATAAGAACATTTTGATTAGTTTTGACCAGTGGTCTCAAACTCATTTGCGGCCCCCAAGTTGATATTTTGCAGCCCCCGCCTTAATATGAATGTTCAATGTCCATTCTTCTTTGATGATAATTAAGTAATCCTTACTTTAAAAAAATGCCATTTTCTTTCTTTCTTTTTTTGTTCTTTTTCCCCTCTGTCCTCAGCACTCAGCAGTCTTACACTGCTGGGTTATGTTATTTTAGTTTGGGGTTGGACCTTGGTAGTCCTAGTTTGTAGGCTTTGGTTTTTTGATATTTTTTAAGTAGTTTTGGTTAGCCAGTCCTTAGCAGGGAGCTGCTGACTCAGAAGGTCGCCATAGCTGGGTCAGCAGTCTCCCTGACTTAATATCTGTTTGGCCAAGGAGCCACCATGGAGAGATAACAGGGCCACATGTGGCTCTGGAGGTCACAGACGCCTCCTTTAAGGGGTAATAATTAATGCCGCTGGTCTATACTCCTCTACGATAGTGGCGTACCATGATGCATTGGGGTTTGGATGTCCATGTTGTTGACGGAAACAACTCCTCCGTGCTTCAGCTTTACTGTCATGTTCTCCAGCGAGGGCAGGCTGAGCGTCACTGAGCGAGTGCACACAGCATCCTGATTGTCAGCACACTAAAGCACGACAAAACAACTATTAAGATTTAAATATTGTTTGAATTATATTATATTGTTTTAGATCAAGGACTAGTACTTCCAA
Organism: Oryzias melastigma; assembly: GCF_002922805.2. Classification (NCBI taxonomy): domain Eukaryota; kingdom Metazoa; phylum Chordata; class Actinopteri; order Beloniformes; family Adrianichthyidae; genus Oryzias; species Oryzias melastigma. The sequence goes on from NC_050517.1 coordinate 20,678,005, forward strand.
ATTCCTTTAGGGAGATGGTCTGTTACCTGTACATTCTCAATTATGACGGAGAAGTCCTTGTTGGTGCAGTCCTCTGCCAGCAGATACTGACAGTCACCAGTGAAGGTGAAAAATTTGTTGTCAAAGCTCTTAAAGTGAGACTGTCCCACAACCAGGCATTCACCTACCAAGAAGAAAAGAAGTAAAGAAGAAAAATGGCAACTTTTCAAATGCTTTTCTTTGACATTTCGGTCTCACCAGGACATCCTTCGTTGCTGCATTCCCATGATCCATGTCGACAAACACTGCAGACAAGAAGTTTGAAGTGTAGGAGGCATTATAAGAGGTATTTCGTGTGGATCTGACTGTACATACCATGTGTTGCAGTCCTGGGAAACTGTAAATCCTGGAGGAAAATGTTTTCCCATATGCGTGCAGGAACACTCAGATACTTCCACACAGCGATTCCCATCCAAAACTTTGCCCGCTTTAAAACACAGATGTGTCTATGTTATGACTGGTTGCACCCCAGCAGAGAAAAGACTAAAACACAGTTGCTGATAACTTACCAGGACATGTACAGCCATCCACACACTCCTCCTTGCAGACCTCCTGTATATTTAAACTGTGGCAAGTTGTGGAGCAGGACTTGGTGCATTCACTGTACTCCATCCCGATTGGACACTTAGGGTCTAAGAAAAATTATGTTTTAACCATTTTAAGCTCTTTTAAGATTTTTTAAGTTCTGACAAACTCACAGCATTTGCTCTCCTCCAGCCAGCCATGCAGAAGTGTCCCATGGGCATGGCACGTTCGAGCATACTCTAACAGGATCGGACAGTAACAGTCTTCTACGTCCTGCTGGTCACAGTGGCAAGACTCCGCCTGACACAGCAACAAGAACGCCTCAGGAGAGACGAGGTGGGTACAGTGGAGGAAGATCCCACTTTTTAGCACACTGCAGCTGGACAAAATCTGCAAAAACACACAACAATGTTAGTTAAATGTGTATAAATCTTTGTTAAAATGAACAGTTTTTGTCAGATTTTCAGTAAAACAGTGGCTTACCGCCTCTGTCCCTTTAGTGCTGTTGCAAGACTTGGAGGGACTTGAAACACGTCGGCAAGACTGATCGGCCCCTTTCACTGCCCACGAATTTGCAAAATCATAACTGTCCTCTGTCAGAATGCCTGAAAGCACACACATGCATTCATTAATGAACTGGCTGACAGCCTTCTCCTTAATCTCACTCCACCACAACCGTGTCTTTTGCTGACTTTTACCTCGTTATCTTTTCCTGTACTGAGTTCTACTCTTCCTGTTGCTGAGTGTGTGACCCTCATCATTTCCCAGATTCCTACAATATTTAACTTTCCCTTTTTTTCCACTTTCAAACCTTCACAAGTTAAACCGGTAAAAGTGCACACCTACCCTCCTGAGCTGTATATTCATCAGCGGTAGCGGCGTTAAAGTTGCCACAGAGGCCACAGGTGTGGTTGGCGTGGTGCTTGCTCAGGGTCAAAGCAATGTTGGCTGCATTATCGATTGTCACAGTGAAACCAAACTCTTCGCTCCAGAGCTTATAAAAGCCCAGCTCAGAGCCAACAAACACAGCATGGGATGCATAGGGAAGAGAGAGTCTGTGAGAAAGAAGAGGAAACAAAACCGCCATTACGACTATGTCACTGGAAAAATCAAAAGCTTTTGCAAATTAGAGATTGTATTACTCGACCTTTTTTCTCCTTGTGAGAGAAATCCATCCACAGAAAGGTGCAACTCGAAAGCATCACCCAAAAACAGTGTGACTCCAGTTCTTTTACCTTTGTGAAAATCCCCTTTGGATCCACAGATGTTTCGTTAGTTAGAACTCAACAAACAAGATCCACAAAATTGTTCATGATGCTAAGAAAAACAACTCTTTTATTCATTTAAAGAGATGCAGCGGTTCAGAACGTATGTTACCGGGACAACACACTCACACTTGATTCAATTTCAACTGGGTAGGCCTTTTATTAGATTGCATTTGAGTGACTCACCCAGCAGGGTGAAAGAGCGATGGCTGCAGTCCCCGGCCAGAAGGTAGCTGCAGTCTCCAGGAAACTCATACAAAACCCCATCAAACGTGTGCACATGGTATCGACCAAACAGACTGCATCGCCCCGTCACGCCTGCCACACATGCTGGAGTCAAGAACAACATGAATATTGATGGAATATGAGGCATTTTAGAGTAAACAAATGCAACACTCACCTGTTATGTACATGCAGACACAAATTCCTTGCAAGAATGCCTTTAAAACCATCTAAAATACATACAAAGAAGTTATATTTAATTCAGAGTTACCAAAACAGTCCTTCATTTCTTTTTCTAATCTCAAATAGTCCTACCTCCACAGTTTTCCTCAAAAAAGAAAATTCAGTCAGAGTTGAATTGGCCAGGACATTACGGGATGATCTGACAGTCCCAGACAAAGATTTTCAGCAACACCAGAAGCATTTATATCACAGCCCGCCCAGCTATCAGTGGCTTTCTCTGAACACCCCTCCTACCCCATGTCAGGTTTGGTCAAGAAGAACAAAGTATCATTCTGTCGACAAATCAGTGCCCACAGTCTGCCAGCATCCAACACACACACAGCAGGACAATGCCAGGATGTGCCTACTGATCGCCGGGCTGAGTGATTAGTCGACACACACTCATCTGTAAGGGAGCCAACCCAAACAATTCTTGTGCAAAACACACTTACCAGGCATATCACTCAAAAAAACACGCCTTCAACTAGTGTGTCACACGCACAAACACTACACTTGTATCAAAACTACACACACACACAGTGGGAACGAGTGCAAGCAAAGACTCTCAGGTACAAACCTGTTAGATTCTTTTTTCTTTTGTTTGCTTCATATTAAGTGAATATTGCTAAACTAATACTCATCTAGTGTTCCCTCTAAATGGTATCATACAAGTAAAGCTTAAGACCCACTCTGATAAAAATCATGTTTAAACATGTTCTTGTGGCATTTTTTTAATCATGAAAGACATATATTAAGAAATGTAAACTTAGAAATTTAATTTCTGAGTGTTTCTTTAATAAAAAATAAGTGTGAATCAAGAGCAGATGAAAAATTACCATTTGGAAAAGAGTCTATTAGTGATGTAGGAAATACACTGGGCGGGCCACCAGCTCCCTGCTTTGCTCGACTAGATCCATATATGTCTTTTTTTTCCTCATTCGAGCTGGCATTTGGCTCAAAAACCCTATGACTGATTTTTGTTGCACCGGTAATGTTCGTTTTTTGGGTGTGGGAGCGCATAAACAGATGGCTCAGTTAAGGGTGTCGGGAAAGGGGGGAGGGGTTGCAGAAACTATGTCCAGAAAACAACACAGGTTCTTTGATTTTGGTTAAAAAACAGCGTAATCATAATTAAAAGACCCTGAATGTTTTTAGATAGATCAAAAGATGATCAGAGAGGGACTTGATGTCTTTTGCTGTAGAATAGATTGAAATAATGTATTTTTTTTATATTTGTTTGAGCCCGGGGTGCAACACTTGCATGTTTCTTCATTTAAACTCACAATTTACTTAAGAAGTAAAGATGTCAAAGTATCTGTCATCTTTTAACTTCTTACATTTTCTAGCATCCATCTGTGGGACATCACGTTGTAGGTTATGTTACCACAGAAGTTACTTCTGCTTAATTGGGGCCTTGTGACCATGTATGTAGAGCAGGGGTGTCAAACTCAATCGCACAAGGGGCCAAAATCCAAAACACACTTTGAGTCGTAGGCTGAACAGGATAAACATTTATTAGTGAGCACACTAAAACTACATTTGTAAAACTGTAATAATGTTACTTTTTAACATAACCATGAATAAAAACAGGTAGGAATGTTCTTTGAGAAAAAAAATCAACTTAACCTTAAATAACTTTCAATATTTTATTCTCCATAAGAATACATTTAGTTAGAAATAAGCAGAAGATAACATTGGACCATTAATAACAATAAAATAAAAAGATCTGGAGGGCTGGATATATTTATTTGGAGGGCCGGATCTGGCCCCTGGACCTTGACGCATGCTCTAAAATCATACAAGTATTTCTTCGTTTGATTCTATTAATTTAATCTAAGTCATGGTTCACTATTCCAGTGTAGTACTTTTTTTTTACACTATTACAAAATAAACTGATGCAAAACAATGTAAACTGACTGGTTTTTGGGGCAGATCTTATCATTAATAGTAGAACTAGTTGAAGCTGAACAGTAAAACAAAAGTCAAGATCCTTAGAATCTGTTGAAATTAATAGTCACAGAGAAGCTGGGGTGTCTGCGTTTACCCAAAAATGTGCACACTAACTATATTTAACATCCATTAGAATATTTCTTGTTCAACTTTATATTATCAACATGTTTTCTCCCACTAAACTTCTGTCCAAAGCTTGACATTTCCTGCTGTAAACATTGGTTTATTTAAAAAAAAATCTAATCTTTGCATATCCTCACTTGCTTTGGCTTATTTCTCTCACCGAACACTTTTCTCCCACCACCTTTAAGCGGAAACAGTTTTATGTCATCCAGTAAGTTTGGAGTTTTGCGTGCGTGTGGAGCGTTTGTCGTGTTCTTCTTTGCTCATAAAAATTAATACAGTTACTTTTTAACATAATTATGAATAATAAAAAGGCAGGACTATTTTTTCAGATCAACTTAAACCTTAAATAATTTTCAATATATTACTCTCCATAAGAATACATTTGGTCAAAATTATACACATTAGAAATAAGTGCAATATAATATTAATGACAATAAAATAAAATGATCTGGAGGGGAGATTCCGGCCCCCGGGCCACATGTGATGTAGAGGGTTACCTCAAATATTAGCTCAGGTCTTTAGAAGTTAAACTTTCATTTATTTCTTTAAATGGGCTTTATAAACAGGTTATACCTTTTCTAATAAGGAGCTAAAAGGGAGGGAAGCTTGTCCATTTCTTAATTAGCCGTTTGACCAGGAATTATCAAAATGTCTTGAACCTATTATTCCAGACTCATTAAGTCATTACATCTATGCTGTAGCTTCTACGAGACATTCATGTGATCAGCGTTACATACATAAATACACCTTTGGGTTACCATGAACTTTTTCAAACCTTTACAAAATGAAGCTCTCCAGATGGTCTCTTTAGTTCATATCTGCCTTAGGAATTCTCACCAAAAAAAAATGCTGGAAGTGTTAACTTCACAGTTTATGAATTTCCATCAATTTAACATGAAATATATACAGTGTTTTGCATTCATCATCAAACTAATATGGCTCAAAGGGTAGTTTTCTCCTTCGATTAATGGGTTCTATAAATGGTCTCTTAGCCAAAGAGTTCAGTTTTAAGTTAATTAAAAGGGATTTCACACAAAGAGGTGAACTGTGTGCATCCAATGCGCACACATTATCCAGCAGTACACACAGGCATGCTATGCTGCTAGATGGTTATTTAAAAACCAGGCTGCACTCAGATAATAAAGAAACTGATAAATATGCAAAATGTTGAGATGTTTGCGCACCAGATGTTGGCAAATCCGTCTGTGAGATACGTGACTTGCAAAGAAGTGCCATTCTCGAGCACGCGCCTATTTATGTTCACTTTATGGAAGGCGTGAACGCGCCTTTCTTATTCTGGGGGATGACGTCATCGCTCAGCCTGGAGGTGCAGAATGAAAAGCTCATTCTGCTGCCGATTGCATTTCGTAGAATCTTTCCACCTTTTGTAGGTCTGTGGAGCATTGAGTTGCAAAATAAAATTTAAAAAAATATATTTTTTTAAAGCCTAAAATATTTTGTGTTAAAATTCTGGAACTAGTTGAGGATTTCATGGAATAACTCATTACAAATCCAATTTCAAGCTTTTATTTACAGAATAAGTTGGAGTTTGGTGGTGGAGCTGTGCGTTTTGGCCGTGCAGCCGTGTGGGGGCGGGCCACTACACGCGCGCACCGCTCGACGTGCAGGAGCGCGTCAACCAACTGCCTCGTTCTGCATATCTAAAAGCAGAAGATCCGATCTCCTCCTCCTCCAACGCCAGCTGGATTCGAGGGTTTCTGTCGAAGTCGAGCGGATCGTTCGAGCCCCACCATGGCTGCTTTGTCCGGCGGAGAGACGTGCGTCAAATACTTGATGTTCGCCTTCAATCTGGTCTTCTGGGTAAGGCATATCCTCACGCTCAACCTGTCTTGTTTTCTGTTGAGGAGGTTTGCGCCAAATTACAACAATGGAGCGTGTTATTCCGTGTGATTACGCAGGACTTTTAAAGGTTTCTGATGGATGAAATCGTGCACCACGAATTAGGAATGTTTGTGGAGCAGTCTGCAGAATAATCCCCAGTGGCCAAGTGACCCACTTCCATGGCACCGAACCTACTACAGAGATTGCGCGCATGGCATTCAATACTCGGCTGGAGGAAGGGGGCGCGCTTTAGTGCACAAACGGATCAACGTGATATTGATTAAGACTCTAAAAGCTGATGCTTATAGCAGTCTCTGTGTGTAACATGTATTCAGGAGGGGGACATCTGTGTAGTTCAGAGTTTAAACTAAGGCGTGCCATGCCATGCGGTTTTAAAGAACATTTCTAATTTGTGCCACTAAATATGGAATCACTCTTTCATTATAAATATGGTTTTTCAGTGTGTGGATTTAAAGCAAATTTGCTGGCATTCATATCTGAAGAGTATGGACACACACTAGTAATTTCAACCTATTTTTGTGTTTTTTATAAACCATAAAATGTTTAATAACTTAAACCCTCTCCGCTGTAAGAAAATGTTTAGCTTGAAGGGTTTCACTGGCTAGACAATACAAATGAGGCATGTAGAAACATGCAACAAAAGAAAGGAAGGAAAGGGGGACCATCATGGTGTTGTAAAGTTTGTGGGAATGCATTCTTTCTCTTGCCACTCCCATCCCAGGCACTTCATGTAGATTGTGGAGGCGTGGATTTAAGAAACTTCTCCTTTTCACCTTTACACATCTTCCCTAGGGACAAAGTTAAACATTCAACCATAAAGACAGACCTGAACCAGCATGGCTGCCTACAATGGAGACACCGAAATATGTTTTTTTTTTTTTCTGTGTTGGTGTAAGTCAGGCTTTTCTGGCACGTTTGAGAGATATAGAAACTAATGTCTTCGTCTTAAAGGGGACAAAAACAGGAAGTGGAAAGTCAAATACAGAGCCCCGGAAATGGAAATCTCACCCACGTATCACCCAGCGCAAAATAACGTAGAAATCAAAACAAAACATCACAAACCAAAACTCTTATTACAAAAAATGAAATGTTTTAGGAAACAAAAGTAACAAAGAAAGAAACTAGAAAAGGAAGTTACTGATTGGATGAGAATATTTGAAATTTGAAGCAAAACTGGATATGCTTTTGCTGTAAAACTATTAGTGTGTAGAATACACATTTGATAAAACATCCTTTTCCAATCAGCAACGTCCCATAGTACCAACCTTTAGTTTCTTATTGTGTCTTATGTTTTAAAATTTCATTTTTGATTTCTGAAATCTACTTTTGTTTTCTTTCCTATTTTCTGGAGTTTTGATTTAAAAAACATATTTTTTTTATTAAATAGTTACTGCTGTGGTTTTTAATGTTTCTTGTGTTGAATGATTCATAGGTGTGGTTTGCACTTCACAGTCAAACAGAAAGTCTGGAAGAATTCAAGGAAAACCCCCACGTGCTAAAGAAAGCACAATGTCACGTCGTCCTTAACCTCTAAAAGTTAAATATTTACTGTCCCGCGTAGACTGTAGGACTATTACAGTATAATAAAGAATGATGAAGGTGCACATGAGAAAAAAAAGCAAGAAGAAAATGGTATGCGCACCCTCATGTGGGGGGATTTTATCTGCTTTCAGGTATCAAAATGAAAATTCTCTACTATAGCATTTGGAATTTCTAATTTTCACAGAAATTTAACATCATTGATACTCAGTAAATATTTTTAAAAATCTAAATTTTTGAGAACATTTCTTCCTCACAGACATTTTGAAAGCTTCAAAAGTATACAGGAAGTTTTTATCCCCAAAAAGAGGCTTCTGGTTGTTGGTGAAGGCTGGACAGAAAGAAGATGGAAGTGAGAACAGATTCCAGACGGAGCCCATCAGCGCAGACAGCTGCCGACAGTTGTCTGAATCCATTAACTGATGTGCGTGAATCGTACTCTATTGTTGTGTAGCTAAGAACGCCCTTTTGTTTCCAGCTTGCAGGCACAACTGTTTTAGCCATTGGCCTGTGGCTGAGGTTAGACCCTCAGAACAAAGTCCTTCTGGAGGAAGAAAATTCTCCATATGCTTTCTACGCAGGTAAAATGTGCTCAGTGATATATTATGAACTGTTGGCTCCTCTGTGTTCTTCACTGTGTGGTCCTGTCTGTATGTGCAGGGGTCTACGTCCTGATCGGTGCTGGAGCTCTCGTGATGGTGGTCGGCTTTCTCGGTTGTTGTGGAGCAATAAGGGAGTCTCCCTGCATGCTAGGAGTGGTGTGTATTGTTTTACCTCTTAAGTAACTTTTATAAAATGGTTTTAGTATGTTAACCTAGTATCTGGTGGACTTAATAATACCATGTCGATATGTTATCTAAAACTTGAAGCACGTGGCTCCATCAAAACTGCCTCAAGGCCACAAAAGCGTATTTAGATTCTCTGTGCTTGCTCTCTCTATCTTGACTCATCAGGCCATAATCTTCTTGAACTAAATCTCTCCAGAGGAGGGGCCTGTGACAACAGGGTTTTGCTACACTCAGCTGACCTTGCATGCTCACACATGCGCACAAACGGCAAGCAGCCGAGCGTGCACAGCAACAAACAATCAGCTGAGAAGATCTTTTTTCTGTCTTTGTACAGTTCTTCTTCTTCCTGCTCATTCTCTTTGCCATCGAAGTAGCTGCTGGAATTTGGGGATTTTCAAACCAAACCAAGGTAAAGTTAACAAGGGAAATAATGTGTTGAAAGTAATGGCGTGACTAGAACAAGTCCAAGCACAGGCACAACATGTTATGAAGACCCACTCCAATCATCTTTTGATGTTATTTTTAAAGCATTTCCAGTGGTTCTTTAGTTAGAATTATATTGTTTTTGGCCTAAATTAAAAAAAAAAAAAAAAATTTCTAGGACAAAGTTTCTGCAGAGCGGCAGTTGTTCATCAGAAATTGCCTTTTAATTTTGGGCAGGACTGTTGCAAAAAACGGCTGTGCTCATTATCCCATCATACCTCTGTTTACACTCTCCCCCACTAGCTTACAGCCCCTCACAACCCCAAGCTAACATTAGCAGTGAAACAAAAGAATGTCAGAGCTATCTAACCTTACAGATTTGTACCAGATACCAGCTCGGATGAGGAAAAAGAAGACGTTAATGGATCTATTTGTCTGCAAGTGGATAAATTAGAATGGAGCGGAATTGGGTCTCTCTTTTGTAGCTTGTACAGAACAATTACAGGTTTTTTTCAAGCTTTTTTTTGCATTTTTCCGATTCAGTGAAGAAACTCTCAGAAATTCAGTTTCAATCTTAATTTTCTTCATACACGTCCTCCTTCGGGCTGGGCAATATTGAACATTTGGGTATCAATTCAATTCCGATCCGATACTGGTCAACATCGCCCATATCAATACCAATACCGATATTTTTCGTAAATGCTGTGGATGTGACATGAACCTAAAAATCTCTATTGTTTTTAATCACTGCAAATAATTTTTTGTAAGTTTCCTTTTTTAAAAATTATTTGATTGACTTAAAAACATAATAAAATAAAAGTGAAGGAGTGAATACAAAACAGTCTACAAACCAAAAGAGACAAGTAATAAAAAAACAAAAATAAATCAAAGTGTTTAACAATGAAAAAAAAATTGGTAGTAAAATAAATAATTTGTAGCTTCTTAGCCTTTAAATAGAACAATAAAAACAAAAGTAATTTGTCAAAAACAGCTCAACTTTTAAATAGAGTGGAAATAGGAGGGACAGTGAAGCAGTGACTCAGCTAGGTATTTGCTAATACAGAAAAGTTTCAACAAGAGTGAAAATTTCGATATCTATGGGCCGGTATCGATCCGATACTTGAGATCAATACTATCGATATTTTGGATCAATCTCCTCAGCACTATTCCTCATGGGGAAAATGATACAAGAACATTAAAAACACAGTTTTTGTTGGAGAGGGTCTTCAAAGCTCTTTGCATCTGCAATGTCCCAATTACATACTTTTAAGTGGACATTTCCAAAATAAAAGCAGTTTATTTCAGTTTCATTGCCTTTTGCTCTTTGTTTACTGGTGCAGGTAGTGGAAGACATTTCAAGTTTCTACATGCAAACCTACAAAGACTACACAACCACAGGAGATGACCGACTCAAAGAAACACTGCGACTCATTCAAGCACAGGTGAACCATATTTATAGTGTTTCTGCATCATTGAAATTTGATTCATTTCTTTCTTTTTTTCCTCTTTTATAAAAAGTTGGCAAATTAGAGTAAGAAAAGATTACTAGGAGAAGTTGTTTCCATTTTTACAGGACAAATATTTTCTGTTGTGTCTATGTTAACAGACAAAAGGTTCAGTGTCTCTTTGTCAAAGTCTCTATCTTGTCTAAATGACTTAGGGGGCTATTGTGCGATCATGAAAGTGCCTTTAAAGCGTTTGGTCTTGCTGCCCAAGGAGATATCAGTTTTCAAGGTAGTACTAAGCAGTCTGGTAGCTTCCAAGGACGCACGGTACAAAGCACGATTGTCCTCACTTGTAACAGCAAAGCAGCCCTAAATACTGCAGCAGGAACAAGAAAATAAGAGTCTAAGACTAAGTTATACAGTTGAACGCTGCAGAAAAATGTAAACAGATTATGAGTGATTTGTCCAAAGCGAACTAGTCCAGCCAAACTCTTTAACAACACATTTAAAAACGAGGCATGAGAAACATTTGCTTAGTCTTAATCCTCCAAATTGTTGCTTAATTGTGTATATAAGTGGGAATTTATGAGTGGAGTTGGCCAACGTCCTCCCTGATCAAACTATATTTGTAGGCAAGCATTTAGAAAACTGAAGAAAATCTGAATGCTTCCCTGTGACAGGACCTGCTTATTACATCGCTGCTAAAGCATATCTTATTAGCTATTCATTGTTTTTGTCTTTTTACAGCTAAAATGTTGCGGCCCAGGAAAAAATATGGACGAATCTTTCAAAGAAACGTGCCCCCGCGGAGAGCCGCTTGAAGAAATGCTTATCAAGGTACTGGTGTGTTTGTCCGCACTGTAGCGCTTTAGCAGTATTAAGGACGAATATGGTTACCATGGTGATTTGTTGCAGAGCTGTCCTGACGCTATCGATGAGGTGTTTGACTCCAAACTGCACATCATCGCAGGAGTAGGCATCGCCATGGGGGTTGTTATGGTGAGAAATTAATAAAAGCTCAAGTGTTTGTTGTTCTGTGGAGTGTCTGCACTACAAACTCATTCTGAGATTATATTATTTTTTTCAGGTGTTTGGGATGATTTTCAGCATGCTCCTGTGCTGTGCCATCAGAAAGTCTCAGGAGGTGGTGTGACACCCACCTAAAGTCCCCCGTTGTTGCATGATGTCATTCCCAAAGACACGCGACTCTCCACTGCCAAAAAGAATCACTGCTCGTTTGAAGGGGGTAACCCTATTTATATAACGCATCGGTTGTAACTGTGCTGCTGACATAAATTGTGATGTGTTTCCTGCGCTCAGCTACAGCGAGGGGGTGTCGTCTGAGCTTGTATGGCCGAGGAGAAGGCAAATATGTAATTTTGTGATCATCTGAGTGAATCTAATATTCAAACTCAAGAAAGTATAGGCTTGCAGTTGGTGTCCAGTCACACAACCCTGCCAGAACTAAACGGGACAAACCACAACTTCTACACAACACAGCATTTACCAATGAAACCGTGTGTAGCTGGCTCTCGGACAAAACCCTCTCAATGATCTCGGTGTTAGAGTAGCATTTTGATTACAACAACTGATCTCATTTTAATGGCCTTTATTTGTCTTTCCCCATATTTTTTAAACGTTCTTGTCGTTTTTGTACTATGTTTGGCATTTGTATAGGTACTCGTAGTTTTGTGTTTTTGTATTGGTCCTCTTTATTTGACGGTGAGTTGATTTATAAAATGTGCACAATGTTTCACAAAATTCAACCAAATAAACTATGAATTAAAAAGTCGACTTCCAGCTCTCTGTGCTGTTTTTAAAGGGTGTGGGCGCCTTGGTTAAAAAAAAAAAAACGATCAACAAAATGTTTCCCATCTCACGAAGAGGGGAAAGCCACCCCTAGCTACATTCTCAAGGCTTTGATGCTGGCGATTATCAGCTATGACTCATACAGGACATAAACAAAAGCAACGCCGCCTTTTGTTTCTAAATCCTTTTGTCAGTTAATTTGTGGAAAAAATGGTGTTCAGGATGAAGGATGGACAGAAGTAAACAGTGAAGTCGCAAGTCTAGTTATTGTCGGATTTACTCACTGCTTCCCGACACAAAATAATAATGAATTGCCTTCATGTTTCTATGATTACAGCCAAAGGAAGTACACTATAATTTAGTTGCTGACAGTCGCGGCTGCCCTCCCAAACAACTCACCCCCGCTGTGCAGATAAGGCTGATTAATAAACGGTTGTGAATAGCTGTCGGGCAATGGGTTCATGTTGTTTTGCCTTTTGTTTAAATGTGAGGGCCACGAACAGAAAGGAGGAAAAATATGAAGAGGCAACAAGTTGAAATGTTCTAATCAGAGATTTGAGAGGAAGAATTTTTAACAAAGCAAATCATGTGTCAAAAGGTGAATGCACTTGATTTGATTTGAGCAATGCCACTGTCAAAAAAGCTCAAGACTCTCTTAAGACCTGGCGTCCACATTTGTGCACAACACATTTTGGGCTATAATTCCACAGTAATTAATTCTACTTAACTGAGGCCCAATGACCACATGTGTGGACATCTACACAACCATTAAATGGTGTCAGAAAACTACAGACAAAGTTCAAAATGGCAGAGAACAGAGGAGAAAATTAAATTAGCTGCTCCAAACCTAGCTTATTCGATATGCTTAATAGCTTTGTAACTTTGTCATAAAATTTGATTAAAAACAATTAATGTAAAAATCTAGTGAGATGCTAAACATGATGCACATGTGTGTACAAAGGGACTGAGCTTTGTTAAAAATGCTATTATGCTAGCATTTATGCACCCATAAAGGCAGGTGTAAATCAGTTTACAGCTAGCTCTGGCTAACATGCTAATGCAATATATTGATAAAGACTTGATGACAAAGATTTCTGATTGCTCTAATAGTGACCAGGAGTGGGACCTAATCAACAATTCAGTAGATGAAGTTTACCTCTTTTCTACCATATTATAGTTTTTCTCTAAAATTACATAATTAAAAAAAAAATGATAGCTTTTATACTAAACAGGTTTCAGTTAAGATAATTAAAAAAAAAGCACATCAATTGAGAGCAAGGCTCCTGAGTGGTTAAATTTACTTTGTTTGGAAATTTTCTGCCTTTTTCATTAAATACCAAAAGTTGTCGTAATAGTTGGATTCAGCAGCCAGGTTGCATTAAATCATAGTTACTTGAATCACAAAAAAAGGAGAACTGTTAAATAAACATCTTTCCATATTCAGTATGTAGATTTAACAAAAAAATATGGAGAGAAAATTGTATCATCCGGATTTGTGCGTGTATAATTGTTGATATGTGCGTAACTTTGGATTTGTGCATGCGGAATTCTTGATTTATAACTCATACAATATATTTTGTGCATAAGTACAAAAAATATGAAAGTAAAAGAAAATACAATTTACACATGAACAACTTAAAATTACAACAGCTTGAAACTCATTACATGCACAAATCTTAAAAAATTACGCAATATTGCTTGTTGCACACACAAAACCACATTTACGCACGTCTCCAAGTAAGAAAAGAAAGAGAAGTGGGAAAATGTCAAGTTCATTTTCACAATCTAAGTTAAATTTAATTGTTGGAAGTTTTTTTATGTGAGCTTTCTCTTTATTTGTAATTCTGCAGTGACTAAAAATTAAAAAGATAAAGGTAAATAAGTAATTACATTTATTATATAACAAAAGCCACAAGTGATACTCCACTCAGTGTTTGTAAAGCTTTAATAATAAAAAAATATATATTAAAATATGGCTTCAGACACCTGTGAAGGGCAAACACTTTTCAGTTGTATATTTCTGTGGGGGGGCAGATGAGAATCTCAGTCCTCTTCTTCATCCTCTGTGCTGTCCTGTGAGGAGTTTGTGTGTTTCTTTGATCGTGTGTGTAACGCAGTGTGTGCGTGCAGCACCGTGTCCACTCGGAGAACACTGGTTGCACACTGGACCACAGCCAGAATCAGCTGGCATTTACAGGCGACAGATTCAAGGCCCAAGTCCACCGTGGACTCCGACGTAGACTCCTTCAGCCTGACAGAGTTAGAGGGATTTTGGACTAAACTCATAATCCTGGTTTGAGCCTGCAGAAAAAGTTTGGGACTGTGGGAGTAAATCTGGCGAGGAACGCTCAGGAGGGCGTTCGCCAGGAGCTGCGAAACAGAAGGAAGTGAAGAATTCAGGAGGGCTTTGCTCAAGAGGAATTCAAATGTCCCTCCAGCAGGTATGACACAACCTGGCTCCAACACACACTTCTTCAGAACATAGGGCTCGTTTGCTGTGCTTTGGGTTGTCATATCTGAAGAGGCGGGGCTTTTGTTTGATTGCACGGTCCCATGTGATGCTGCAGCTTCACTCGTGTGTTTGGGCTCCCAGGTGGTCATTAGCATGCAAACGGCGTCTCGTATTGCACATATATATTGGTCTGTCTGCTCTTCTCCAGGGCCGCAGATCACAAGACTGCAGGGATTTAGCTCGCATGTTTCTGCCGCCTCACAGAAAGCTACGTGCACATACCTGTCAAATACAATAAATCAGCTGTCAATCAAAATCAGTGATAGAAATTGAACAGTTGAGATTTTTGTTTACCTGTGGGCTCCAAGAAGGATTGGTCGACAGAAAGAGAGTGCAGCGACGTGCTTCGCTTGAATCGTGCAGCCGCGTGAAACAGGTGTGACTCCACTCAGCTGCATGAAGAGCGACAGCTCCTCTTCACTCACACACTCCACGAGGCTCATGTGTGCCTGTGTGGCTAACGCCAGCGCCGCGTCAGACTGCTTCACGGCGGACAGAAGCAGAGAGACGCCCAGACTCTGCAGCTTCGCAATTACGCTCTCCAGAGACCTCTCTGTCCAGGCGCTAAAATGCACCATAGTGTTCTGCTCCGTGACTCCGTCCCCATAGCCCACTTTGAGCACATCTCCTGGACCGAGCAACACTGGCTGCATGTAGTTTGTGAAAACGGCAGCTTTTACGGGTTGCTGCTTGTTTGGGAGGCGTGCCGTGGCGAAATCTCTATGAATCACCTGTCCTTCGATTAAACGGGAGGAGCTGACGGGGAAGCCTGATACAGGTGTATGAAGAGCGGGAAAGTTATCGCTCAGAAACTGAAGTGAGACGCAAGGAAGGTCACTTTTATGCTTCCAGCGATTGAGCATTTCGCACGTCAGTTCGCTTAGGTAGCTACAGTGAACATGACTGACACGTGTGTGGAAGAACGAAGCCAGAAGTAATCTGTGTGTGGTGAAATCTTCAAGTGACAGACAGAATCCATATGGCACAACGTTTACGGCAACGAGGTCGTCCAGATCCGATGACGCAAGTTCCAGCAGTTTGTTGGCCAAGTGAGGAGCAGCAGCCGCCTTTGCTGCTTCTGTGAAACCGTACGTGTGAGACGCACCGAGCTCCCTGCTTATTGCTTTAGAAATCATCCTCAGCAACGATGCCAGAAGCAGGATGAAGGTTTTGGATCCATCGCCTGTTGCTCTGCTGTGTTTCCAGACGCACTCCACCACCATCCTAATAAAAGAAACGCAGAATTATGTCACGGGGGGAAAACAACTGATCAAATTAAGGGGATTTGTACCGACCTGGCCAGAGGATGCTCCAGATGTAGCGCAGACAGGATGCGTGTCCCACTGCGGCTCAACATCGCCTGTCCTGTGTTTCGAGTAAAAAGCACCTGACCTCCTTCAGGACCAAAACTACGAAGGATGACCGCTTCAAGAGCTGAAACCATTTCTAAGACGTGTTCCAGGCGAAGGCGCTCTGATGGAGGCATTGTCACACCCTGAATTGTACAAGAAAAAACAGATTTTTCACTTGTGTAAATTCAACAATCCTTAGTGAGACAGACTTTACAGTTTGGACTGCGTCAGCTGAAGATATAGAAAATGTTTTAGAAAGTTATCCAGCGTTAACTTAAGAATTAGCTTTCTAAGGGTTTTGAGTTGCATTAAGTATGCAAAGCGTTTTTTTATAAATAATGTTTGATTTGGTTATTTGTGCTTTCTGTTTTTCTGAAAAATGCAGAAAAATGACTTTAAATGCTATATTTTGTAAGATTTCTACTTTTAAAATAACAAATTAATACAATTAAAGTGACTTTAAAACTAGATTAGAAGAGAAGTGAGACAGTAAACAACTTTTAGATGTCGTAATGATCTAAAAAGGTTTGTTTTTAAGTCTTTCTAACGTCATCTGAGTTTTTAGCTGCATGAAACCATCAGAAGGCCGGCCTCTGAGCCTCACAGTCTGCAGTGATGAGTCCATGAGTCCAACATGTCTGAGATGTAATTTAGTGCTAAGCAAGGGAGAAACTTGTACACAAAAAGAGACATTTAAAGTTTACTCTCTGGAGTAATGCAGTCATACTTCCTGGTTTTACCCAGCAAAGTTTACACATTTTAGTGAGCTGACCGTTATGGTCTAACCTGCTGGAGATAAACATGTCACGAATAATTTGTATACTCTCCATGATCATCCTCAGATTAACCTGATTTATAGGTTTTAGCAAAAGACTTCATAGTAGGAACAGTATAATTTGTACAAATAATTTTAATTAAAAAAATCTGTGATTCCCCAAAAAATAACAATTTTGTAAAATCTTTGTTGACAGCAGAACTATAAAATCTAAAAATTAAAGTGCTGCTAAACAGTATTTCGAAAGCTATTATATGTTTAATGATTAACTTTTTTAACACCTTTGGGAGTTTAAGATAAACATTATTTTGTAAAATAAAACAAAATGCAAGAACTAATATAAAAAAATAGCCCTCATGATAGTACATGCAAATACAGTGAAAATGACTCATGTTAAGAATTCAAACATGATAACTTCACGGTATATTTGTAAAACATGTATTTATATGTAAATATATTTAATATATAACCTTTATGTATTAGTTTTACCTGCATGACAAGCCTAAAAGACACATTATTTTTCACGATTAATGCAGATTATTGCACAATAAAAACCTAAGCACTACAATAAGCTGATCCTAAAATAAATGTATGCTCTTGAACATGTTTGCATTTACTCAAGGAACATAAAGACGCATCCACACTGCGCATGCCCATGTTCCCCTGCGACCGAAAAAGTAGAGCTCCGTTTTATTTAAAATTAGCAAAGTCCTCTATGTATTGTCAAGCTCTGTCGCGATTTCCAGCACTACAACGCCTTGAACGTATAACAAAAATCGGGAGGTGTTTTATGTTTATGTAAAAACTAGGTTGCATCTTGCTAATTTTCATCAAAATTGAGAAACATAAATGCTCTTCGTAGTGATGCGCGGTTTGGTTAAACCGTGTCTTCAACGAGTGAACTCGTTCAGAGACAGTTATGGGACACGAACACACAAAATTCTCAGTTAGAAAAACAACAAAACTGTCATTTACATGAGATTATGAACTCACCCGCCGCTTCCTCTCGGTGCCTAGATACGGAGCTTATTCTTTTGAGCTTGACAGCAGACAGTGACTAGTAGAAGACGAATTACCGCCATCTAGTGGACTGGAGTGGGACTGCCGCTAAAGTACATTGGTTCAAATATAACAGAAATACTGCATTGGCTTCCAAAAGACAAATAATTTTATTCATTTTATGATATGTTAAAAAATATATTAATATACATCAGATATAGGATGTAGTTTTTATTTGATATTGGTGTCCAAAAAAGATTGTTTACAAACAGAAAAAATGCATTTTGAGGAACATTTGTAAAAGTTGTAGGCTTAAACTTTAGTGAAAAAGAGTATAAATGATTAATAAAATTCATTTTAAGTAAGATAGACTATTTATTTGGTACCTAAAGTATATATATTTTTTTCTTTTGTGCTTAACCTCACATTGTAATGTTTTATTATGAAATTCTGTCATTCATTTGTAAATTGAATTTTCCATTGTAGACAGAATTTACAAATGATCATATAGAAAGATAAATTCCTTTTGGGGGTATAAAAAATAAAACCTTAAAGCTCCATGTCAGGAGCATGTTTTCCAGATCACTGTGCATCC
>NC_050517.1:20696518-20736538 GCF_002922805.2 Oryzias melastigma
TTGGTGGGCACGTAATTTTGGTCAGTTTGGGTGTTAAATCATCTTCCTTTATTTTTTATCACTCATACCATCTTTATATGTTAAATGTATGCCACAGAAATTGCAAAGAAAAGGCCAAGGGCAAAAAAAAAAAATCTTTTTTCATGCATGTTTTTCTCATGTGGTCTTTTTACAGTCTTCACACTTTAATCAGTTCAATGGCATTTTGCTTAATCAAGAAAGTATGCATTTTAATAAATCATCAAAATGTAAAAATGTTATTTTTTTAAGTTCATGTGCTGCTGAATTAGACCTTGTAATGGCAAAAACGACCAGCATGCACATACAAATTGTCACAAATTAAAGTCCTCTGATGATTAACTAGCCTAAATATTATAACACTTATAGCAGAAAATAGGATTGTATTAAGCTAGTATGTACCATCCTGCAGCCCATCTACTGTACTCCTTCCTTTTGTGTCATTCCTCAGGAACACAGGAACCTCAAGGTGAACTGGGCGGGGTCGGAATCTGATCTCTGTTGCTGCAGAAACCACATCCTGAGTTTCTAAATCAGGCAACATCGTCCATACAGTACATAGAGAATATGAGACAGTTCTGCAGCCATCGCCAGATGTAAAGATGCACACACACACACACAAAATGACATACAGAGCTGTCCACTTTGAATGCAAATGTCCCCCACTGCTGAACTCTTAGTATGCTAATAAGCGCAAAAAAAGCAGTGTCACTATTCGGATGAATATGCATGAGCGGCCAAGTGAGGGTGACCTGTAGGATTGAGACGGAGGTCTAGAGAGGTGGGATGTCAGCAGTGAGACCGCAGCTCCCATGGGACCTGAATGGACAGAAAAGAACACATTCACCCTAATGATTAACTTACACACCAACACACACATACACCTATGCCAACCTCATCTGGCCCCACCCCTCTGTGCTGCTGCCTCTTGATCCAGCTTTCACACACCTGCCTTCACTGTTCTTGAAGCCTCAAGTGCAGTTGGACCTGGGAGGTAAAGGGCAGCACGCTGATACAAAGTGTTTTAATTCTCTCTGCATCTTTGTTTGAGTTGTGGGGAAAAAAGAATTCTGTGGCCGTGACTTCTAAATACAGGTATGGCTTTGATTTTCTTTTCTTTTCTTCTTTGACATATTAAAAAGCAAAATGTTTTCTACTTTCTAGGTACAAAATGACAAAATTATGATCAACAGAATAAAATATAGATCATATTGTGTAGTTAAAAAAATAATTTAGTGGAGAATTAAACAGTTTTACTGTAGATATTTTCCTCATTCTACACTTTGACTCCTAGATTTTGCCTTAAATGTAAATTAAAGCTGATCTGGAAACAAGTTTCTTTTAAAATCTTGAACAGGTTGAGAGAATCTTAAAAAAAAAAGTTAAGAATTGGTAGAAGTAGAAACGTTATTGTATTAAAGGGAGGAACAATTAAAATAAACTGAACGGATACCTTTAAGTGCTGCTATTAATTTTCCTTTTTTTCTACTTTTGTCTGAAATCTGTATACAACCCTGAAATTGCAGGCATAAACTGAGATCAGCGCCTGCCTGGGTGCATGATCCCATCTGCTGAATAAGCCTCGTCACTCAATAGCTGTGATGCCTGCAGAATAGAAAAACAATACACTAGGAAAAAAATTGTGCTTAGAAGTCAAGTTTTGGCAAAGAGGGACATTCTTCTCAAATTTTTATCATTCTAGCGTGACCTTGGTCCATGACACTCGTCTCTGAGACCCGCAGCAGAGATCCATGCGTGGTGCATCAACCCCTACATGTCTCACAACTCCATGTCAGCAACTTTGGCCAAGACAGCAACTTTCATATCCTGTGTTCAATGCTTTTGCCAGATCAGCAGAAACAGGAGACGTGATTTGACAGGCGTCGTCATGTTACTGTTTAAATATCGGATAGAGAAATTTACATTTGTGAAATGACAAAGTGGTAGATTCAAATTTTCTGTAAATGTGGAAAAGTTTGTTGCGCAGTTTTGTGCTTAAAAAAACGTGTCTTTTCTTTTGCTTGTTCAACTCTAGAATCGTTCAGTAATGAACCATCAAGCTGCAAGGAGCAATGCGTCCTCTCCCTCCGTGGAGTCAAAACCAACAACCCCTCCAGGTCGAAACCAACATGGCAGCCAAAATCCCAGCAAGTTTATGCACGAACTCCAAACCATCCACAGTGAGTTGAGCACTTTTCATGCACAAAACATACATTCTCCAAGATACTTTTTTGCATATTTCTGTCAACGTTACATTTTTTGTCACACACACCTAAGTGCATGAAATTCGTTTTCCGCATTGATCCATCCCTATTGGGGGGATGGGTCAAATGCAGACACAGCTGCACTTAGGAGCCATTTGGTGGTTTAACTCCCCCAATCCAACCCCTTCATGCTGAGTGTCAAGCAGGGAGGCGCTGGGTATCATTTTTAGAATGACTCAAGCTGGATTTGAACTCTTGACCTTCCAGTCTCAGGCCGGACACTCCACCACAAGGCCACTGAGCCGGCTTTCTAAAACATACAAACAAGACCTTGCATACATTTATGTTATTTCACAAATACATCCCTTTAAGGGTGAATACGAATCAAAAAAGACTTCTTGGCAGTAACATGTAGAATCATTCCAATTAAAAATGAAACTATAAGTTTGGCTTAAAATATACACACACAAATATATGTAACACATGAGTCAAAGTCAAGCCTCAGATCCGGCCCACGAGGTAATTATATCTGGCCCTCCACATCATTTTATAAATTATAAACTGCCCAATGTTATTTTGGTAACATATTGAAGCAACTAACTTGTATAATTTTGACTGAATATGTTATTAAGGAGAGTAAAATATTGAAAGTTATTTAAAGTTTAAGCTGATTTATTCTGGAACAATATTCCTGTCTGTTTTACTCATAGTTATAAAAGGTACTTTTTTAAAAGTTTTAACAATTTATTTTTTTTTAGGAGTTCAATAAATGTTTATCCTGTTTGGCCCGCGACCTAAGTAAGGTGTGTTTTGGATTTTGGCCCCACTGTATGATTCAGTTTGACACTGCTGATACATAACATATTCTTCTTTTAACTTTGTGATAGTGCTTTTATTTTTCCAGCATGCCAATAACATTTCAGTAAGGAAACACAACTGAAAAATAAAGAAAAATAAACATCTTGAAAGCATAACATTAACAAAAGAATGGGAACATTTCTAACAAAATTTAGGCATGTTAGTCAAGGAACGTGCAGAAGTTGAGCTTTATTAAATCTACCACTTTCCAACTATTTAAAAATGGTGGGATATCTTTAAATAAATCAAACTCTCATTGATTGAATGTAGATTTTACTACCAGTGGGACTTATGATTTTGAATTTCTCAGATTTCAATGTTGATGTATTGTCCATCTCCACTTCCCGTCACCTAGCTAGCTTACAGATACACATGGATCTAGTCGTCTTCAAGTGGAAGAATCTGAACCATAGACTGTATAAAATAAAATTGTTTTTACAGTCTATGATCTGAACGGAGTGGAACAGGCAGCTTGTGGTTCACTCTGTATTTTCTACATCACAAATAAGCTCTTTTTCATTGTTTTTGTCGCCTCTTGAATCACAATTTAAGTAAAGGAGTACTCAGAAATGGTAATTTTATTTAAATATGTTCTAATTTGTTAGAAAAATGTCTCAATAACGTGTTAAAACAGTAAAAATTGGAGGGACTTTGTGAACTGACCTGTGTTTTTTTGTGTTCATGTATTTAAAGATCAAAACTGTTTGAAACAATTCTGTTTTTCCCTGCTGTGTCTGTGGTTCTGCAGAACCGTCGTGGACTGCGGCGGCTCTTTGCGTTGTGAGTTTGTGTGTGATCCTGTCATGTGTGATCTGCGTGTGGAAGAAGTGCGTAAAAAAGAAGGACAAGGACAAAGAGAAGGAGAAAAAAAAGGGAAAGGAGAAGAGCAAAGGAGGCTTTGACACCGAAATGGATGGCAGTTACAATGAGGTGGGCCAAACACACACACACGTCCACCCCTACAGTCACCTCCCGCAGATACATCGTCCTTGTAATGTATCATCCAGGTCATCCTGAACTAAAGAAACCGTCTGTGCATGATCAGACTAGTGGAAATTCTGTACATTAATCCTAAAAGTTGCAAAGCTGATGTTTTAAAGCATATTTAACAATAATGTGCTAAAAGGGTATCTCACAGCGTACTTTCAACATATTTTAATGCAAGTATGGTTTGAAAATAGATTAAAAAATGTGTGTGTTTATGTGTGTGCAGCCCTTGAAAGAGGAACTTAAAAAAGAAACGGCACTATCAGAAAATGAGCTAAAGGAGGATGAAAAGCTTGGCAGACTACATTTCACTCTGGACTACAACTTCACAGAAAACACGGTGAGCTTCTGCTGGTCAGCGTGTTTTGGCACCCCATCTGCCAGCTTAAAAATGTCACATTTGAATTTTTTTTTCCCTTTATCCTGTCAATTATGTGGTCTTTTCACTGTATAGCTGGTGGTGGGCGTCCTGGAGGCTTCAGAGCTTCCCGCGATGGATGTGGGAGGCAGCTCCGACCCCTACGTTAAGCTCTACCTGCTCCCGGACAAAAAGAAAAAATTTGAAACTAAAGTTCACAGAAAAACTCTGGAACCCACCTTTAATGAGACGTTTACATTTAAGGTAAAGTTGAGTAAAAATGTCCATCAAATAAAAGAGATTTGTTTTAATAGCTTTTATGTGCAGGTACCATACGCCGAGATGGGAGGAAGGACGCTGGTGATGACTGTGTACGACTTTGACCGCTTCTCCAAACATGATGCCATCGGAGCTGTGAAGATACCGATGAGCAGCGTGGACTTCAGCCAGTCTCTGCAGGAGTGGAGAGATCTGCAGAAGGCAGAGAAGGAGGAGGTGGGAGCAGCATGAAAGAGAGAAACATGAAATGAAAGTCCTCTAGATTGTCTTTTATCCTGCAATGTGTTTCTTTGTGATTGAGGGAAAGAAGGTGACAGAACCTAATTTGAAAATCCAGACGCAGTACAGAGTAGTTGCGTTTTTGAAGACCCCCGGGAGGACCAACTCGATCATCCATATTAAACGTTCGTCCAACAACAAACTCATTTTCTGTGCATTAGAGTGAGCGGCTGGGAGACATATGTTTGTCTCTGAGGTATGTGCCGACTGCAGGGAAGCTGACGGTGGTGATTCTGGAGGCCAAAAACCTGAAAAAAATGGATGTGGGGGGACTATCAGGTGAGCCCAAATATTAAAAAGACAATACATTTCCATTACATTTGTCAACATAAACGGACAAACTGCATACTTCTCTTTTCCAGACCCTTACGTGAAGATTCACTTGATGCAGAACGGGAAAAGACTCAAAAAGAAGAAAACAACAATAAAGAAAAATACTTTAAACCCTTACTACAATGAGTCATTCAGCTTTGAAGTGCCCTGTGAACAAATAGAGGTCCACACAATTCTACCTTTACACACACAACTCTGTCTATCAGAAATGTCATTTTTGCGTCTATTTTCCTTGACAGAAGGTGCAGGTAGGAGTGACCGTGCTGGACTACGATAAGATCGGGAAGAATGACGCCATCGGGAAGGTGCTGCTTGGTTCGAACAGCAGCGGGACTGAGCAGCGCCACTGGTCCGACATGCTGGCAAACCCACGGAGGCCGATAGCGCAGTGGCACAGCCTCAAACCAGAAGACGAGGTCAACCTTCTCATTTCTAACAAGAAGTGACCCCCAGCAGGGAAAGCCAGGATTTACCTCAAGTTATTCCAAACGGATTTTCCTCGCTTTTCTTTATTTCCTTCCATTCAAACACCAAGATACTTATAGGTTAAAGAACTTCTCATTAAGCTTATTCCCATAGATTATCAAAATGAATATTTCCGCCTTTTACCATCAGGAGATTCCTCTAATTCCTGCTTCCTTTCATTTTATAAACAAATATATATCTAAATGTATTATGCAATAAATCCAATAAATGTCTTTTTAAATAATGCAAGTCATTTTGTCTGTTTACTATGGAAAATTAACTGTTGTAAACACTGTTAGCCTGCAGAGGGAGACAAAACTAAAATATTACAGTCAACATTGTTTCAATTATTTTTGCTTTTAAAGTTCGCCCTGATAATTTTCATTTGCTATGAAACTATGTCAAAATAAACACAAGAAGTACATGTTAAAACATCACAGTTTCATTAGATGCAAATTGATCAAATCTTTTTTTTGTCTTTTCGCAATTTGTCACATTTTTCTTATATTTTCATTGTTTGGAGCTTTTTTATTCTCCTTTGATTCTAAAGTGACAGTGAGATAATAATGTCATCTTCTGCTACTTCTAAAATATTCCAAAACAAGTCATGGATTTATTAAAAAAAGTTTTAGTTTTCACTAAAAAAATAAAATATACATTTTGCCAAAAAGTTAGAAAAAAAGCACACGATAATATCAGGCCAATAAAAACAATGAAATAAAATGATCTGGAGGGCCTGATATAATAACCCGGAGGGCCTGATACAAAACGGTTTAAATAAAGAAATACTCTGAAATGCAATAAAGATTACCAGAAAGGTTATTATAAGTATACTTTCATAAACTTGAAGTACACTAAAAGCATACCAGAAGGTTTTTTTTAAGTATACTTCCATAAACTTAAAGTAGACTTAAAGTAAACTAAAAGTATACTATAAAGTTTACTTATAATAAACTTAGAGTCAACTTAAAGTTTATTGCCAGTAAACTAGTAGTATACTAGAAAGTTTACTTTAAGTATACTTATAAGTATACTTTTATATACTAAACGCGGGCCAATTTAGTACAAAAAAGTATATTTGGTATACTTCCAGTATATTTTTTAAGTATACTTGGTATATACTTTTTTTATACTTTATACTTTTAAAAATATACTTGAAGTATACTTATTTTTGGTAAGGGCAGTTTTCATTTAAAATTATTTTTAATGTTGTTTATCACAAGAAAAATGCAACACGAACATGTTAAAGTCACACTCCAACCATTTTTTTTCCTTTTGTAAAACAGTTCCCAGTGATCTTTTAATTGTTAATATGACGTTTTTAGCCAAAATAAAAAAAAGGCTGTTTTTTTCTAAGACATTTTAGCTCATTAGAGAAAATTCTGGGTTGTGGGCGGGACTATGGTCTCGGAGAAACCCCGCCCCTCCCCGTCTCTGGGAACCCTGTATGCTCGCGCGCGAGTTTATTGCCTCAAGCTAGCATTGATAGCTCAAAAATAACGACTAACAACGTTGGAAATGCAGTCGTACAGTTTTTAGTCAGACGCCAAGTCGAACGAGGAAAATGAATATCTGGTCGTGTACAAGCCAGGCAGCAGAATGGCGTGTGGAGTGAGACTTTGGCACGCCCATTTCAGTAAGTGCGTCATTAATGAGCTTTCCCGAGCATCCGGTTTTCTGATTCTACTGATTTGAATTAAGAAATACTAAAAAAAAAAACTCTGTTTTAAACGTACATAATTATCATGTACTTCCTCTTTACCATGAGAAAAATGCTACAAAAACATGTCTAAAAGACGATTTTTATCAGTGGGTCTTTTAGCTATACTTTTATCTGAAGAGCTGATTGTTTTTTTTTTTTTTGTTAGTTAGTTTGATGATTAAAAACCTGACTGTCAGCATGTGTAAGTAGATATCCATTCATTTTCTCTCCATTTACATCCAACCTTAAGTCCCTTTTGGGGTCACAAGGTCAATGGATTCTTTTCTGGCTGTGACCGTGGGGCAGTACACCCAGGTCCAAGGCATTTGCCAGTCCATCATTGGCCCACACAGAGCGAAAAAAGCACACACCTAAAATCACAACCAAGGAACCTTTTAGAGATGCCAGTTAACATATGGGAAGAGGCAATGCTTGAAGAAAATGGAGAGCATACAAACTCTAAACAGAAAGGTCCCAGCCGGGGTTCAACCAGGGTCTTCTCGGCAAAAGTGCTAATCCCTACACTGCAGATTGTTTTTGGTTTAAGAAATAACTTTAAAAAATCATGAAATATTATTCTTGAGAATAAAAGAAGATTTGTTGTTGTTGCTATTTTTAAGAAAGAATATTTTGTTTATTTCCTCAAACTCGTTGAAAGCAGTGGCCCCGCTTCTTTCCCCACTCCCTCATGTGAACTGAACTGACTGAAGTCTCTCAGTAGATGATAGATAAGGGGGAAACCTCCTTGATTGGGGGACAGAGCCGCGGTCCCAGCCTCCTGGCTGACTGGGATGTTGGTGCGTCAGGGCGCGGAGAGGCTGCTCACCTGCTCACACAGGTGCAGCGGACAGACTGTTCATCTACTCCAGACGGACGCTGTCGTCAGCACGCACGCAGAGCGCGCCGTAAAGCAGACGTCCACCCGCCCGTCCTCCCGGGACAGTTGAAATGCACCGTTAACGCTTCGGTGGGACTTCCTGTCGGACTCTGAGATGAACGTCAAGTGGACAGTGGAAAGATTTCTTCTCATGTCCTTTTCAGTCTCCCACTTGCTGTTACTTGAGGGTGAGTCAGTTTTATCAAGCCAAAGTCGAATTATAATTAGAATTATTTATTTTGCTGCAAAATAGTTTATCCTGATTTATTAATTCATGTACAATTATAGTTTTTGTCTAAATAGATCATCACTAGATGATCTATTGATCATCAATAGATCATCTTCATCACTTATAGGATTTCCATAGTTAAAATTTTGTGATGTTAAATTATTTTAGACCATTTAAATAAAGATGCAACCAGAATTTCCCTTTTTTTGTTTGTTTGTTTGGTCAAGACTCACTTTTTGTTTTTTACTTAGGAGCTCAGAGTCACCTTTCACTGGCAGTGGGGAAATCACAGAGGTAATTAAAATTTTCAGTATGTCAGCTACATTTAAGGAACACATTGTCATTTATTTTTGTTTATTCTCATGCAAAATGATAGAATATTAATGATAAATGCAGACTTTGATTGTATGACATGGACAGTGAACAAAATGTGTGTGCGCTTGATTCTTTTGTGTGTGAAGCCTCAGTAAAAAGCAGTTTTGAGTCTCAATTCAAGTGGTGTAAAGTGCATTTAAGTCTCCCCTTTGACTGTTTCTTCCCACTAATGTGCATGTTTGTGGGTGCGTGTGTGTGTGTGCGCGTAGAAGGGCTAATGCACTTCGGAGGAAACGGGATCTCCTCGGGGAGGAGGTTTGTACACTACACCTAAGAGAACCAGAGTGAGGTCAGGGCACCCTCATGAGCACAACACCCTCTCTGGCACAAAGCTGTCTTTGTACACTCACTAAGACATAAGCTTTTCCCTCATTTACTTTTATCGTACGTTGCTGTTTTGAGGATGTTAAAGTCTAATAATGACTTCCAGAACTGCTATTAATCTCTACTTTTTTTGGTGATTTTCTAAGACATATAGACCATTGGTGTCAGAAGACACCCTATCACGCAACATTTTGCACAACTACACAGCTAGAGATGCATCTTCAGGTAAATATGCGACCAAATGAGTGATGCATGCAGGGAAACGTGAACGAGTGAAGGATCATCTTTTCCAGAGTATTGTGGTTGCCTCAATGGTGGCTGGTGTCAGGAGAGTGGCGTTTGTGACTGTGCTCAGTTCCAGGCTTTGGGAGATCGCTGCCAGATCAGTGAGTAACACGCTCATGCACATCTACTGATGGTCCTTTCATGTCTGCTGTGCTCTGTCTCCAACCCATGAAGCTGCTCCTTATGCTTTTAATTTCTCCAAACAATGAAGGTTACAAGAATCAGTGTCAGCAATCCGTCAGCAAACTTTAATTACCTCAAGATTAATTGACACATCATTATTAGTTTTCTTTGGTTTCTATCTGTTTTGGTTGATACACAACATTCCACCACCCACCTACATATTGACAGATTTGATCCCTCCAGGGGCAGCTATTAAGTCTTTTGCCCTCAGAAAGCAGGGTAAGGGCTGAGTGACGGAGTTTCTGGTTTCTACACATTCAACAGGCTTCTTATCAGGGTATCTCAGGTCACGCTGGTCTCATTTTAAGGAACTAAGTGACATCCAAAGGCCAAATGCAATAAAGTTCTTTCTAGAAACAGAAATGACACTGATGATCAGTTATGTTAGAAATACGAGATCAGACATTTTGGCTAAACAACCCGATTAGTGCGCAAACTCGCTAATAAGGTCACGAGATGCGATTCACTCTCACCGTGGCCCACTCCCTCAGATTCTGGGAAGCGTCTTAGGCCCCATCTTGGCAAAAGCAGCGATGGGGATTTCCAGTAACAAAGGGCTTTTAGAGCACTCAGGTATTCATTTTCCTCTGATCGGTTCAACGAATACAAAAGAAATAAACATCGTGACAGAACAAGATAAATGACGTGTCTTCTCTGTAATTTCCAAAAAATGTCAGTTTCTGATTGTTTGGCACCAAACTGAGACACTTTAAAGTCCCCTTCCAATGAAAATCCTGTTTTTTGAGATTTTAGGATTTATCTGTAGCATTTTTCTTATAAAAGAGAACAAATGTAATAAGAAATCATTTCGTTTTTGCATTTTGGAGTACTTCTCTTTAAATCACTGTCAGTCAAACTGTTGCAAACAAACTCTGTTTAAATTAATGATCTTCTTTACGTCACTACAGCTCTGCTGCACGTGCACTAAACCCCTCATCTGGCCCGGCTAGCCTGTCTAGCTCAGGTGCTGGAGAAGAGAAGACGGAATCTTCCCATTGACTGCAGTCAAATGAGCCGCCGTTCACATTTCCGTGGTCAAATTAGCCGTCACTGGATTTTTGTGTGTGAGTTTCTTAGGATACTTATGTAGCAGGACTGAGAACGCTGGAAAATCTCAGAGACTCCACGGAGTCTTTTTGAAATGTGAACGGCGACTCATTTGACTGCAGTTGTAAAGGATTGTAAATCAATAAAAGAGCATTTTAATGTTAGCTTTCATTATCTTCCCAAAGATTCTGCTTTGAGGAAACCAATGGATGGAATTTATTGGTCAACGTCAATAAACATAATTAGCTACTAGAGTCTTTGGTGAACTAGAAGGAGAAAGAATCAGACTTTTGGAGGAAGTTCGGTCCACAAAGCTCTTCACTTCCTTGTTCGATCTGACATCCGTCTTTAAAACGATATGACTAGACATTACTGATATTGCTGGACATTTTTATGTAGCAGCGGTGAAGATTTATGCTAGCGAGACACAGAACTATCATAATCAGAAAGAATTGGGATCAGGGGCGGGGTTGCTAAGCTCAGCCCCAAAAGCCACGCCCCCTCAGAGGAGATTTTGGAAACAGAGGCATCAAATCAACATGGAAAATTTGACTTTAAAGACATTTAGATTGTAGGATTTTGGTTAAAAACTTCAGAATTAAAACGCTACTGAGAATTTTTTTTTTTTAATAATAATAAAAAATATGTCATGGGGGACTTTAACCCTTTAACACCTGAAGCGTCACAGGTGTCACTTAAACACAAATTCCTTAGCATATTGGAACTTTTTAACCGTTAACACGATCAATGTAATTGCAGCGGATTCTGAAGGTGAAAAGTGGCGCGTGTCATTGATCGTGTTAACGGTTGAAAAGTTTGAGTAAATCAAAGAATATCAAAATCAAAGAATAATTGTCTCTTTTGGCTCTCAGTACCTAATCAGGGCCAAGACAGAGACGGGATCTGCAGGTCATGGGGCCAGCACCACTATGAAACTTTTGACGGCATCTACTTCTACTTCCCTGGAACCTGCTCTTATGTTCTGGCCCAGGACTGCCACTCAACCACACCTCAGTACACAGTTTGGGTGAGGCCAATCATAAAAGATCTCCATTTGATTATGTAGCGTTGAGATGAATTTACCCGTTTTATTGACCTGTTTGTTTGTTTGTATCCATCAGGTTCATAACAGTAGGTCATGTGAGGACAGTGTGTATTCGTGTCCCAGAGCGCTCAGTCTTTTCTTCCCAAATGAGGAAGAGATTCACATCTCTGGGTATCAGGTCCATCAAGGAGGACGCAGGTGTGAAAGCAGAATTAAATTGGTGGATTTTAATGAGCGTGACTTCATCTCCCAGTTTATGATTGTGTCTGTTTCCTTGAAAAATCAGGCTAAGTTTGCCTCAGACTGTCGGCGGGGTGTTCATAGAGCGCCTGGCGGATTATCTGCTTGTGAAGAGTGTGTTCGGCTTCTCTTTGGCCTGGGACGGAAGCTCGGGGGTCTACTTGAAGATGAGCGAAGAACACCAGGGGGCTCCGTGTGGCCTGTGTGGGAATTTTAACCACATCCCTGGCGATGACCTCACCACCGCTCGGGGTATGGCCGGCCCCTGCTCCTCTTGTCCTTTCACCTACTCACCGCAATCATTGTTATTATACGGTCAGTGCTGATTATTTCCAGTTTTTGATCCCGCAGAGACCAAAGTGGAAGAAGTGAAGTACAGATTTCTCCCCGGATAGTCAGTCAGTAACATGACCTGTGGTTTACTGTGCGTTCAGGCAGAAAGCTGTTTGGTGGTGTGATGCTAAGCTCAGGAAAAAAAGAGTCATTTACAAATGCTCTGGCTGCCAAACTGCCACTGTTTATTTCCCCCAGCCTGTTTACAATCTTACAAATATCTCTCCCAAGTTTTTGATGTAATAGATTTCCAATTCATGCTTTGAAGGTTGAACCAAACATCAAGAGAGTGTTTTAAAGTACTTTCTGGAAATATTTATCTTGTGTAAACCTTTTTCAGCCTTTTGTTTTAATTTCTGAGAGTGCCGATGTTTAATTTTCCCTGGCTGACTTTGTGTTCCAGGCATTCGAACAGATGAGCCAGCGGTGTTTGCTAACAGTTGGGCTGTGGACCTTCCTCACGAGCGAGCATGTCCTTCTGTAGATCTGGAATTCAACGGCCCCTGCCAATCTGAGTCGGACATGGATGTGAGAACTAACCTTCCTTTCTGTTGCTCTCAACATTTAGCCTCCTTTGTGACACTTTTGTTCGTTTTCATGAGATTAAACGCTGTCCTTAAAAGACTATTATTGCTATTTTTTTATCTTTTTTTTTGTTAATATGTACAGGACGCCATTGAAAAATGCAGCGCTCTTCTCTTCTTTCCCTTCCTGTCATGTCATGAAAACATTGATCCAAATCCCTTTGTTGCGAGCTGTGTCTCTGACCTCTGTGTGTAAGTCAAACAAACGACCTTTTTAGATTAGATTTGATTTATATTCACATAAAAAAGAACATTCTAGTACAACAAGATTAATCAAAACATAGAAAGTTAAAATATGTGATGGCATGTGATAGAAACTCTTTTTTTTTTCAAACACCGATAGAACTTTACAGAAAGAAAGTAAAAAAATAATGAATATAAACATCTAAAACACAAAAGTCAACAATTTAATCATCCTGGTCAAATAATTATCCTCAAGTTTAGCTTAACAAACAATTATTTTCTCATTACATTTTTAAATACACATATATTAATTATGTATTGTTCAACTATACTGATAGATTTTAAACAAGCTTCAGACTTGTTTTTTTTTTACTTATTACTGCTTTTTTAAATAAACAAATGAATTTAACAACTTTGTGTCGTGGAACTGGAGAGACAATTGAACCAGTGTTTTATAAATAAACAGAAGAAGAAATATTTGGCTTTATCTGTTATCATAAGAGGGAATTTGATCTTCCTTTATGAAATAACGTTGGAAACTGAGTTGACCTTTACCACGAATAGTCCTAACAGTAAAAGTACGTGTTTGAAAATGTATTACCTGGAGAAAAGTGGGCCACTTAAACCAAAAAAATGTATTTTGCAAAAGTGAAATTATTTTCAAAAAGCTAGGAAATGTACTCGCTCATATAATATTGTAATGAGAGAGCTGTGGATAAATTAAAGAATCGCAATGTTGATATAACTGAAGGGTGAACATAGTTTCTAATTCTTCTTGTCATACCCATAGATTTTGTAATTTTTTGCAAACATCACCAGTTTGATTTCTCCAAAGACGTTTGTCATCTAATTGAATACCTAAATAACGGACAATTGAATCTTCGATTTGTTAATTTCGTTCAAATGCTATTAAATTACTTTTTTTTTTAATTCAGAGATGACTTGAAACCAAGTAGAGTATTTTTCTAGGTCTGTGTGTAATTTTACATCAATTTATGCAAGATTATTTATAAAAAGCAATAAAGGACCTAAAATGGATCCTTGAGGTACTCCATAATTGATTGTATTCCTTTTAGAGCCAAAACCAATGATTGACACATTGGGATCCTTTAGCAATATAATTTGACAGCCATTTATGGACATCTCCCTAAAAAACATATCTATATAATTAATCTAGCAATAATCCTTAATGCAGGGTATCAAATGCTATTTATAGTTCTATTGTCTGTTTAGCTGCTATGGTCTGCCTAATGTATTTGTGACTCGGTTTAGGTCTGATGATGAGGAAACATTTTGTCACGCTTTGGTTGAATACACCAGAGCTTGCTCACATGTTGGATATCCAGTCAGAGAGTGGAGAGACAGCTTCCCTTCATGCAGTAAGTTTCAGTTCTTTCAAGATCCCCAGAAAAATTCTTGTATTAAACTTTCTGTTCACACAACACAACTGTCATTTTTGTATTTTTGTGTGTAGACGATGGCTGTGAAGAGAGTTTTGTGTACAGAGACTGTATCAGCTGCTGCCCACCCACCTGTACCTTTGAGAAAGAATGTCTAGGAACAAACCTGCATTGTTTGGATGGTTGTTACTGCCCCGATGGTGTGTTATTTTACAACAAAATAACATTACTTTTCCTGCATTTTATTGTGCCAGTGTGATTGAACTTCTTTTGAGTTTCAGGCCTCATCTTACAAAACGGGACTTGCATCGCGGCCTCTCAGTGCCCCTGTGTTTACCATGGTACCTCGTACATACAAGGACAGGTGCTCCAGCAGGGTTGCAGTGTTTGGTGAGTGTGAGCTGCTGATGAATTTGTGCCGTTTGACGTGTCCGGCTGATTTGTGGCGCTTTTTAATTTTAGCGTGTGCATGGGAGGCGTTTGGAACTGCACTGAGAATAACTGCACAGGTGATAACCAAGAGTCTGTTAATACTGAAAAAGAAGGAAACGGCTCAGAAAAATCAAGTTTTTCTTTCGTCTGTTTCTTTATAGCCGAGTGCACAGTTGCAGGGGATGTGTTTGTGACCACGTTTGATGGCAGGATGTTTCTCCAGCCCGGGGCGTGTCAGTATGTGCTGGCAAAGAGCCGCAGCAGCAACAGATTTACCGTCACATTGCAGTATACAACATGTTCAGAGGTATAACATGCACACGTCATGTAAATCTGAGGCGTTATACATGTGTGCAATATCACTTCTATCAACATAAATTCCCTTCTAGCTTTAACTAAGTAAAAGGGGTATCACATGTTATTTCTTGTCTTTAAGCCACACTTCCCCCGATTACTACAGACTGTTTGCACTGTAACACTCAGGTTTGCTCTGAACACGTCAAACACTTGACATGAAAAATGGAGCTTTGGTCTCGTCTGACAAAATTATGCGCTTTTCAAACAAATCAGGGGCTTTTATGCTCTTCATCAGTTTAATCAACTGCTTTGTTCTCATGATGATTGCTAATATGGTGTTCTGTTCTGACTCTGCAAGAGGTTTGCTAAATATAGAGGCTGCTTAAATAGTCCACTACAACTCTGATTAGTGGTATTAGAGCTCTATCTTTATCATCTTGTTTATGCTGGAATTTTGACTCTAGTGATATTTTTAGGTCCTTGAAACCCCGATTTCTTGTCATTTTCTTCAGAAAGCCCCCCAAAAATGAATTTATTTAATTTCTAAATTGAAAAGGGGAAGATTAATAAGCTTTTACAACTGTTAATTTCTTAGATAAAATGCCAAAGTTCTGTAAACATCAATTAAAGATGCATTTAGACAAATTTTTCTCAACATATCTACAGTTTTAATGTTTGTAATTTTATCAAACTTTTAATTATTATAGTGATATTTAACAAACACACTAAAGGCTGATTCTTGCTTCTTTTTTGGTGCAAGTAAGTCATGAGAATGAGGGAAGAAATCAAATTTGAATATAAAATAATAAAATAACATGATGTCAATTAAAGCCAATCAGACAGCATATAATAATTTCGCTTAAGTCCAGTTCTGTAACAAAAAAAAGTCTGCAGTATATAAAGGCCGAATCCGAATTCTTCCCCCATAATAATCCTTCAATATTTGAAAAGATCCAAATTTCATTTAAGCAGATATTATTCTAACGGTTTCTATTTTGATTGATGTTATTTGCACGTGTTTTAAGTTATTTTTATACTTGTTTATCTTGCAGGGGTCAGATATAATTATGAGCAAAAACAAATGGGAGCTACATCAGAAAATAACCAACAGTAATTAGTTTTTTTTTATTGTAAGACACGTTGAAATTGTCTTACTTAAGCTCTTTTTTTTGTGGTTTTGTGAACACGAAAATGTAAGTAACTTTAACTGGAAAGAAAAGATCTTCTGCAGTCAAAGCTAGCTCTAGCATTAGCAGATTAAAAAGAATAAAAGTCTTAATTACCTTCATGATCAAACAAGCAGCATTCAATGAAGTACCTGGAACCTTTGTCTATTGTTAATGGCTCAACAACCACACACAAATTGCCCTTTTAGGGTTCTAAACTCAGTTTTTAATTTCCATGTATAACCGAGATTCTGCGCATTTTCATAAAGTTTGTAGAGACAAACAACAAAAATGTATTTAATTTAGATAATCATCCTTTGTATTTCTGCAGCAGCAGGTGTGTATTCAGTCAGTAACAGTGGTGTTGGATGAAGATGTGAGTCATCAGATCACCCTGACAAGAGAGGGGGATGTCATAATCGGTGTGAACCAAGCCCCCGCCCTGCCCTACATCGATGGTAGAGTTTACTAAATTGTTAACTTCATTTGACTGTTTGTTTTTTTTGGTGATCTTCAGAATAAGCTCATTCATAGGATTTTTTTGTGACTCTCTAGATGCGGTTGAGGTGCGCAGGCTAACGTCTGTGTTCACACAGCTGAAGGCGGGCATCGGGTTGAGGTTGCACTACGACGCTCGAGGGGGCCGTCTGTATTTGCAGCTCGACAGCCACTGGCACGGACATACTTTGGGGCTTTGCGGGACCTTCAATGGCAATCTTCGAGACGATTTCCTGTAAGCGAGTACCTTTAACACACAAACGTTTTCTTGTGAGGGCCACATAACTGTTTCCTTCTGTGATTTGGAGCCGGGGTGTAACAATAAAAGCCTAAACTTAAACATTTATGGTTTTCCAGAAAGCCACATATAGCCAAATTTAAATAATTATTTTTCTGTAATCTTCATTGAAAAAAATAAAACATTTTAAAAATGAAACCAATAAACAGTCTATCCCCAGAGTGTCGAACTCAATCACACAAGGGGCCAAAATCCAAAACGCACTTTAGGTCGCGGGCCGAACAGGATAAACATTCATTGAACACACTAAAACTAAATCTTCTAAACTTTAAAACCATTACTTTTTAATATAATTATCAACTAGGTATGTGGTATTGCCCGAGTTAATGCTAGTGTGAATGCTGTAAGCTGAATTTGGCTGATAAAGATGCTAGTGCTGATAGCTCAAGATGCTGAATTTGATAGCTAAAAACGCTGAAGCTGAAAGCCAGCTAAAACATTAGCTAAAGGCCAAATTAACCTAAAAAATTTAGGTTAACCAAAAAAGCTAGGAGGTAGCTGAAAAAATAAACGTATATCCTAACATATCCTAAAAAACTTTTAAAAAAAAAGCCAAAATTAGCCGAAACAGCTAGCATGTAGCTGAAATATTAGCTAAACTCCAAAATAGCCAAAAAATTCCTAGTAAATGTCAAAATACTCAAAAAATCTAGCAAAAAGCCAATTTGTAAAACTTTCAAACTGTAACTTTTTAACAAACAAAATAAAAAGTCAGGAATATTATTCCAGAATAAATCAATTTAAACCTTAAATAACTCAATATTTTTACTCTCCATAAAAATATATTTTTTCAAAATTATACAAGTTAGAAATAACATCGGGCTATTAATAACAATAAAATAAAATGATCTGGAGGGCCATATATAATTACCCGGGGGGCCGGATCCGGCCCACGAGCCTCGACTTTGACACATGTCGTCTCCCGTCATAGTTCACACTGGGTGGAATAAAAAGTCATGTTTAATGTGTGTCTCGATCGGCCAGATTGAGAAAAAAAAGGATGCGTCTCTGAGAGTGTTTGGGGGGGCCAGTTTGGGGACCCCCGATTTATTGGGCAAAAAAATGACAAATAAATAAATCTTTTTGCTGATTGTGTTTGTGCAGGTCTCCTGCAGGAATGATCGAGGGCACTCCTCAGCTTCATGCCAACGCCTGGAAGGTTTCTTCTGCTTGCATTGCTCCAGTAAATCTTCCCATTATAGACCCATGTGAAGTGAACCAGCACAATGGTAATTTTTTTGCAACATCAGATTTTACTAATTTTTTCAAGTTTGCATTTCTTTGGATTCATTTTGCTCAATTTTAAAGCGTTTTTTTGGTTATATTGATTTGATCATATTTCTTAGCTTTTCATTTGTTTTATCTCAGTCTACTACGCATCCCAGTGCGAGGTTCTCGTGGGAAGTGCGTTCGCTCCTTGTCACGGTTACATCAGCCCAAACATCTACCAGCAGCAGTGCCGCTATCAGGCCTGCCTCTGTGGGAGCAGCTGCATGTGCACAGCCCTGGCCCACTACACTTACCTGTGCTCTAAACACGGAGTCAACGTTGACTTCAGAGCTCAAGTCTCCGAGTGTGGTTAAGTACCTGCCTTTTAATTTATGGCTTTGCACTTCTTTAAAACTGCTAATTCTGTACTTTTGTAAGCACAGGTATGGTATGTCTTGGAGGTATGCTGTACCACTCGTGTGTGTCGTACTGTGGCCGGTCCTGTCGAGGGCTGTCCAGTTCTGAGACGTGTGTCCCGGACGACTGCGCAGAGGGGTGTGGCTGTCCAGAAGGCAGTTACTATGATGATGTTCGCCAGCGCTGTGTGCAGCTGTGAGACTAATCTACCTCAGAAGCTCAAAACGTATAATTATCAGCAACAGAAGTATAGTTCTGTGAATTCCTCCTCAGGTCACAATGTCACTGTTACTCCATGAACGGCGTGTCGCAGCCGGGCGAGGTGACCTTCAGTGCATCAGGACCTTGGTAAGACCACTAAATCCAAAAAGGTCCTACTTTTACCCCTCTGTGCTCATTACACCCAGCGAAACGTACTTGTTCTCACTGTCTGACAGGTTTGAGAAAACAGTAAAAGCTCAGGTGATGGTCAGATGAGACGGGGAGCACTTAAACCAGTGTTGTGTTTAATAGCATTATTCTGTTTCACCAACACTCACCCCCTTTCTCCCTCCTCTCCTGCCTCTCCCACCAGCCTGTGCCGAAATGGGAAGCTGGAGTGTGAGCCAGAGGAAAAAGGTAACCTCTCTGCACCTGCCCCCCTCCTTCAGTTCCTGCTCCCAACAACAAAGTGCCGTTTCAGGCTCCATCGCTCTCACTGAAATCAAGAGGCTGATGTCTGCCGTTGTAGCTCGTTTCCCATGAGCTGTCGCAGCTTTGAGTGATTGGTGGACTGATTTTCTCACATCCGTTTGTGTCTGTTTGCTTAATAATCGTAGAGCCGGATAGCGTAGAGGTCGGGGAGTGTCCGGAGGGAAAGGTGTACCACAGCTGCATTGAGCAAAGAGGAGGCGTGGCCTGTGCCCCGACCTGCCGTAACCTGATGTTGAACCTCACCTGCCCACCCAATACGCCGTGCATACCTGGCTGTGTCTGCCCTCCTGGGTAATATAAGACGCTGCTTCCTGTCTATTGTTTTTTAAAACACTCTCAGTAGCTTTCTTGGAAAACTTTTTCTTTATTTGAAACATTATGTATTACTTTCTTTAGTAATGCAACATTTATTTTACTTTGTAAAACTCCCCCATTTTAACCACAAGTTTATCACTGTTGAATAACAACTATTCATTAATTGAATGGCTTCATTCTACGTCCCTGTTTGGCATGAGCTTTTATTTTGAAATTTGTCTCAAATTTGTAATTTCCTGCAACCTTCGACTCTTAAAGAGCCATTTGAGTTGATTTCTCACTGACCAAAACCCAGTATAGTCTGACTTCACACTTTAGAAAACACAACAATTAAATGTTGTTTTTTAGGCATAAACAAAAAAGAAATATGAAGAAGAAATATTTTTGTTCAAAATAGGAAATTGTTCATAACTTTTATAACCCCTATTGTAAAAGTAAATCCAACTCAAAAGACCTTCAGCTCCTATCTGCTTGCTTAGCTGTCAGACAGGACAAGTTAATAAAAAAGAAAAAAATATATATTATGTTGTTACCATTAGAACCAATATAAATTAAATGTCATTATTTTTAGGCATAAGTAAAAAGAAATAAGAAGAAAAAATCGTTTTTTTTTTTTTTTCAAAATATGCTACAGATAAAGCTTTACAAGTAAATGCAAATCAAACAGCGACTGCCTTGAAGCGGATGCCAGACAATAATCAATTTTAATTAATGGACTGAATTGCAGAGAAAGAATTTATGTAAAGAGCTTGTGAGTGTGTTGAGTACTTTTGGTTTTTATCTGTGAAGGCTGGTGCTGCATCAGGGGGAGTGCTACTATCCAGAGAATTGTCCCTGTGCCTGGCTCGGACTGGAGTATCTGCCTGGACAAAGTGTGGAAACACCTTGCTATAAATGGTGAATGCTTTTAGGAGTTCCTACAACTAATTTCAAGCAAAATATAAATACAGTGGCAAGAAAAAGTATGTGAATCCTTTGGGATTACTTGGATTTCTGCAGGAATTTGTCATAAAATATGTTGTGATCTTTATCTAAGTCACATTAAATGACTTATTTTATTTGGTTAAAATAATACAATACAAAAAAATAGGTTTTTGTGTTTTTATTGAACAAAATGTGTAAAATATGTGAACCCTCAGAATTAATAACTGGCTGATCCTCATTTAGCAGCAATAACTTCAACCTAGTTAAGATGTATTAGTTTAAGCAGACTGTGTTTATCATGTGATGAAGATCACAACATATTTTATGACAAATTCCTGCAGAAATCCAAGAAATTCTGAAGGATTCTCATACTTTTTGTTGCAACTATATATATTTAGGCTGTCTAAGACAGATATTTATATATCACATTTACTGAATCTAATGTATTTATTTATAAATGTGCATCTATTAGCATTAAGAGACATTTTAACTGTTTTTTTTCTTCCTCTATCATGTGTCAATTTTCTCAGTGTGTGCCATCGCGGCTTTTTCAACTGCAGCTATTCTCCATGTCCAGCTGTGTGCACAGCTTACAGTGACAGACACTATCATACCTTCGATGGTCTTGAATATGACTACTACTCCGACTGTCAGGTCTACCTGCTGAAAGTGAGTCTAAATGAATATTCTTTTATTTTTATCTGCGTAAATTGTTGGAATAGTAACAGGCTTTATATATAATTTGTAGACTATTCTTTTTAAATGATTAAAACCAACTGACCTAGACACATTTATTTTAAGAAATGTAACTGAAGCACATCCCATACAATTCCAGGTTAAGAATGATTTGATTTGTAAAAACCAGATCCAAGTCGTCTCCCGATCTTGGAAGTGAGAAATGGTTTTAATTAGAGCAGATTGAAGTGTGTTTGTGTGTGGCTGCGCACTACAGTAACGCAAGTAGATGTTGAGCAAACCTGAAAGTGGTACAAAGAAAGCAGTGTTCACATCAAACCCCAGGGCTCCCGCGCTCCCAGGGATATAGAATTAGAATTAGCAGAACAAACATTCAGAATCCGACCAGATGGACTGCTGGCCACCACGCCGACCTGAAAAGAATCAGGAAGCAGGTCATAGCTTTGTCTGTGTGTTCCTTTTCTGTCTCATTTATCAGGACAGATTTGTTTGCTGGAATAAATTTGATGAAATAATTAAAAAAATCTAGTTTTTATCTTAAAGGAATAAGTTAAACTTGGATATTTTATTTTTTTAGCTAATATTTTTTCCCTCCTTTTTCTCGCCAGAGCATCGGAGACACCGAAGTGTCCATTGTGGCCCAAAACAAGGACTGCTATGAGAGTGGCATTGTTTGCATGAAAATACTGGTCATCCACGTGGGGCTGACCAAGATCTACTTCACAGACAACTCCGGCAATCCTGTACAAAAATTCACAAACGATCTACACACTCATCTTTCTCCCCTTGTGTCAAAAATGTTTGTTTTCCTTTCAGAGCCCCTCCACCGTCGTGGGTCGAGAGTCCGAGTTTGAGCTCTGGAAAGCAGGTTACTACACCGTTGTCCATTTCTCCAGCCAGGATCTCACCATCCTCTGGGACCGAAAGACAACCGTCCACATCCGAGCTGGACCTCAGTGGAAGGTATGAATGAAAACTGAAAACTTTTTTTTTGTACTTTGTCATCGAGTGGCGTGGCTTTCTGTCCAAAGACGTGACCTGGTTTTTCCTCAGGGTCGCTTCAGTGGGCTGTGTGGAAACTTTGACAGTGTGACGGTGAACGACATGACCACATCCAGCCACATGGAAGTCAATAACGCTCAGACGTTTGGAGACAGCTGGGCTCTGGGACAGGTATGACTCAGCTCCCCCTGCATTGATCCCAACTCCAGCTCCTTTCTTCTTTTTATCTTTGTCTGTCTCACTCTTACGTACTTGTCTCCCTTGAGTCGTCTGTGATATTTAAGAGTAATCAGACACTTGATCGCCTTCTCTGTGTGTGTGCTGGTGTTTCAGTGTGAAAGTGACTACATAGTTGAGCGGCCGTGTGAAGGCGACTTGGGAAGACAGCCGTACGCCAAACGGGAGTGCGCTCTTCTCTACAGCGATGTCTTTGCACCCTGTCATAACGTGGTGAGTGCCACTTAACTGAACCACACAGACACACATGACCAGCCAGAGAGAACGTGGCAATAAAAAGCTTATCTTCCCAGTGACTGAGTAGTGGAGGTTGGACAGAGGTTATGGGAACAACGCTTAACTGATCCCACAAATACACTGTTCTTTGGAGGTAAATGCCACACAGATGCTGGACGGCAGGACACAAACGCCCCTCAGGGCTTTAATGGAATGTCGTTCTTCTATTTATGGCCAGTAGATGGAGCCATGTTAGTTTGTACAAAAACAATTTATTGGTCATAAACTTTAGCTCTTTAAACAAATGTGTACATTTCTTTTTGTTGAGAGGAGACTTTTTTTTGTCTTTGGTCTAAGAAATCATGTTAATTGCTTGAAATAATGTGCCTTAATTTAAAGAGAATTTGGTATTTGTGTTGAATTTTGTAGCTAAATATGATCAATGCAGAGCACAAAGATTCACTTTGTTAGACAACTTGGACTTATTCTGGCTTTATTTGTTTCTAGAGACAGTTTTTCTTTATTCTCTCTTGAACTTTGTAAGTTTCTCTACAGTGTTTCATTATGAAAGGTAGTTCTAACACAGGGGTGGGGAACTTTTTCACTTGTGGGTCACAAAAGGTTCTAAAATTTGACAAAAGGGCCACACCAGGAGCAGATGCATGGTGTGTTTTGGTAATCCGCCTCAGAAATAAATGACAGGAAATTTGGACAAACACATGCTAATTTTGATTAAAAATTAATATATTTTTAAAATGCTGAACTTTTTTATTAAATTTTTGTGCCAACTGCACCATTAGGATGAAATCTTTTAGAGAAAAACTTAAAATCAAAGAAATGCTGCGTTTGTGTGCTGTTGGAATAATGAGAAAAATGACGCAGAAATATGAACTTCAGAAAAACAACAAATCTAAAAAAAAAAGAAACAAAAAAAACATGAATGCAAAATGACTTTCTAGACAGAGGTCAATGATTCTATACTGCACCATCTAAGGGGAGACACCTGAAATACAGGGATAATAATTAGGATTATCAAAAGAATTTATTCTAGTTTGGCGGGCCAGATTAAATATTACACATGTGGCCCCGGGGCCGTAGTTTGCCCACTCCTCTAACATATACTTATGTAAAAATATGCATATAATTAATTAAGTTGATTATTAAAAAAACATTTTATTTGTTCCACAGTGGGTAAATTTGTTTTTGAAATGATGCTCATCACTGAAGATTGTTCACCTAAAATGACTCAATATTTCTATTCAACTTAAATATTCTATTCAGTTTGCAGCACACATCCTTCCTGGTAATGATATAACTTAGTAAAGCCCATTGTCACAACATAAAGATAGCGTTGATCTGCGTCGTGTGGGCAGGTCAGCTGACTCTCAGGCGTTCTGCCCGTCATGCAGGTCATGTGATACCTGTTGCAGCAGAGGTTGGCCCACATTTCTTTGTCCTGATATCTCATCAGGGCTTCATATCTGAATTATTTACGACTTGCTCGTCCTATGAGGACGACCTCCCCCAGCCCTCCCAGAGAGATTTAGACTTTATGATTGTGTGTAAATGTTGTTGTGTCTTTCAGGTTGACGTGGCCTGGTTTTATAGAAACTGTCTGACAGACACGTGCAATTGTAACCGTGGGGGAGACTGTGAGTGTCTCTGCACGTCTATTGCTGCATATGCACACAAGTGCTGTCAACAGGGGGTCACGATACACTGGAGATCCCCCTCTGTTTGTCGTGAGTATGCTCACATGCGTACAAACAGTAGCTCTTTTGATTGCAGTTCTGCTGATATACGTTATTATTCTAACATTCTGCACATTTTTTGTGTTATGGAAAACTTCCACTTTCAGCCTATGACTGTGAATACTACAATCAAGGTGTGTATGAGTGAGCCCCCTCTCCCCCCTCCTATCACTTTATTCCCACAGAGCTTGTCATCACACTCACTTCCTGTCTTGCTGTCTCATTTTCCCGCAGAACTAGGTGATGGCCCATTTTCCTTGGTGAGCGCTGCCTTTAACGACACCATGTTTGGAGCGAATCGCACCAGCAGCTCCGTCTTTCCACTAGTCAGGGAACGACCCGGTCAGCTGCCCCCACCAGGCCTGCTGTTCAACTTCATGATCACCCCAGGCCTGCAGAAGGACAGGAGCTCACGTGAGCTGTCACCCAGACACTGAATTATTTTGTGTTTTGAGTGAACTAATCAAACGTTTTATGTTTTTATAGGTGTCTCTGTGGTGTCACTCGAGTCTGCAGAGAGACCCAACTATTTCCTTGCAGTGTCGGGGCGCAGCCGCCTTCAGCTGGAGCACTGGAGTCGAGGGGCCGAGTTCAGCCGCAGAGCAACCTTTATCCAGCATCAGGGGCTGTTTCTGCCAGGATACACCTCATTCGAGCTCGTCAGCCAGCCTGGAATCTTTCTGACACTCACTCGGTCGGCTGCA
The DNA here is from genome assembly GCF_002922805.2 of Oryzias melastigma. Lineage (NCBI taxonomy): Eukaryota > Metazoa > Chordata > Actinopteri > Beloniformes > Adrianichthyidae > Oryzias > Oryzias melastigma. The sequence goes on from NC_050517.1 coordinate 20,721,962, forward strand.
CGAGCCCAGAGATACGAATCCTCCGAGGGCTTCAAAGCCAGCAGCAGCTTCACATTAGAGGGTCAGGAATCCAAAAATAAATAAATAAATAAGGCATCCAAACACACAATCAGTGAAAGGAAGGTATAGATTCACAACTGCATGTCCGCACATAAATCAAGTTTCATAATACCGCAAAATAAATATGCCCAAAAAATTTAGGTTTGCAAATGTATAAAAAAGGATCTGCATGCCTGTAAAAAAAAATTCCATTTGTAAAATAATTGCTACATTTTTTTTCGAGCATCTTTTTTGCAGATGCAATTGAAAATTTGGAAATAGTCACAACTTTTATTACTTCTGAAATCATAGCCATCTCTGCATTTTATTTCCAAATTTTCTATTAAGGATTTCATTAGGCTGTAAGCCATCTGCTCTTTGATTGGACAGTTTGATTTGTGGCCATCCAATCATAAAGATGTATAAAGACAGGAACACAATTCACAACTGCAACTTCAGGAGCTTGAATGCAGTTTTTTTTTTTCCAATCTTTAAAAAGAATCCTAAAAAAATGTATAAATCATCTTCACAAATGCAAATCTTTTCTACATGTATGCAGATTCCTTTATACACATTTGCAAATCTAATTATTTTGGGGGCAGATTTATTTCACGGTTTGATGAAACTTGATTTCCGTGCAAACATGCATTTGCGGTTGCAAGTATCTGTTTTTTTTGACAATAGGTAACAGAAAAAAAGTACAGTGCAAGTGGCACATAAACATACAACATTAACAAACCAGAGGGTGACAATATATATACAAATATATATATATATAAACTCAAAAATATCCAATTCCTTTAAGATATGAAATGTTCTTGAAGCCTTCAGATTTTGCATGTGTTCCATTGTTTAATAATATGATTTAAGATGCAGATAAAATACATTAAAATAGGGTGAATTTGTGAATATGGAATTTCCCAAAAATAACAAATGACAAATAACAAAATGTAATTATTTGATAAACCATATGAATCCAAACACAACATGACATCACGCATAATTATTCTTATTTTAAGATTGTGAATCTTATTGTGAGCCCATATAAAATGTCTAATGTAAAGCTTAACTCATTTACAGAGTTTTGGGATTTTCCTCAAAATACATTACCGCTTGTAAACACATGATTCAATAAATAAAAACTCAGCTCTTTTCTATTTCAAATTTCATCATCAAGACCTTTAAAGATGGGGAAGAATAATGTGTATTGGGAAGTTGAATAAATTCACACTAAAAAGAAGAATTTTAATTATTAGTTTCAATGTAATCAAGAATCCTTAACAATAAATTGGAAAAACAAAGAACCTCAAACTGTCTCTCTTACAGCTTTTTAATTAAACACACAGTTAAAGGTCAAGAAAAGTTTGCTTTCAAAAATTAGCAAAAAAATTGTAGATAGAAAAAATTGTTAAATCTTTTAAGATATTCAAAAAGAGTAGATGCATTTCATCTTTGAATGTTTTGTTGCACAAGAAGTGGGTGCACTTCAGTACCATAGAGAAAATAAATGTCTTTTCTTTTACCGCATATTGTCATAAATCTCTGTCGACTGAAACTGTTACTGTGGCGACTACAAAGCCTTTCTCGTATCAGATTATGTCATGCAGTTCTGCTCAGTACTTCTTAGTTTTTTGCAAAACCACCATTTACCATCAGTTGTCAAACAAGAAACTGCTGTGTCCGTATGGTTTTTGGGGGTGTACTGCAAATAGAAGTTCTAACACATCATTTTTTTCCCTTGCAGAGAGCTCTTTCATAATCCCATACCGTATGATGTGCGAGTGGCGCTACCAGGCCTGTGCAAGTCCCTGTGTTCACACATGCAGCGATCCAGATGCCACCCGCTGTCAGTTCCTGCCTCAGTAAGGAGCTTCGCTCGACAACAGCATTCATTTACAGCTCACACGATCAATGCTCTGAAAACGCTGTCATGACAATGTTACAGTGTGGAGGGCTGCTTCCCACGCTGTCCGAAAAACATGGTCATGGACGAAGTCACGAGACGATGCGTCTACAAGGAGGACTGTAAGTCCAGCTACAGACATCCCGTTCGTGTTGTCTTCCATGCACACATATACAAGGATAGACATGTTTTGACCCTTTGGCCTGCAGTTCTCCTTAGAAGGTTTTGCGCCTGTCAGTACATGTAAGGCATCAGTTCTTCAAAGACCACAAGCAGATTGAGAGGGGGCGTGGTCTCTAAGATAGCCCTGGGAAACGCCCATCACAAACAATTGACAATGACATGTTGTGACTGGTGCAAAACTTTCCCAGGAAGACTGTAGGCCAGCGGTCAAAATATGTCAAGGTAAACTATATCAATGTGTTTCCATTTGTCTGAAAAAATATAAGTATTTATGAGTGAAGCTCCTATATGTTTTGTCAACTTAGCTTTAAATCTCTTTATTGTGGGAATGCTTTGTAAGCATTCACACAATAGTGATCCTGTTTCTCTTTATTATTATTAGTCCTTATTTATTCTTCCAAACGTTTTTTGATTAGTAAAAACTCAATCATATTTTCAGCTATTTCTGCAATCTTGGTATCAAAACTTTAAGCTCGTCATTCCTGCTTGTACTTTAGGTATTTGTCCAATTTACGTTTTTTCAGATTTTATGCAATTTATGCGATTTTTTTTTTTTTTTTTTTTTTAATTCTAGCCGCAATTAATATGAACTGGACATTTTTCAAATGTATGCAATGAAAACATTCAACATGTTCAGGACATTCACACTTTTACTTTAATGCAATTATTGAAATTTTACACAAATTTTGCGTTTTTATTCTCCCCGTAATTCTTCAAATATTTGTCAATTTTCTGCAAATTATGCAGGTTTGGTATCAAAACCTTCAGCATGTTAAGGAAATTATTGCTACTGAAGTTTTTAAGGCTAATTTTGAGTTAAGCTAATATTTTAGCAGCATGCTAATGTTTTTGGCTAATTTAGCATCTAATGAGGATTTTTTTGGGCTACTATGGAGTTAAGCTAGTGATTTAGCGACATGCTAGCTTTTTTGGCTAATTTGGCATCTACTGAGGTTTCTTTGACTAATTCTAAATTAAGCTAACACTTTAGTAACATCTTAGCTTTTTGGGCTAAGTTGGCATTCTGCAAATTTGGAATCAAATTATTCAGCATGTTAAGGAAACTTTTGCTGCTGAGGTTTTTAAGGCTAACATTTTACCAACATGTTAATGCTTTTGGCTAATTTGGCATCTACTGAGGATTTATGAGCTAATTTAGAGCTAAGCTAATACTTTAGCAATGTTCTAGTTTTTTTGTTTTCTTTTTTGGCTGATTTGGCATCTACTGAAGTTTTTGGCGCTAATTCTGAGTTAAGCTACAATTTTAGCAATGTGTTAGCTTTTTTGGCTAAGTTGGCATTTACTGAGGTTTTTGGGGTTAATTTGAAGTTAAGCTAACATTTTAGCAACGTTGAAATTTTTTTCATGAAACTTTTCAAATGCTTTGTGTACTTTCTGCAAATTATGCAAGTTTGGTATCAATACATTCAACATGTTAAGGAAATTATTGCTACTCAGATTTTACGGCTAATTTTGAGGTTAGCTAATATTTTAGCAACATGTTAATGTGTTTGGCTAATTTGGCATATCTACTGAGGATTTTTGAGCTAATTTGCAGCTATGCTAATACTTTAGGAACATTCTAGTTTTTTTTTTTGCTAATTTGGCATCTACTGAGGTTTTTTTGGGGCTAATTCTGAGTTAAGCAAATGTTTTAGCAATGTGTTAGCTTTTTTGGCTAAGTTGGCATCCACTGATGTTTTTGGGCTAATTTGAAGTTAAGCTAACATTTTAGCAACCTGATAGCTTTTTTTTTGGCTAAGTTGGCATCTACTGATATTTTTTAGGCTATTTTGGAGTTAAGCTAATATTTTGGCAACGTTGCAATTTTTTTTTCATTAAATTCTTTAAATCCTTTGTGCACTCTGCAAATTATGCAAGTTTGTGTCAAAACATTCAGCACATTCGCCACATTATTCAGCAATTAAAATAAATTGCTTCAGCATTTTAAGCAAACAGCTTCAGCATCTTCAGCGACCACATTCAACAAAATGCATTCACCAAAGGATTATCGCAGGTAATGCAACTTTTCAAGTTATTTAAAGCTTTTATCTATGATAACAATCATCCCCTGTAGGTGTATCCCTTCCGCCAACTCCAACACCTTTTGCCTATGTGGTGCGGTCCAACAGAACTACTCCAATAGCAACCACTACTATGACCTCTACTACGACCTTGAGGCCAACAACCACAACCCCCTCCATGCCAACAACTACCTCCACCACCTCTACCACTCCAAGCACAACTGTGACTACTGAACTTCAGACTTCACCCACCACTACTGCTCCTCCAACCACCATTCCTACCACTACCACTCCTTCAACCCCCCCAGAACCGACCACTCTCAGCACCACAGAGATGACCTCCACCCAGACCACCATTTTCACCTCCACCGCAGAGCCCACCACATCTCATCCACCCCCCACCACATCTCCTTCCACTACACCCATGTCCACCACCCTGCAAACGACCACCCTGCCGCCGACCACTTCCTCCACCACCTCCCCACCGCCAACCACTGCAATGACCACCCACCCCACCTCCACCGAAGCTCCCACCACCCCACCGCCAACATCGCCGGACGTACCTACCACCACCGCAGTGGAGACAACCACAGCTCCACCTCCGACGACTGTCGAGACCACTTCAGTGAGCACAGAGATACCCACCACCGCTCAAACCACAGAAGAAGCATCGACGACACCTCCATTCCTCTTTCCTTCAACTCCATGCACAGTAAGTCCAGTTAGAGTTACGTTCTGTGCCACAAAAAACACAAATACTTGGAATCATTTTTAGAAAATGTATTAAAAAAATCTAAAATCAGTTACAGTTTTAGTATTTGTGATCGAGTTTCTTTATATATATATATATATATATATATATATATATATATATATATATATATAAAAGAGGCACTATATTAGAATAATGGGACCACATTTAAAAAACAAAACAAAAACAGACTGCACCATCTACATACAGTTTTTAACAAGCATTGGGGATAAGAGATTTTTTTGTAGATGTTTTTCCTGGCCAACAGGGTTTTGTGTCTCCTGCCTGACGACAGCAGAGAGATAGAGGGATGGAGAGGGTGAGAGGTGTCCTCCGTGATGGAGGTGGCTTTTCTCATCACCAATCATCTGTACTGTTCACTGTGAGGGGACTGTAGTGTTTAAGTAATTTTGGCGGCCTGATTGATTATTTTAGAGAGATTTTTTTTTTTTTTTTTGATAAAGGCTGAGAAAATTTAAACCAGGAAGAAATATGAAATGTCAGGATACATTCTATGAGTGAAATGTACACTATGAATAAGATAGTCTTAGTTATATTAAAAAAAATCTGAATTTTTTTCAAGAGATGCTTTTTTTTAAAAGATAAAACCCTCTGCAGAACTCCAACAGTTACAGCAGACTGACTTTTAGATGCTAAAACCCAAAAGTTGTTTGTCTCTGGAGTAAAGCCTCAACCCCTCCATATTAAAATTAATTACTGAATATTTGTATTAATCGTCTTTGAAGACAATTAAGCTCCACGTTTGTTGTTGTGCTAGTCAGCTTCCTTCTTTTTCATCTATTGTTTTGCTCATTACTTCAGGGCAGTTTCTAACGACTTACTTTTTCTTCATAAGAGGATTAGTTGCTGACAGGGGAAGCTAAAGTGCAAACCAAATATAAAATAGAAGGTGCTGTAATTTTTTTTATTTTTTTATTTTTATTTGAGGGCGGCTTTAGCTCAGAGGCTAGATCAGCTGTCTGCCAACTGGTTAGTCAGCAGCTCAGTTCCCAGCCTTGACAGCTAATGTGTCATTGGAGAAGACACTTGACCCACATTGCCAGTGATGTGGAAGTGTGACAGACTACGCAAGTCACCTCAGATAAGAGTTGGCAAACTTTAAATGAAAGTAGGGCTGCTACAAACGATTATTTTAATAGTCAACTAATCACCGATTATTTTTTCCGATAAGTCGACTAATCGGGTATTGCATAAAGTGGATGTAAAGCACACATCTTAACCATTAGTTTTAAGCTAACTAGGGATTTGCTGAAAATGCAAAAGCTATTTGCAAAATGTTAAATTTGCTAAAAGACAGGATATTCCGTTAAAGAACTATAAAGAGTGCGGAAGTTTACTAAAATTTCTTAAAAATTTGTAGAAAGATTGCTTAAAAATCCCTAATACATACCAATTTTGCAAAAATATTTAGTGTGTTGCTTAAATATGAGCTAAACTCCAAATTAGCCCATATAACTTTAGTAGATGCCAAATTAGCCTAAAACCTAGCATGTTGCTTAAATACTAGCTAAACTCCAAAATAGCCTAAAATTCCCCAGTAAACCAAATTTGGAAAAAATGTTAGCCTGTTGCTAAAATAGAAGGTAAACTCTAGATTAGCCTAAAAAACCCTCAGTAGAAAACAAATTAGCCAAATCGTTAGCATATTGCTAAAAATAAAAGCTAAACTCCAAAATAGCCTAAAATTCCTCAGTAAACTAAATTGGGAAATAACGTTAGCCTGTTGCTAAAATAGAAGGTAAACTCTAAATTTGCTTTTATAAATACCCTGTAGAAAACAAATTAGCCAAAAGAATTTGCATGTTGCTAAAATATTAGGTAAACTCAAATTTTTTTGAAAATTCCTATACAAGAGGAAAATATAGCCCATGAATATATTTAAGGTTTGGCATCTGAACTAAGGAACTATTTTTCACAAAAAACAAAGTTTTGGTCTGACTCAAATATAAAAAAGTGCATTTTTTGGTGCTAAACAATCACAACTTTGTTCAACTTTACTACACTTCATATATAAAGTAATGAGAAGTCGACTATTAAATTAGTTGTCAACTATTTTAATAGTCAATTAGTCGTCTAATTGTAACAGCCCTAATTGAAAGTTATTACTCATTCTATAAAAATATTTGTAGGTCACAATACGATATTGTGAACATTTTTGCAGATTGATTTGGTTAGTTGATTCAGCAGAAGAAATGAAAATGTACATTTTTGCATCCACAGCCTCCGTTCTCACACCGGATCGATGAGTGCGCCGAGCTGATCTGTTTTAACGGAGAGCTGCTGCTTCACAACTCCACCCTCCACTGTCGCTACAACACCACCCCGCCGCAGTGCAGCCTGCTGGGCCTGCCCATTCTTCTCAACACAGACCCCTGTTGTCCGCAGTGGCAGTGCCCATGTACGGTTTGCTCAAATAAACACTTCTGATTTAGGCAGAGGAACGATTTAAGAAGAAATGCGTTTGTTTTTTTTTTTGTGGCAGGTCGCTGCACCGTGATGTCAGACCTGCGTGTGATCACATTCGATGGCAATAATGTGGCGCTGTATGACAATGGCTCTTACATTTTGGTTAGCCTGCCCAGAGAGACTATCATTGGTGTTGTAGAAAAATGTCCAACTAGTCAGGTAACTTAAAAACATGTTAATAGTTAAAAATTTTAACAGAAACTTACAAACTTTGAGGTAAATGATTTGATTTCTTTGTAGAGTGTGAACTCCATCAGGCGACCTGTGAGTATTTTCTGTACAATCTGAGTGCAAAGCCTTTTTATTCATTTTGTACTGTTAGTCATTGCTCTTTCCTTTCTCTTCCCTACAGAGTCCGACAGGTGGAACATCCGGCCTCTGCTTTAAGAAGCTAAACATCACCACCTCCTCCTACAGGATCATCATAAACCGACTCGACCGCAAGGTGTTCATCCTAATCTTGTTGCAGAAATTCAATTTATCCCACAGGGATTATTATGGCTTTTCTCCTCTCTAGGTGACTGTAAACTACAGACCCGTTAAGCTGCCATTCTCTCGTCACTCGGTGTACGTGGAGGACACCGGCAGCATGTACTTGATCAACACCCCTGGCAGAGTCAGCATTCAGTGGTATCATAGCACTGGGATTATGGTGCTGCAGTACCTAGCTCCTACTTATGCGTCTGTTCCCACTCGAGGGCTGTGTGGTGAGTCCAAACACTCATTTAAAAACATGAACTGATAGCTTCAGAGAAACTTGATTTTATTCCTGTTGATTGTTATCTAAGCACACGCCGTCTTTCCACTTTGCAAGGTTGTTGTGACGGAAACCCAGAAGACGACCTGAAGCTGCCCAACGGCACGGTGGTCAGAGAGGTGGGGGACATGATGCTGTTTCTGCAGGCGTGGAGAGTCCAGACCACCGATGAGACCGAACACACGCGCCGCGTCGGAGACAACTGCACCATTGGGGACTGCTCCACCTGTCTGTCCATGCTCCGCCAGAGAGCTTTCACGCCTTGTCATAGCAAGGTCTGTTTACACCAGGGGAGTGCAACCTTTAAGCCTAAAAAACACCGAGCTGCAAAGTCTCATTTCACATTTTAGAAAAAGTAAAGATTGTTTACATGTAGCTTTAAAATATTTATAATAATTGAAATGTGACCTTTATATTTAGGTAAGAATATGTGCTTTAAGCTTATTCTAATAATAAATCACTCCAACAGATTTTTACAGTCAATTTCTATCCATTTTACCACCTTTATGATCCGTTATTTGACATGTTAAGAAATTAAACATAGTGAAAAACTTAAATACCTAAAAGAATTTAAAACTAAATACCTTTATTAGCATTTTTCTTCAACGCTAAAGAGCCACAATGGAGAAATGAAATAGCCACATAGAGCCTAAGGTTGGAGGCCTCTGGTCTACACAGTTAATAGTTCTTGAAAAAAAGCGGAGTAATTATTTACAGCATAATTCTAGATCTAGAAATGGAGAATCAAATTTAATTGTCAGTCCTCAGAAAAGTCAAAATGAAGTTTTAGTTTTTAAAATTGAATAAAGATTTTTTATTTCAGTTTTCTCCTGCAGTGAAATGTGATGATTTATATGTATCTGGCGATTCGATAAATATCCCGATACTTGTCTCACGATACGTATCAATTTGTCCCTGCACCCCTAGTTTTTATATTACACAATATTTGCATATATCGGGTTTATCTCTTGGTTAAACTCCCTTTTGAGCACCTAGTATTTGTTGATCTGTTTCTGACACTTCGGTTTTCAATTTCCTCTCGCCATCTAATTGATAACAGAATAACCGACTAAAATTCGCAGGTGCCCCCGGAGCAGTTCTGCGACATCATGTGGGCAGGAGACTTGCATTACAAGGATCACCAGTGTGACTTTCTGGCAGCCTACGTTGCAGTCTGCTACACGCATCAAGTCTGCATCAGCTGGAGGCGACACAACTTCTGCCGTAGGGAGACACTGGTGACAAAGCTGCAGTCAAACGTGTGTGCTTGTATTTGATTTTGCTCCCGACTGTCCGTGTTTCAGCATTGAGATGTCCTCCTGGTAAAGTGTACGAGCCCTGTGTGAGCACCTGCACCAGCCGCACGTGTCTGAACAGAGACTACTATGAGGAGACTACGTGCTCGTTTGTCAGAGAGGAGTGTGTGTGCCGCAGTGGAACCATCCTGCACCGTGCTGACTCTCCTTATTGTGTGACAGAAGACCGGTGTGGTAAGGGGACAAAAAAAAAAAAACATACATTTTTTTAAACACTAGATCATGGATAATTTGGGGCTTTCTGTTTCTTTTATGATATTTTAAATCTATTTTCCTTGTCTTTTTACCTGGCCCAGTCTGCACAGATAATGAAGGGAACCCCAGGGCCCCTGGAGAGGTTTGGAACGGCTCCGCTCGAGGCTGCTGTTTGTATAAATGCATGGAGAATGGCTCTGTGGTTGCTGTGGAGCCGGACTGCAGCGCTGTACCCACACCACTGTGTGAGAGGGAGGGAGAGTATGTGCTGGATGTGCTGGAAGAAGGACACTGTTGCCCAAAGAAGATCTGTGGTGAGGTTAACATCTTAAATATTTATAGTGCAAACCCCTGGAGCTACCATTGATTTTTTTTTCTATTGCAGTTGTCTTTTATTCACTTTGTTGTTTTTGGTTTTGTACTATTTAGAGTGCAACATGACCATCTGTGACAGTGAAGCTCCACCTTGTGATAACGGCAACAAGCTAGTTATCGGTTACAGTGCTCTCTCCTGCTGTCCAGAGTATCGCTGTGGTAAAAATAAACTTATATAAAGTTTTTCAAGCTAATTCTGACAGATTTAATCATTTTCCTGGACCTTCATTTTACTTATTGCTCTTCAGAGTGCGACCCCATGGCATGTCCTCCTGTCTCATACCCCGAATGCAGGGAAGATCAATTCCTTGTTGAGGTCAGGGGTCAAAAATCCTGCTGCTACTCTTACCTGTGCGGTAAGTTTTGATTAAAATCAAACCACAAATCAGCACTAAATGGGGTTTTGAGGGTGATGGTTATAACTCTTATAATGACTCATATTTTAGATTTATTTCAAACATGTAAAGCAATACATATAGAACACTTTAAATTAATAAAAAATAAATCAAATAAAACTAACTAAATAAATTCGTCTCTGTTAAAATAAACCCCAAAATACATCGATAGGCACGAGTCTACATGTTTTGAAGTTGTAGAGTTTTGCTGCATATCGTTTTATCCCTTGAAAATCGACCTAATGAAAAGGACAAAAGGTGAATTATAATTCACATTTATTACCATTTGCAGCAATGACATGTTTTCTTTTCTGTTAGTGTGTGAGTCATGTGTTGACCCAGTTCCAACTTGCTCACAAGGAGAAATCCTGGCTGTTGATCTAAACAGCACCAACAGGTGCTGCCCGCAGTACTATTGTGGTGAGTGGCTGTTTGTTCGGGCGACTGTTTCTCTCTTCCCTCTTTGTATCGAGTAATCTCTCTTCTTTTTCTCTGTGTTACAGTGTGTGATGTAAATCAATGCCCTGAATCCTTTGTGAGCTGCGCTCCCGGACTCTCTCTGGTTCAAACTACTCTTCCTGGCCAGTGCTGCCCTCAGCATCACTGCGGTATACCCTCCAAAAACGCACACATGCTCATGCACTATTCATGACTGGTGTCAAGCCGCTTATTGGTCGATGATTGCAATTACCTTTACCCGCTCTTATGCCTGTCACGTCTTTGTATAAATGTCACCCTTCCGTTCTGTTTAACGTCTTTTTTTTTCTCAGAATGCCAATGCGAGGACACGCCCTCCCCCATATGTTCAGTGGTGAGTCAGCGAGAAAGCAGCATCAATGTCTAATCATGTATTTGCTGGAAAATGAATAAATTCTGTTAAGCCAGCACTTTGTTTTCTCTCAGGGGGAAGTGCTGGTTGAAATTCCAGACAGCAGCACCAACTGTGGCTGTCCTCAGCACACATGCAGTACGTGTTAACCATCCTTGAAATTGCACACCTGATGATGCAGCAGCCCTTATCTATTAATCAGCATGCTAATAATCCTACTTTATTTACCATCAATGATGTGTTTTTACATCTCTGTGTGTGCAGAGAAGGCTGAAGTGTGCCTATTCCAAGGGGTGACGATTCTAGGTCCAGGCCAGTCCCTGGTTCAGTATTTTGAAGGAGAACTTTGCTACACGGTTCAATGCCTGCGTAACAAAGATCCAGAAACTGGGTTCTACGCCATGGAGATCACATCTGTAAACTGCTCCCAGAAATGCGGAACTGTAAATACAAACGCTAATCTCCATTTCAGTGATTTTATCAAAACTTCTAAATGTAACATTTGTTTGTCTCTTGTTTTGCTGCGTATTTTTTAGCACCAGATTTACTCACCATCCACGGATCCTCAGGTTTGCTGCGGCTCCTGTAAAAATGTGTCCTGCACTTACACCAACGACAACGGGACGGCGGAGCTTTTCACCGTGAGATCAACGTGAACAAGTGCTCGGTGCTCATCTGTTTAAGTGTTTCTGACTCTGTCTGTGTATGCAGGCAGGGAGCTCCTGGGTGGAGAACTGTACACGCTACGACTGCGTGGAGACATCGGTGGGAGCGGTAATACTCGCCTCCGGAGTGATCTGTCCTCCGTTTAATGACACCGACTGTATTCAGGTCAGGACCTCGAAACAAACTTCATGTCTGAACCAAAATAAAAATAGTTGGAAAGTTTTGACTAATATTTCTATGTATTATTTTTAACTGTCAGACATACACCGAGGCAAATAAGTATTTGAACATCCTGTGATTTAGCTAGTTCCCCAACTTAGAAATCATGGAGAGGTCGCGCATTTTCATTGTAGCTTCATTTCCACAATGGGAGGCATAATCTAAAAAAAAAAAAAAAAGTTTTGTTAACATTTGGTATAGCCTTTGTTTGTGATTACACAGGTCAAAGTTTCCAGTAGTTTTTCACCAGCAGGAGGGATTTTGGCCCACTCCTCTACACAGATCTTCTCTAGATCAGTCAGAGGGAGCTCAAGCTCTGTTTCTCAGCAACAGGTGAGAAACGGAGTTTGAGCTCCTTCCAAAGATTTTCTATTGGGTTTAGGTCTGAAGATTGGCTAGTCCACTCCAGAACGTTGATATACTTCTTAAAATGACACTCCTTGGCTATCCTGGTTGTGTGCTTTGGGTCATTGTCATGTTGAAAGACCCATCTTCAATGCTCTAACTCAGGGAAGGAGGTTGCTCCCCAAAATCTCAGTCTTCCTCTTCTTAATACAGAGCAGTCGTCCTGTCCAATGTGCAGAAAAACGCCCCCATAGCATGATGCTACCACCCCCATGCTTCACAGTATGGATGGTGTTCTTGGGATGGCACTCATCATTCTTCTTCCCCCAAACATGGCTGTTATTTTGAACTTATCTAACCACATGACTTTCTCCTCTGGATCATCCAAACGGTCAAACTTAAGACGGGCCTGGACATGTGCTGGTTTAAGTAGGGGAAATTTCGGTTCCATGCATGATTTCAAACCATGACGTCTTAGTGTCTTTCCTACAGTAACCTTGGAACGATTGTCCCAGATCTTTTCAGGCCATTGACCAGCTCCTCCTGTGTAGTTCTGGGCTGAGTCATCACCTTTTAGGGTCACTGAGACCCCACGAGGTGAGATCTTGGAGGGAGATTGACATTCGTGTTTAGCTTCTTCCGTTTTCAAATATTTGATCCAACCGTAGATCTGCTCTTTCCAGCTTTGTAGAGGTCTACAATTTAGTCTCTGGTGTCTTTGGACAGCTCTTTGGTCTTGAGCATGTTAGTAGTTGGAGTCTTACTGATTGTATGGGGTGGACAGGTGTGTTTATGCAGCTAACGACCTCAAACAGGTGTTTCCAATTAGGATGGAGTGGAGTGGAGGTGGACTATTAAAGATCACAAATCTATCTGATAGGAGTTCAAATACTTATTTGCAGCAGAAGCTTATAAATAAATTATTTAAAAAATATACAATTTGATTTCCCATTTTTTTGATTATGTCTCACTGTGGATATGAACCTAAGATAAAGATAAGTAGGAGAACTTGTAAAATCACAGGGTGTTAAAATACTTATTTGCCTCATTGTCTCTTGTGTGAACATCTATAAATTAAGAAGTTGAGTTTTTAAATTTATATTTTAATATTTTTATTTTTATGCTCTTCTTGCAGAGTGGAGGTGTTGTTCAAAGCTATGTGGACGGTTGCTGCAAGACTTGTGAGTCTGAAAATCCATTTTTGGATATTGGTATCGGGCTTATTGCAGCTGGTTAGAGGGGTGAACGCTTTGTTGCCTGGCAGTGGATGGGCTTATTGGCTGAAAAGGTTAAGGGCGTGGCCTTTCTTAGAGGGTTGAGGTGCAGCCTGGTGGCTGATGACATTTTGAAATCCTTGGCTTTTACAGGTGTTCTCCAGATCTTATGCTGACCTATAAGGGAATTCGGAAAGAGGAAAACACAATAATACAGCAGAACAGAAACAAATCAAGGGTTATTTTTCTTTAGAGATTTTTTTAAGATACAAATAGAAGAAAAATGCTTACAGATATTTGTTTAATTCAATGAAAGAACCAGACTTTTATAGTCTGCATTAAATCAAAGTTACAAGGCAAAATTAGATCTTAAGTTTGAAAAAAAAGCCCTTTATTTGTTTCTCTGTTTTTGGTGTGGTTTTAAAGTTTTTGGGGGGAAAAAAATAGTTTTCTTCCTGTTGGGCTATAAACAGATAAACATATTTTTTAAGTTGAATCAAGGCATCTTTTAATAAACATCTGTTTTTATAAAGAGCTTTAAATACGGGCTCAGCTTTCATATAATATATATGTTGAGTATTTTGACTTTCCTCTCTTGTGTGGATTGGAGCATTCATGAACCCTTTCAAATATTTCTCAGAATTGCACCTTCACCTGCTTGCCTGCTTTACACATGCAGATGTGAGATGGCCAGGAGTTTGCCCTGCGAAGCTTTGTAGTACATCATGTATTTTGCTGCATTCCTTGACTGGCTGCCTGGAGTGTGCCGCCACGCCACCCCTCCCAACAAAAAGTGAAACTTAAAGGGCCTATACCATGCAAAACCAACTTTCTGAGCTATTAAAATTATATTAGCTATGTTATTAAGTGTATTAAAAT
>NC_050517.1:20736669-20793331 GCF_002922805.2 Oryzias melastigma
CATATCGCCCAGCCCTATTCCTCACTATAAACTACCCCAAAGCGGTATTTTGATCCATCAACGCATTTCTCTAAAAACCTTCACTCTGACCACCAGCCGATTCCATATCCACGAAAATGAGCGGGTTCACGCGTACTGATGTCCCAACATGAGAACAGCCCCTTTCAGGAAGAGTCTGCACTGCTAGGACCGCCCCCAGGTTTAACACAGAGCCAACGGTGATCAGCAAAACACTTTCATTTTAAATCCATGATACCATATATCTTACAATTGTTTCCCATCTCCAGTAACGTACATAATAGGTGCTGGTCTTTGATAGTGACCGGGCTCCTTGTAGGACTACAGAAGCGCTTTGTGTCTGTGGTATTTGTGTTGTGTAGAGATGGACATGAAACACTCACTCGATTTGGCATTTAAACTTTGTGCGGTGGCATACGCCAAAAAACATTCTGGTGAGGAATCTGCACCACATTTTGGGGGGGAACCTAAACGTATGGCGCAAATAGTTGGGTGATATTGGAAAGGCAGCACCAGAAAAAAGTAATTTCCTGATGGAGGTGCAAAGAAACTGAGCAATGAATTAGGAGAACATGTTTAAACACGAATTGTTGGGCAACGACAGAACGGTGCGCGTGTCTCCAGGAAAATGATCCGCATGAAAGAGATAAGGATTTTTGATACATTGATTGATGATGCTGATGATCAGAACAATGGTCTCTTCATTTCTATAAACCTTGAAATGTTCATCTGGGGTTGTTATCTGCATTTTGTGACCAAATTTCTCTGTAAATGAACTCATTAGCATCACCATTTTTGGAATAACCGCACTGCTTAAGGCAGATTTGCACATCCATCTTTGCAAAAAAGCAAGTGTTTGTTTTCGTGGACTCACTACTGAGGCTCATGAAAAGAGTGAAAGGCGGAGCCTCAGAGATCGATTCATCTCACTTCCGGGTAGGAAAAAATAGCTAATATTTAATAAATACTTTGTTCTTTCGTGTTTTGAAGGTAATGTATATCATATATTTGAATATAGTTTACTCTGAAAGGCTTAAAAAGCATGTTATTGGCCCTTTAAGTGCATGCAGTGCCGCACCAATTCCTCTTCTTTGTGTTTGTGTGTCGCATGAAACTGTATTTGTATAAACAAAGCATAACCTTGTATTCTCCTGACGCCCTTTGAACCGGACGGCTGTGACCCTGATGATGCTACCAGGTTCTGGATTGGGTGTTTTACCATTTACCTTTAGCCCCATAACGCCCACTGGTAGTACTAACTGTGACACAGGTACCATCCATTTGCACTTTTATTCTTATTTTCTTTACATTTTGTATTTGTTCATAAAGGTTTTTGTTCATGTGTGCTTCTGTATTGTGCTTGCACGTTGGAGCTTGGTCTTTTTTGTAAAACAGAATTTAGGATGAACAGGGACTGAAAAGGTATGATCTAGAAAAGCGGCTCAAATATTGCACACAATCTTGTCCAGCTGGTTTAAAGTGAAAATTTAGGTCAGTAAAGTCAAAGGATTTGCTTATTTAATATAAAATTGTGAAGGCACTCTTACTGCTGGGCAACAAAGAGCCCTTCTTGTGTGATTAAACTGAATAGATTATCCTACCAAACCGATCCCAGTATTTCTGTTTAAACTCGGCTGTCAGTTTATGTCAAACTTTCATGCTGGATCGCCATTTATTCTGCTATACAACATTTGTGTGTAAAAGTGTTTGCCCACATCCTGATTTCCTGTTTGCATGTTTGTCCAACTAAAACATTTCAGATCCTGAAACGAGTCTAAATATTGGATCTGTTCAACACAAGTGAACACAAAATGCAGTTGGTAAATGAAGGTGTTCATTACTGAGCTGAAAAAAAATCACTAATTTGGATGTCAACAACTACAATGGAATAACTAGATATGAGTTTAACAGTGCTGTGATCATTGTAGATATTTTTTTTCATTTAGGCCACATGAGCTCTTGGACTTTTATGAATCAACTTTTTGAGTTCACGCCAAAAAATATCAATCAGAGTCCTGTCAAAACTAGGACTTTGACTTTCAAAACTCTTCATTTTGTTCTCTTGAACTCACTGGGTCTTTTTTTAACATTGTGCTGTTGTGTAATCCACCACACTGGCTTGTGGTCACAAATATTGTTCTTCAGGAAAATGTATAGCTCTAGAATGCAGGTCTTTTAGGGCTTACAGCATCGAAGTACATAAAAAGAGCAAAACCACCATACTGCCACCACCATGTTTTACTGATAGTATGATGTTTTCTTTTAAAATACAGTTACTTTAGAGCCAGCTTCCAAAAACTTAAACTTTGTTCTTGTCACTTCATAAAGTATTTTCCCAAATTCTTGAAGGTCATCAAGATGTTTTCTTGCAAAATGGAGACAAGTCTTCATGTTTTCATACTTACATTTTGCTCCCTAAAGCTTCTTTCTTACTGTGAAGCCTTACATGCTGACCTTGAATGAGGCAAGTGAGGTCTGCAGTTCCTTGTCTTCAAGACTTTTCAAACCAATTTTATTAAATGTCATCGGGTTTTTGGTGTAAGTTTTTGGTCTATAGTCTGGATCTTGTACTAAAGTCGGGGGCCGGAAGAAAAAAAAGGAAAGAGAGTGGATCTTGTATATTATCTGTTTTAAAAATGTAACTCCCACCTGCCTCTTTCTGAAAAATAAAGAATTGAAAAAAAAAGTCGGGGGCCGGATCCGGCCCTCCCGGTAAATATATCCGGCCCTCCAGATCATTTTATTTTACTGTTATTTATGGCCCAATGTTACCTTGCGCTCATTTCTAACTTATATAATTTTGATAAAATATATTTTTACGGAGAGTGAAATAATAAAAGTTATTTAAAGTTTAAGTTAATTTATTTTTGAATAATATTCCTGTTTTTATTCATAGTAATGTTAAAAAGTTATATTTTTAAAATATAAAAAATGTTGTTTTAGAGTGTTAAATAAATGTTTATCCCGTTCGGCCCGTGACCTAAGGTGTGTTTTGGGTTTTGGCGCCCTGTGTGATTGAGTTTGACACCCCTGCTCTAGAAAATGTTTTGACACTGTTTTATGTTTTTGACATTTATTAATTTGTTGGAGTCCTAAACTTTTTTAAAATGTCTTTTTTAGCCCTTTGAAGACTGATAAATCTCTATAACTTTGCTCTTCAGCTATTTCTAAATGTTTATTTTGGTCCATGAGCTGTTGTGATGCTAATCAGGCCTTAGTGGGCTTTAAACATTTTTAACTTTAAAGATGAAGCACAGTTCCATGAAGGTTTAAGTGTTTTTTTCTTCTCAATAATGAATAACTCAATTTAAAAATCTGCATTTTGTGTTTACTTGTGCGATTTTGTTCATTGGTCCAAATCCTTCAGCCGTTGATATTCCTGAGTGTTTCTTTGTGTTTGCGTTTTATTTTCCTGGTGAACATGTGCAGGCAAAGAGGATGGTAAGACATGCAAGCGTGTGGCGATCCGAACCACCATCAGAAAAGACGACTGCCGCAGCAATGCTCCAGTAAGAGACTTTCACACAAATGCAAAATGGAAAAAGTGATATTTCACCATCGTTGTCCCTAAATAGTCTCTTTTATTTACAGGTTACGGTGTATTCTTGCGATGGAAAATGCCCATCTGCCACCATATTTAACTTTAACATCAACAGCCACGCCAGGTTCTGTAAGTGCTGCCGTGAGAGCGGATTACAGACCCGCACGGTCAGCCTCTACTGCTCTCGCAACGCCACAGTGGTGGAGTACAACTTCCAAGAGCCTCTGGACTGTTCCTGCCAGTGGAACTGAAACCGCTTGAAATAGTTTGAATGAAAATAGAAGGGACGTCTGAATGAATGGGCTTTGAGGGAGGGTGTCTTTGCATCGGAGCATAATGGACATGCATAAAAACCAGCCATGTTTTTTTTTTTCTTTACTTTTTTTAGCACGCTCTTTCTACTCCACCATCTGTGGGTCATAGTTGTTCCTGCAAAATGCAAAAAAAGTAAAAAAAAATGTTTGTTTTACCAGGAATTTTTAAAGACGGTTTCTATAGCTAGTTTTATAGTCTTATTTTAAAATGTTAGCATCTCTAGAGTACTATACAGTATATTAATGTAACAGATTTTATTGTTTCAAAATGTTTTGTTATGCCTTCAAACACAGAATGTGCTTGAATTTGTCAAAAACAAATTGCTTTTGCTTTGTTTCATTAGAGAAGCTGCACTGCTTTGCTGTTTTTTTAAGTAAAACATTTTAATAAAAGGTTTCAATGTGTTTTTGTCTCTGTTATTAAAATGGAATGAATATAGTGACCTTCTCACCTTAAACAGCTAAAGGGTAACACAACAGGACAGTCGAAAGTTGACGCCTCTCGCAGCCAAGATTTGAAAAATGCAACAAAAAAGGTGTTGGCTGAGCGGGGGAGGTGTAGTTTGGATGTATGATTGACAGTGAGGTTAGCTTGAGGTAACGTAGTCACTCTGCATCTTTGATATGGAAAGTGATACCGAGCAAAGTGATGCCAGTATCTCCACAGAACTTTGTGTTAAGGATTTTTCTCCTCCACCATCTCCAGTGGCAGACTCTCAAGGTGACGCTAGCTAGCATCATAAGCTAACAAAGGCTAACATATTAAGCAAAGAATCCCAAGTGAAATGTTCATTGCAAATCCCATCACGGGAATGGAGCCGGATTCAATGCCAATTGTAGTCAAACACTGTTGCCCAACTTCTAAGTCCACTGAAAAGTTGCACAAACTAGTAGATTTTTGACGACCGAAGGCAATACACGTATGAGCCATGCTAAAGCTAACACGATAACAACCGCAGAGTTAAAGATGGGCGGGGCTTTTATACTGGAGCAGCAAAGCATGATGCCGTGAAACTTCTGAAATGACGTGGGACTTGACACCACTGGATTAATCACAAAATTCAACTGTAATACCTCATTTCAACCTGTAGGGGGCAGCACACAGAGGGTTTCAGGCTTAAATTTCAGGAATTTAACAAAATACGCCTCTTTTATAGAGGCCAACAGCCAATAAAAGTTGTATTAGTGTTTGGGTGCCCTTTATAGACCCACTCCAATGAAAATTGATATTTAAAAATGTTCTTGTAACATTTTCTTTAATAAAGTAAGAAATATTGTATATAAAAGCATTTAAGCTTCAAACTGCTTTTCTGAGTACTGGTATTTTTTTATTCATCAGCTGGATAGCTCTGATATTGTTTGCCTTTTTTTGGTTGTGAGTGGCTGGAAGCTAGTGGGAGAGCGTGTTAGCAAAGGGATGATGGGATATCGGTGGAGGCTTACTTGCACGGCAACAGTCCGGGAATAATCATGATTAAAACCAGGAAAATGTTTACTATCAAGAGATGATTGAAGCTAATTAAACACACAAAAGTCCTGATTCAGCATCTGTAGTGCTGACTTGAGCTTTAGTTTCACCTCTGAGAGGGTGATGCGGAGTGGGAGTCACCCCTTCACCAACAAACGCCCCCTTCAGAGGAGTAATTCTTCATCAAGACAATCATTTCCTCATTTTCACATTCCTGTCATTCCAAGTGGGCCATGCTCTGCACCGCACCCCACGCCTGGGCCAAACCATTCTCACCACAGCAATGCTCTCATTCAAACTGTTCTGGGGGATGAATGAAGTCATGAAAACAAACTCTCAAATACCTGAGTTTCACACAGCGCGTCCTAGGGGCCCATGATACGCTCCTCACCCCCGTTTGCCCTGGTTTGTTTGGCTCCACATCTCCTCTGAGGACCCTCTCAAGACTGGAGTACCCACACGCTCGTTGTCATGGTGACTTTATCCCAGAAAAGCTGCAGGGAAAGAAGTCTGTTCAAACGCGCGCTGTTTTCCTTTTTGATCCCTCCTTCACCCAATAGGACAGCAGCCCTCCCTCACATGATGAAGCCCTTACCCTTAGCCCCCCTCCGGGATAAAACTGTTTTTGCCTTAATACCATGCCAAATTCAACTTCAGTCAGCCTTTTCTAACACTAAATTACGCATTCCCAGTTGTGAAACAGTCTGACACACAAACAGCTGACTTGTTGACGTTGGGGTTTGCGTCAGCGCTTCAAATAACATGGGACTTTCCGCGGCTGATGTTTCTGCACAGCTGGTTTGGATTTTCCTCGAAGTCTGTCACTGACTTGCAGCGCCGCTCGGGCTCGTCTCTCGCCGTGGAAGTGGCTTTGATTTCACCTCAGTGGGCATGTGACAGCTGGAAAGGTGCGCCCGGCGAGAGGCAGTGAGGTCCTCAATGGCAGTGACTGAGCGTCTGTGGCTACTTTGTGGTTTCTGTCAGGTAACAATTTAAGAACAATTTACTCTTTGAGCTCTTTTGTCTTCCTGAGTGTAACTTTTGGTGCCATTTGACTGAGTTTGCTCTTCATTTTTTTAACACCATTTTTGTCTCTTTGAAGGTGGTTCTGCTGACCTGTAGAAAGCCTTCACATCCTGTTGAGGTTGATGTTGCGTTTGAGCCCTTCCCTTTAATCAAAGACCCAGACAGCTTCAGCATCACCTGCAAACCTGCAGGTTCTCACATGGTATGTAAAATAGAGCAAAAAATGTGGCTTTATGCACAACTTTGCATGACTTTCTGTATTTTTGCAGATGTACACAGAGCGTGTTGATCATTCGGCATGCTCCCCACACTGCAGGATCTCACTGCGTATGTCAGACGACCAAAGGGCGTTTGACGCCACGCTGATAGCCTACAGGAACAATACTTTGCTTGAGGCGAAGTCCTTTCATTTTAGTGAGTGTGTGTCAGCTCAAATCTTGAAATCTGTTGTAGAGTTACAGAAACAGTTGTGTGATAAGTGATGTTTGTCTCCACAGTTCCAATGTCCCTGACGTCCTTTCAGGTGTTCAGCACGACCACTACCACAGCACATCTGACATGGAAACTACGCGGGCAGCAAAGCATTTCCACGGTGACTCTTTATAATGTGGAAACACAATCTATTTTAAACAAATTTGAAGTAAACTCCTCAGAAACTGAGTATACGCTTAAAAGTCTTCAACCTGGGACACAGTTCAGAGTTGAAGTCACAGCATCTTTATCCACCAGGCAGCCTGACATCACTGTCAACCAGAAACTTAGCTTTTATCTGGAAACAGGTAATAATGCACCAAAACAAAAAAACATCCCATAAATCTGATTGTAACGAGCTTATAAACATGTTTGGTTGCAGCTCAGTGTCCACGAGGATGGCTGGCCAGCGGTAGAAGCTGCTATAGTGTGAGAACATCAGCTTTGAGTTGGAGCGGCTCTCAGAGCAGCTGCAGAGATCTGGCACCTGGAGGTCACCTGGCGGACATGAAGTCTTTGGAAGATCTGCTGTTCGTGTCTTCACACGTCCTGACCGACAACCTGGTGCTGATGTGGACAGGACTCAATGACCAGCAGGTAACATCGTACAAATCGTTAGGGTTGACTGGGTATCAGATAATTTACAGAATCGATTTGATTCATCAGAGTCTGGATTGATTTGATTCTGATTTTTTTCAATCCACTCAATTCGATTTAATTCAATTTTGAGGATACTCATTTAGAAATACATTAATAATCTATAAATGTTTTGATGATGTTCATATTAATCTGATACACTTCACATAATGACAAATATACTAGTGAAATTATGAGATTGTTAACACCATACAGTGTTGCATTGGTTCTTAAACAGAGAAGCTCCAACAATTGTTCTGCCTCTCCTGAAAGGCATTTCAGTTTGGCCACTAGGTGGCGATCGCGCTATAGCATTACACTTTATTCCAGAAGAAGAAGAAAATATGAGCAAAAAGTAGTGCTTTAAGCCACAAATGGTTACTTTAAAGCATAGTACCTTAGAGTTTGGACAATTCCTGCCAGTGAGTTTATAAAGAGGTTAATTTAGTCAGCAATATATGCTTAGGTCGACCAAAGGTTAGCATGGGGAATCCCATTATACATTAGCATCAAGCTAGCAGACTTTAGCATTATGCGTCTCTACTTTTATGGATCTATTATTGATCTAGTAAACTAAGATCGAATAATCAATTTTATCAACCCAGCCCTACAAATAATGCTTCCTTTGGGATTAAAGACCAGCTCTACTGAAAATCATGTTTTTGGAGTTTTAACATGTTCTTGTGACATTTTTCTAATTATGGAGAACATATAAGAAAAAAAAATTAAGCTCAAATTTCATGTATGAGATATTTTTTTATTCACACGTTGTGAATCAGGAGCAGACCAAAGAAAAAGAAATCCCATTTGGAAAAAGTTTTTAGCAGTGACAGCTGCTGCATTTGACGATATCTAATTGCAGATTAATAGATCCTTGCAAGTCTTCATTCTCTTCGTCTGAACTGGCATCTGGCTCAAAAATGTACGGCTGGATAGCTTAAATACTTTTATTTTTTTGTTGCACCAGTAATGCTATATGTTGGGGTTGTAAGGGACTATAAATGGGAGAGTGTGTAAACAGGTGGATGATGGGAAATGGGGCCAGGCTTACATCTTGTCACCAATGCTCTGCAGAAACTATGTCTTAGAAAACAACACAGGCTTATCATTTTTGGATAAAAACTGCATAATTATAATAAAAAAAACCCCACTGAGAATGCGTTTAGAATAGATCAAAACATGATTAAAACTTATAACATGATGTATTTTATCATTTCTAGAGGAATTTGACATAAAACTATTATTTTAGTGTTTTAATAAAGCAAAGTGCACAACTTTATGTTAGGCAGCAGTAAGAAATACACCACAGAGAGTTAAATTAGAAAATTAAGTTCCTTTATTTGTCACATTTGATTTAGCTAAATCTCTGCTGGAATCGTACATCAATAGAAAATATTATTAGAGGGTCATAAAGTTTGAGCTGGGACTTTTTCTGCAAGCATTGATCTGAAAAAAGCTTTCTGCAAGCAGTAACTCCTCTAAGAGGAGGCTTGTTTTTAATACTTCACTCTGCTGATGTGACAAATAACAAACTTCTGTCCTCCTCACCCCACAGGAGGAGGGCCGCCCTCTCTGGTCTGATGGCTCATTTTATACTCAAGCAGAAACACTCAGGAGTTTTCTGCCACCCAATCAAACGGACTGTTTCGCCTTACAGAAAAATGCTACAGGACCAGGATTTTTCCTCACTTCGTTCTTCTGTGACATCCCCTTACCTTACATCTGCCAATACCAGAGTAAATACAAATGAAACAATCAGATCCTTTTACTGATTTCAAATTCCTGTTTTTTATTACAGTTATTGATCATTTATTTCACATTTTTTAAGCATGAACTCTATTTCCTCCTTACAGCCCCTGCAGCACCTGCCTCCTTCTCATTTGAGCTGGTTCAGGTGACAGAGCGACACGCAGAGCTTCGCTGGAGTGATCTCTCCTCACTTTCGCCTCACCTCAATCTCTCACTTTTTGAGATATTCCTCGTGCACCAGGAGAGGGAAAATGGCAAATCAGGTCAAGAGGATGAACACGGCTGTCGGAAGCCAGAAGAAAAAAGAGGAGCAGAGAGTTTTCTAAATATCGTCAGGACCTACGTTTCCCAGAATTCTACGGGGACGTCTGTGTCAGGTTTGTCTCCAGGAAGCATCTACTCCTTTAGCCTTCAAGCCTCACACCCTTCAGGCCTGAGCTGGACTTTAGGACGAACACAAACAGCATACACAAGTGAGTCTGCTGACAGCTTTTCATACGAGAAGAACCCCAAATATTATTCACCCCAACATGTTTTCTTAACAGGACCTCCAACTCCTCAAAACATCTCTGCTGGTTGTATTACTGCCAATCAAGTTTGTATCAGTTGGATTCTGCCGGTGCTGTGTCGGCCTTCATGGGTTCCCGTCGTGCTCTACAGTGATGTCTCTGCAGGACAGAAGGAGATATTTCAAAACAGGACGCAGGATTCTGTGACAGACACGCTGCAGCTGTTCACGGCTCAGATTGGAGGACTTGAGTCCTACAGGAAATACAGTTTTGAAGTTTTCACCCTCACACAGCAGGGGATTTGGAGTTGTGGAGAGATGCCTCTGACGATACAGACCGGTGAGCATGGGTTTCATGTTGCATTTTTAAATTTGTAATTTCAATGGAAGTACATTGTATTTAATAAAAAAAAAAACAACAACAAAAAAACAAACAAACAGGGGGCTGCAGTGATTAGCGCTCTAACAATGAGAAGGCCCCGGTTTGAATCCCAGCTGGAATTCTGTGTGGCTGTTCTTCCAGTGCATACGTGGGGTCTCCCAGGGCACTCCAGCCTCCTCCCTCTGACCAAAAACATGCTTTACAGGTTGATGGGTTCAGAGGTGTCCAATTCCAGGCCTCAAGGGTCTGTGTCTCCACTTGGCTGCAGGCAACAAGATGGCACCCACAGATTAATAGCCGAAACAGGAAGTCCTCAACTGGAACTGGAAGTTCACCCTCCCCTCCTCTCGTTTTTTTTTTTTTTTTTTTTTTTTTCTCGTCGTAAAAGACTAATTTAACTGGTGACCTTAACAGTTTTGTGTTTTTTTTCCAGTTGTAAGCGTTGAACTTTTAACACTGTAGATGTCTCTGTGAAAACCTACGATGCCCTTCGAGATGCCGACAGTAACCCCATAAGCGGTTAACGTGAATCAGCTGATTTGCAGAGAAAAGCGGGAGTAACAACTTTAAACAACACTTTAAAACGAATTTTTACCGATATGCAACACTTTACTAATATAAATGATTGCAACAGAACAAACCGATTCACATTGATCGCATTAAGGGTTGAAAAGTTACGGTAGTTGAAGAAATATAAATGCTCAAGCTGCCCCGGTGCAGTTTTATACTTTTGCTGATATCAATTTTAAAAGGAATAAAACAAATGTTATTTTTTCCAACATTTTAAGCTAACTATGCAGACCAAACCGTTTATTCACATTAAAAAGTTTCGACAAAAGGTGTTGCAACTCGGAAAACCTGTGAAATTTCTACTTCCTGCTAAAGATGTCCGGGTGCCATTTTGTCTGCAGTCAGGTCTTCCTCTGTGTCCTACCTGTTTTCCAAACAACCTTCCGATGAAGATCCTTATTGGCTTAATACACTTGATCCAGGTAATCTGACCTTCAAGGCCTTGAGTTGGACACCCCAGCAAGCGTCCCTAAAAGTGCACATGTGTGAGTTTGTGTGGAAGTTATTGTGTGACCCCGCGGCAGACTGATAACCTGTCCAGGGTGTACCCCGCCTTCACCCAACTGTAGTTGGGACAGGCACCGGCAACCCCGTGAGCCTGAAGGGGATATAGAGAGTTAAGAAAATGGATGGGGAATAATTGTGTTTTTGTGATTTTCAAGCAACTTTTTTTCACGCTAATTTGTTTAAGAAATTCAAACAGGCTGGGCACCAACCTCATCTGCTCATGAAAAATATAAAAAGACCTGGAATTAAGAGTTAAAAAGCCACAATGTGTCTGTGCCAGTGACATTTTTATTCTCATCACCAGCCTGTTGTATTCTTCCTACTTAATAAACATTAAAGAGCAAAAGTTGAAGAATTATCACTCATATTTACCAGTGGATTTTTTGATAAATAGGATCTTTGATTTTTTTATTTTTAACTGAATACAATCCACTTCCATATGTTTCTGTGGTTGTGTTGAGTTTTTGAAGTGATGATTTAGGCTTGTATGATATACAAGCAAAATAAATAAAATTACAAGGGTGTTTTTTTTTTTTTTGTAATGCAGATCTTTGTGGCAAATCAAGTTAAAAAACAGTCATCTGAAACTATTTAAACAACTGTTAAGGTCATTTAACTCTGTGATCTTTTCTTTTTGTTGTAACTTTTTCAGCTGTGAAACCTCCAGCTGATCTGGTTGTGTTTAGCAAAGGAGAACATTTATCAGCCTGTTGGACCAATCCACTTGAAGATCCACCGGACGGCTACTACATCACGTCCCACCCTGTGGATAATCCCACTGCCTCGTCTCTGTGGGTTAACCTGTCTTATTCTGGAGATGATAAGAACATGTGTGTTCAGTTGGGCACATTTAAACCTGGTCAAACGTATGAAGTGGGAGTCACAGCTGTGAGAGGAAAGGACAGAAGTGACAAGACTAGTATCAAACATACTGCAGGTAATATAACAAAAACTGTTTTTTTTTATAGTAGCTTTTATAGTTTTTAATGCATCTTTTCTTTTTTTGTATAGCTCCATTGCCTGTAAAGGTAGCAGTTCCATTTCTGGTGGGCACAAACAATACACAACTGTACATTCAACCTCCAAACATGGGTCTGATAGACAGAGTGAAAGTGTGCGCATGTCCTGGAGTTTGTGACAGAGACTGTGAGGATACGTGTGGATATGAGTGCGAGTGGTACTCCCTACCTGCTGATATTAATATTGTAACTATAAGCAACCTTAATCCAGGATCTCAGTACCAGCTTGTCATATACAGCATCAGTGGACAGCGGACTGGACCGCCATATTACACCCAACCCATCAAAACAGGTGAGTAAGCCGGGAAAAGGTGAAATAAAACCATTTTCAAATGAAAAAAAATGTTTAAAAAAAAAGTACAATTGGTAAAAATATTGTAGGTGAAGATGCCAAATTCTATAATTTATTTTTTGCACCAAGTAAATAAAATAAAATATTTTATTTAACCGAAAAACAAAAACTAAAAAATATATTCAGAAAATACATCTTACCCATTTCATCCCTGTTGGGGGCGGAGCCTGGATGGGTCGCCAGTTCATCACGGCGCCCATTCAGAAACATTTATCCACTCAAACGAAATAAAGCATCAGGCTACAGTTGTTTTCTGGTCATAAGGTCAACTTAGATGGACAGCTAATGTTAGCTAGTAATATTTTTGTAAACTTATGTTGTAATTCATGAAAACAAGGTCAGTGCTGGATCTTATGTGACACAGTTTTTAACAGGTAGGAGTTCATGAATTGACATGGCTGTAGCATAAATCAGAGTGTGTGGTACAGTATATTAAGAAAAAAAGCTTTATCATGTGCTTTTGATTGATTTAACCTCTTAAGACCTGATGTCTACATGTATGGACATCATATTTTGGGTAGTATTACCACTATAGTTAATTCTGCTTAACCGGGGCCCTGTCAAAGGGAATTAAAAAATAAGACATACCAAACAAAAACTCAGATCTCAGGACGTTAAAGGGGTAAAATCCAAGGTTCTGTTCTTGATTTGCTTAATCTGAGCTTTCTTCTCTGTTTTTCAATGGCATGGTCACAGCGATACTCATTTAAAAAGAAAACTTCACAATCTAATGAAACGAAAAGCACCATTAAAATGTGTAAAAGTCTTTGGGTATTTAAACAGTTATATCTCGGAAACATGTGAATGTGAACAAGTGTCTCAAAAACACAACAACTAACATAAGGAGAACATTATTAGACTATATAAAATTTAAGATTTCAAATATGGAAACATTTCAGCTACAAAGCAAGTCAAAACCCGACAATGTGGGCTTCTTATAGAAGTTATATTTCTAATTTTAAAAAATTTTCACAAAAATATTTCAAAGATGTAACAACTTTTTAATCATTTCTAGGTGATAAAACTAAAATTATTAGATTTTATTCTGTGGGTCACACCCTAAAACACTTTCAGTGAAGCAAACCAACTGTAAAATGATCTGTCACTGCATCATATTAACAGAATTGATCAAAGCCAAATACTGTGATGTCAGGGTTCTTGTGTACACGATGTGTGCCCATATGTGGGCTAGTTTGATCTGAGGGTGACTGTTGCTTATGACCTTTTTCAAGTTTAACCAAAACCAGGAGGCATTTTCTCACACCAGTTAAATGCATCACTCTTGCTTTTTCCCTCAAATCTCTTTTTCCTATTTTTAGGATTCCATAAGAAATGAATGACCGATCACTCCAAAACCATGTTTGATAGGTTTAGTCTCTCCAACTTGTTTCTATGTGTATGTAAGTGATTGTGTGGCACTGGGTGTATCCTGCCTTCCCCTAACAGTAGCTCCAACGATGCTGTGATCCTGAAAGGGGCAAAGCGAGTTCAGAAGATGGATGGACTGCAGTGTTTGATTCTGTATGTGATTTCAGGTCTGGCTCCTCCCAGAGGACTCAGGGAGGGAGAGGTGACGGAGTCGTCAATACAGCTACTTTGGGATCCCCTTCAAGAACAGTCGAGCAGCTACGAGGTCATCTGTCTGAACTGTGACCCCTCACTTAAGGTAAGAAAATGTGACGTAGATCCTTTCAGCTCCTTTTCAACTGGCTCAAGTATAATATATAGAACATCAAACAATAACGGGTTCCTAAAAATCAAAGAAATTAGGTTTTCTTGATCATCTGCAAATGTATTATTTTACATTTCTAAAAATCTAAGTTGAGGTTGCTGCTATGTGAATCGCAGTAAAAGTCTGTTTGATCTTACTGCTGCAGGTACAGAAGGTCTTCAGTCAGAGTGCGGTGTTTTCCAGTCTAACTCCTGGTTCCCTCTATCAATTTGTTCTTCGAACGGAGAAGGAGACTTTCACTGATAGTTCACCTGTCGCAATCAACATCACTTCAGGTGAGCACACACGCATTCAAGCGCTCTTCTTTTTGTTTTTTTGTTTTTTTTAATGAATGCATATTGTTTGTTGGCGTGGCAGCTCCTGACTCAGTGGAGGTGTTTCTTGTCAATAAGACCACATCATCCATATGCATCAGCTGGAGCACACCCAGGGGATTGGTTAGTGCTTTCATCTTGTCAATCAAGAACAGAACATCCATTCAGGAGCTGATCATCTCTAATGAGAAGCGCAGGTCAGACTAATCCTCGCCTTAGCAGCGGCACAAATTACTCCCAACTTGAGTTACTATCACTGTGTGATGCTTAAGCATAAAAACACAGACTACTGAGCGGAAGATGTGCTTTTTTATAGATCGTACAGCTTCCAAGGCCTTGACCCTGGAACCCTCTACACTATTGAAGTGATTACTATAAGCGGTAAAAGAAGAAGTAAACCTGCAAACATAATCCTCTATACCAGTGAGTTCACTTCATATTATATTTAATTTTGACCGAATACAAATTTGCAGAAATGAGGTTGTATTTTGCATGAAACATATTGTCAGAGGACGTAAAAATGGATGAAAAATTAAAACTTAAACTTTTCATGTCATTGTAGTTTTTAAATTGCTATTACCACTCATGTTTTGAAGAAAATATTTCTATAAACACAAGACAATCTATAGTTAATTTGTGAATATCTTTCTGCAAGTGCGGTGAAAATAACATGTAAAGATCTTTCTCTATGCTGACAAGGTTTGGCAAAAATTTTGCTCAGTCAATGCCAATGACCTTCTTTTCTTTAGTCCCAGAGATGCCACAAGATGTGACTCTTTCAGAGCACGCAGTGATTTCTGTATTTGTCACCTGGAAACCACCAAAAGGACATGTAGACCACTACAAGGTAAGACAGGCAAGCTGTTGTCCACATCAACAACTAAAGGCTGTGCATTTATTACAAACAAATGTCCATACTTTTATCAATTAAATGTGTTTTAGTTCACAAAAAAACAAAAAGCTAAAGTAGGAGGATGTCACTTGGATCAGTTTCCTGCACAAACCCGTTGGTTACTTAGCAACTCTAAGGATTTGGTTACACAGTTCTTAGAGATGCATGAACCTTACTTAAGAATGAGCCAGCACACCGTAAACACACACAAAGCTTAAATCAACAGTGTTTCAGTCAAGAAATGACACTAAAAGCATTTTGTAGAAGCTTTATTCAACTCCAAGACTAAACTCATATTTCTGTTTTGTCAGTTTCTTTTTGGCCTGATCTCTTTGGAGCAGACGTCTTGGACTGAGGTGCTTGTCCAAGTCACAAGCTATGAGATCAGGGACTTGATCCCGGGGTCAGACTATGGTATCAGCATCCAGAGTGTTCTGGGCACAGACATCAGTGAGGCGGCAAAAAGAGAGTTCAACACGCGTAAGAAACATCAACCCCACAGGAAACAGTTGTCATAAATTGTTTAATCCGACTGTTTGGAAAATAAAAACGTCACATTTCAGGTCCAGCAGGATTATGTGCCCTTCATTTAGATTATGTAAACTCCTCATCTGTGTTTGTGAGCTGGAGCAGTGCACCGGGAGAGTTTGACTTCCATAGAGTCACTGTGAGTAACTCCTCGTTCAGAAAAACCCTCATAGTGCCTAAAGAGGAGCAGGTTGCTTCGGTTTCAGGTCTTCTGGATGGCTGCAGCTACAACGTGAGTGCTGAGAGAGCCAAAGGATTGATGGCAGGAAATGCAGCCTTTCTAACTGTAACTACAGGTAGATGATGCTACGAACACTGACACTCTGTCAGTCACCACATGACTATGTAATAAACGACAGAATCTTTCTCTCTTTTTCTTGTTC
This sequence comes from Oryzias melastigma, assembly GCF_002922805.2. NCBI lineage: Eukaryota > Metazoa > Chordata > Actinopteri > Beloniformes > Adrianichthyidae > Oryzias > Oryzias melastigma. The sequence goes on from NC_050517.1 coordinate 20,753,080, forward strand.
CTCATGAGTACCGGCCCGTGTGCGAGGGGTTCGCGTGGTGAATGTATCTGCACGTTCCTTCTCATTGCGTTGGCAACAAGCAGTTGGATGTGTGGATCATTACCAAGTGAGCGTGCAACCAAACCAGGGAAAAGTCCTATTTCACCCCACACATGATGGATACGTACAGGTATGAGGGCAGTGTAGAAATGGCCAAAATATGAATATATTGTAAGTGCAGCTGACTGTGTGCCAAAAATACCACTGTGATCATATTTTGAGCTAATGTTAGAGCATTCCTATTGGTCTTTTAATTATGGTGTAACATTTTTGCCGTCGTTTTCTAGGACATAGTTTCTGTACAGTGGAAGGAGTTCAGTAGAAATTTATCTATGAGTTGTGGGTGGAACCGTTGGCGCGGAGAAAGCCCACCCCTACTTCCCATTAACCATTTGTTTACACTCTTTCGAAGTAGCTTACATTATCTAGCTTAGCTAGAGACTATCTAACTTAGCTAGCTTACACGCTCTCCTGTTAGCTTACACTCTTAGCTAGAGACTATCTAACTTAGCCAGCTTACACACTCTAGCTTAGCTAAAGACTCTCTAGCTTAGCCAACTTACATTCTCTCCTGCTAGCTTACACTCTCTAATTTAGCTAGAGACTATCTGGCTGAGCTATCTTACAGTCTTTCCTGCTAGCTTACACTCTCTAGCTTTGCTAAAGACTCTTTAGCTTAGCTTGCTTACATTCTCTCCCGCCAGCTTACACTCTCTAGTTTAGCTAGAGACCATCTGGCTTGACTATATTACAGTCTTTCGCTCTAGCTCACATTCTCTAACTTAGCTAGAGACTTTGTAGCGTAGCTAGCTTACACTCTCTAGTTTAGCTAAAGACTATCTGGCTTAGCTATCTTACAGTTTTTCCTGCTAGCTTACGCTCTGTAGCTTAGCTAGAAACTCTTAAGCTTAGCTAGCTTACCCTCTCTCCCGCTAATTTACACTCTAGCTTAGCTAAAGACTCTCTAGTTTAGCTTTCTTACATTCTCTCCCGCTAGTTTAGAGCCCCCCCCAACCTCACATTACGGTTGCAAAAAAATGGCGAGCAATATTGGAGTTATCCAGCCGTGCAGTTTTGAGCCAGATGCCAGATCAGACGGGGAAAATTAAGACGTAGATGGATCTATTTGTCTGCAAGTGGATGCATCGGAATGGAGTAGAACAGGGAACTGCCAATTGTAGCTCCTACGTGAGAGCCACACGTTTTTTCAAATTACATTTTTTCATTTGCTCCAGATTCACGATATCAATAAAGAAATACTTAGAAATGCAATTTTAAGTTTAATATTCTCCATGCCCTCCATCATCCAAAAAAGATGTCACAAGAACATGTTGAAAACTTCAAAAACACAATTTTCATAGGAATGGGTCTTTAAGTCCTTTGAGCACAAAGTTTTCACCATTTTCTCACAATCAGAACTGCAGATTTCCTTCATTTTTTTATGCAAATTGGTCAATACAAAAAAAGGTTGACATGGATGCATAATAGAGATTATCTCTGTCTTCCCATTTATTAAAATCCCACCCCACACACCGCCTGATCCCAGCTGCCAGGTATCAGATAGCCACCAAAATGTAACCTTACACAGTGCACCACACACACATAGACGACAGAGCGCACTGAACAAAGAGTTGAGTAATAGATCTCATTATTTATTAAGTTGCCTTCATGAGCTCAACTCTGAATCATTCATTTGCTGAAGCAGTTCCATCGAATAGAAGTAGCAAGAACAGAGGGAAATACTAGCGCTGGACTAATGGATGATTTTTTCTGACTAGCATACTGCTTCACTTGTAATACTTCAAGGTCAGAACTCAATACAATCCAGTATCTGGATAACTAAATTTGCACACTTCATTCATACAACTAACCTGATCTGGATTCCCTCCTGTGGATTACTTGTAGATCACTAACTTTAGTTTACTAATATGGGACGTAGATCTACAGTTCCAGCTTCTAATAATTTGAACTAACTCTCATATCCAGCATGGGCTTCTTCTCAGTCATCTTGGTTCTTGCTTTCTTCCTGGGAAAGGTAAGAATTTACCTTCGAATGTTTGGTGGATTTCTAATAAAATGTTTGGTGGATTTCTAATATAACTTTATTTTTATTAGTTTTATTCATTTTTGGTGGATTTCTATCCACGTACATGACACCAGTTCACTAACTTCTCAGTCTACTCTAATACCTACTCAAACTGTCCTACTAAAAGACACCATCAAGGATTTTGATGCTGTCGTCCGTTTGTGTTGAAACAAGTGAATAGCTTGGAGGAAATATTTTGAACAAAGCAAAACTAGACAGAAGTGATGGAGATCGCTTTCTGTAAAATTTGTAACGTGTGGCATTGGTTTTGGGAGAGGATCACAGTTCTCAGTTGGCCTTCACGTTTATTGTTGGGTACATTTAACCCTGTCCTTCCTGGAAGACTGCTCTGTGAATAGATGTAGCTGCTATACCATGATTCATCTTTGAAGCTGTTCAAGAAGGACACTGTTTCCTGTAAATGTGCATGTGATAATTTATGCCTAAATTATGCCTAAATTATAACTTTATTTTCGCCTATCAATTTTAAGTTTGAGATTATCTTTAAATTTTTCCATTTGAAAGTGTAAAAAGAAAAATTCCTGGTCTTCATTTAAATTATGTTGATTTTTATGAGCAAAAAAGTGCAACAATGAGCTTTAGAAGGATGTTAAATCTAAATTTGAACATAAACAAAAATAAAAATAAAAATCTAAAAAAAAAAATTATCTTTGTGTCCTTTATATTCTAATCTTTTAACTTTTAACAGCAGGAAAAGGTGGAACCTCCATTTAAACAAGAAGGAACTCCAAGTCTTCCCTAAGAAAACCGTGCTTAGAATATAAATATTAAAGTTATGCTGTCGTTACGATGACTCTGCCTTTCGGTTAAATCAATATTACCAAATTTCTTGATTTAAAATATTTTTCTAATCCAAGAATGTTCTGGAAAATCTAAAGATGCCAATGAAATTCTTTGACTCTCAAAGAAAACAAACAACATTTAAGACCATAAATCTTGTGTTTTTAGACTTGTCCCTAATGTTTATTTGTTTAAAAAAATATTAAGTGTTTTGCCTGGAAAAAAGTTGGAAAAAATAATTAACATACATTTTTGTCCATAATTACATTCGGCTTGCATTCTTTCCAATAACTTCAATGCAAAAGAACTATTTAAAGATCCTCTCCAATGAAAACTGTGATTTTGGTGTTTGAATGTGTTCTCGTAACATAATGGAGGACATGTATAAAAAAATTAAGAAATAAAACTGTGTATGTGAGAATTTCTTTATTCAAATTGTGATGGATCAGGAGCAGTTTGAAAAAGCTCAGGCTTGTGACATAGCAACAGTCAAACAGCAGTCTTCCTTCTCCGAGACAATTCATCCGGTTGCAGAAAAACAGATCCATTAACATCTTTATTTTCCTTCTCTGAGCTACCATCTGGCTCAAAACTGTATGGCTGATAGCTCCAACATTGCTCATTTTTATTTTATTTTTGGCTACCCTAATGTTAGCTTGAGCTGATATAAGCTAGCTAGCAGGAGAGATGGAACAGAAAGAAATTCTGGGAAATTAGTGCAGCTAACTTCTGTGCCAACAGTTCCGCCCACAAACCAGAATCGAATTTCTAATGAGGTTTTGCTGCTCTGGAGAAAATGTGTCTTAAAAAAACGACACAAGGTTTTTGATTTTGGCTAAAAACTGCATAGTAATAATTGAAAGATTCTAAAATACAATTTTGCAATAGAAAAAAATACAGTTGGAGTGGGACTGAGGAAAATTTATTTGCAATACCGTGCTTTTTATTTTGTTACATAGAACAGAAAAACAGATAAATACATTTTACCAAAATTACTTTGGCGTAGTTAGCATGTCACGTCTTGTAGTGCATCTTGATATTGAACTCCTTGACAACAGGCAGTCTCTTGGCATATTAGGCAGACAGATGGAAAAAAATACTCCTATTTCCACTTCTCCTTTTTTTATTTCAAGTCGACATTTGAAAAATGAACCAGAAAATGTCAAAAAGGCTGCATGACAGGGTTCCAACAGGTTTACAACAGCTTACAACCCAATGTAGCCAACATTCAAGAAATCACACAGTTTTTAGAAAGTGTTATATTATTGGTTTTACGACAGGAGCCTGCAGGCTGGTGGAAATTTTAACATGGGCTGTATTTGGCCCATGGGCCAGACTTTGGACATGCCAGGGTTAAAAGATCTATGTCATGGTATTTTTAAGCCTTTTAGAGTAAACTATGGTAATGTATTTTGTTTGGCATACAACATTTTTTAAAAATTAATATGAATTATTTTTGCTAGCATACCCGGAAGTAAAATGACTTAATCTCTGAAACACCACCTTTCGCTTCTTGTGTGGGTGTTGCCCATTTCATGACTTCAACCCAGAGTTGGCATAAGTGGCATTTTGCCTACAAAAGCAAACACAATGAAAACTTGTGCAAAGATGGATGTACATACTATCCATATAAAATGAAAACATTTTGTTGATCACTATTACCTGCGGTGAGAAAGTTGGTGTGTGTGTAGCCTGAGGGGGATGCTGGCAGCGCAGGCTCTTCCTGAAAGGGGCTGGTTCCCACTTTGTGACATCACAATGTGAGGACTTGCACGTTTTCATGGATTGGAAGGGGCTGGTGCTCATAACAAAGGAATGCTCAGAGATGCATGAATGGAACAAAATGCCACTTTGGGGGTGTTTTTGTGAGGAATTAACACTATAAAAACTTTAAAAAGTTGATTTAGCATGGTATAGGCCCTTTGAAATAATGCGAATCTAAAGGACACTAAAAATAATCTTTCTTTACCTCCAGCTCTCTTTGCATGATCCAAACAACAACAGTCAGATAGTCCTGCCTCTGCTTTTATACTGGCAGTCCAAAAATAAAAACATGAATTCTAGCAACTTAAATTCAAAATTTGCCATATGTGGTGACATCGCATGTTTTGCTACTTCTAAAGGTCGACGTTGTGAACGTCAGTCCTGGGACTGAGTACACAGCAACAGTCACGGCAGCTTCCTCGTCCAATGCGAGCCCTGGAGTCAGCCGCATGATTGTTACCAACGAGAGCGGTGAGGAGCCCACACACAAAATACTTATTGTTTTGTGGAACTGAAGTCGCACAAGATTTTCTGCTTTCTGTTTCCTGTGTGAAGGAACAAACACACACACAAAGTACAAAGCAAAGTGGGTGATTTTGTGTGTGTATTTTTGTACTTCCTGTACTGTTTAATTCCTTTTAGGTAACTTAAGCTCAAGCTTTTGAACCACTGGATGAATAGCTCTGCGGTGAATGCCAGTGAAATGCCACTGCTGTGTGAAGCCTTATTCATCAGGGTTCCTGTAAAAAGCATTCATGCAGGCCACATACACACTTTACCACACAAGCACACTTTTGATGGATAGGACTCACAAAAACAACATCGCTTCTACTAGAAAGATTGTTGTTTTGGAGTTGCACAACATTAGTTAAGCAATTAATGTCTGTCTTTGGGATATACATAAAGCATGCACATTGTATAATATTTGCAGTCATTTATCCTGGTTGTTTTTGTTTGTCCTCTTTTTTTCTCTTTAGTTCCAGGTGCCCCTTTAAATTTAGAGGGAGATACTGTTGGTTCGAATGGTATTTTGCTCTCCTGGTCCATGCCTTCAAATGCAAAAAACATTGATGGATATGTCATCAGGTGAGTGTTGCTGCTGTTTTGTGCAACGAGTTCATTTCTATAAGATATAGACCTGTAGTTTGGTGCTTTTTGTGAAGTCTAATATTAATAATATGTATGTAATTGGTGTAGAAACTAATTTTACTTTTTATTTTAAAAACATAAAAACTGACTAAGAATTAAAAGGAATAACAATTCAAATACATTTTTAAAAAACATTCATAGAATGTGGCGCTTATATATTTGCTAACCTTGTGCTAAAATGTTTTCACATATATTATATATTAAAAGGACAGTTGTGTAGCAATTGATACATTAGAAGTAACAATGATAAGTAATATATTACCTTTTATAGTTACTTTTAAATAGACACTATATTATATAGATTCAATAGAAATGAGGCCACTTGTATTTTAAATCTTTCAGCCAATTTAAAGGCAAATTTTATTTATTATTTTTTCAAACAGATTGTTTTCATAGAAAAAGGCAATGACGTTAATTTCAGGTTTTAAGAGAGTGGCAATTGTTCCTAATGTGCTCAGGTCATTTCAATTACTGAGGACATCTCCTTATCAAAATAAAATGTCAAGCTTAATGCCAGTTGGATCCAAATGTTATTTCGCTTCTTTTTTTTCCTGTAAGATATATTCATATATTTAATTTTCTGATAAAGAAAAATGTCAAAAACCCTAAAATAAAAACTAATTAACCTTAAATAACTGTTGTTAGCTATAGAAGTGGTCTTTAATCTTCATTTAACTTGACTAACTCAGTAGGGTTGAGTGGAGCAAAGGTGTCGCACTGCAATCCTCAATGTCCTCCTTCCTTCCACTTTTCCTGCCTTGTATATTCTGATTATAAATTACACCAGATCCAGGTAATCAGTAGGAAGAGCGAGTGAGGATGTATCTGTAAGGCTCTTGGACCATGAAGTTAAAGTATAGAATCAAAAATATTGATGAAGGCATACTTTTCATATAGCTTAAAAAAATCTAACATTTTAAACTATTTTTATTTTTAAAATGTCAATTGTTGAAAAATGCACAAAGTGTGATATATAATATATGTATAATATATATATATATATATATATATATATTAAATGAATGTAATTTCTTTCTCTTATCAAACATTTAGCTGAGTTACAAAGATTAAAGTGCAGCTAAGATGATTCTAAGACTTAATCCAAATTGCTTCCCTGCCCCTATATGCTAATCTCTATTCCTACATTTATGCCTCCAATTGGAGAGATATGAAAGGAAATAGTAGCTGTGTCTGAATTCCTTCACTTCTCACTATATTGTGCGTTTGCCACTTTGTAGTGCTGTCCAAATCTACAATTCCGAAATCGAGTACCTTTGAAATTTCCAAAAAGTCTTTGTGAAAAACCAGAGCGCATCAATGCTCACTATATTAGCAAGCATAGACCACAATGCATTGCGTTTGAACACATTTTGCAAAACAAACAAACTAGTCACATTTTCATCTTCCGAACACAGTGGTGTTATCAATAGACGTAAAATGTTTGTATTGATTAGATTTTCACTTCGTGAAATTGGTGACCTTTTAAAAAGTAAGAAATAAAATTAGTGAGCATGGTGTCCGAATTGCTTTCAAAATCCAGGGCACTAGCTAGTCTTCAGTATATAGTTTTTTAGAGGTTAAAGATTGGGGTGGGAATTCAGATTTAGCCAGTGTCTTTAAATTTAGATGTTACTACTTCTTCATGAAAACAGATCTTAAATTATATCTAGCCTCTATAGAAAAATGGAAAATGTGCAATAGTAAATTAGCAAAAAAAATTACATTATTAAAAGCTTTTAAATGTATTACTTCTAAGTGAGCAGACCCTGTTTATTTTTATTTTTTTTCCCTTTTTCTTGATTGCCTCTTATTGTTTTATATTATGTTGATTAGTAAGACATCATTACATTTTTTTTGTTTTCTAGAATGTCTCAAATATTGTACCTAATATTGTACTGAAATTGAGTTCAAATAAATGAAAATAAAAACTACTGCTTGATGATGTCATCAATAGTTGCCGGTCAGCTACGTTAGCACGTAGTTCTCAGAATATACATCACAACATCGGTTTTATAACTTTAAAAAGTCCTGCAAAAGCAAAAACCCATTTAAGTGACAACATTTATTGCTTAAATACTTTTAGAAGTAAACTTGTGTGCTTCAGACACTTATCGACACCACTACAGCTTCAAATGCTCCTAGAATTGAGCAAAAAGGAGAAGCCAGAGGGGTAGGGATGTAATTTGGATCCACTGTATTTGTTTCTTCTCCATGATTCCGGCTCGAAAAGTTCTGAGATCCTGAAATGCTGTTTTATACATGTTTACCTATTTTTCTAGGTACAAGGAGGTGTGCCCCTACCCCGATCCTTCGTTTACACAGGTGCACAAGTATTTAGATATTCTCGAGACTCTGCTCACCGACTTCACCTCAGGTTCTACGTATCTTATTCAGGTAAATTCCAACAAAATCCAACCATTTTGAAGAGTTTTAGACACCAACTTCTCCAAAAGAGAAATAACAAAAACCACAGTATCAGACAATCATATGTAATTTCCCCATTTTTAAAGTATGTGCTAAAACATGAGCCAAAGATTATGTCCCATGGGCAGCATTTGTAGAAATTGTCCGGCCTGGTCGTGTGCATGTGCTTATGTGACATGGATTCCACAGCAGTGGCTGTTCTCTTGATCTGACTGAATGCTGGTAATTGATCCAAGTTGCATTATTTATCAGGTAAACAGATCTATGGATCAGCTCGAGCTCTTTCCACTTTCTGTTGTCACTGGTCTTGAATGTGCCCATGCTCATTAGTCTGCAGAATTCATTAACCCACAATGACCTTCATTCAGATACAGTGTTTTTGTTTGAACATACTTGTGTTTCCCAACATGTTTTCCTTGTTGCCCTTCTTGAACACACCTGTTTCAGCTCATCATCAAGATCTAGAGGTGGTTGATGATGGTGCGTTTTGAGCAGGATAGGATTGAAAAGATGTTCCCAAACTATTTGTCCCAAGGACCAGCGGTGGGAAACACTGCAGAGTCTAGAAAATAACTGTTGGTTCATAAAACTATTGGCACATCTTCATATAACTCTATCCCACTAGATCACAGATAAGGTTTGTGTTACGCTTGGGAACAACTTTGTCTCATTGTTACAGAGCGACACAAAGCAACTATGTAAAACGAATAGCGTCTTTTTAGTAGGGATGTGATGTTTTGTGTTGAGGCTTGAAAGCGTGTGCTGAGTTGTGGAGGGGGAATTTCCACAATGGGCAGCAAGTGATGATATCTGAATTTTTGTTTCCTGGTAGTACCACATGATCGACACAAGGAGTGGGTCAGAGTTTTCAACGAACAGTGGGAATGTGATCAAAAACACACTGAACGCAGGTTCTTGATCATCCTATCAGTACATGGTGTTCACACTGGACTGTCACTTCACAATACTAGTGCATGTACTCACAGGTGGAAGAGGGTTGGTGCAAAATGTTAAAGTGAATCTCACAAATCTTTCTTCACGCTTTTTCTTTCATTACGATATATGACGCAAACCGCAATTTTTAATTTCTCGATTGACACTTCTGTGAACTAAAAAGGGCGTTACCCGTACATCACTACCAAATCCTAGTCCCTGATTTGTCAAAGTTCAACTGGTTAAGATTGTAATTCGCGTTCAAAGCCAAAAAACAGACGTAAAAATGTAGATAGCTATGTATGAACGTGAGATTTTTGAAAGCAGAAGCCTGAAAGTAGCATTTTTGCATGTTTGTATAAACTATAAACAGTGGAAATAACCCCTTGAATGTGCTGTGCTGAGGCCGGTGAGAACGAAGCATCAAGCTCCCTTCAAAATGTGGGTGTGTGATTGGGAGTGGCAATCAGTGAGAGTTTGGATAGAGGAAGACATAGTTGGATGTTTTAAAATAAAAACTAACGGTGTCGGTGTGTCCCCTAAACAATAAGTCACCAGCTATATCTCAATGCTACAAGACCATACCATAACCAACCTCACCCCACTGTAAATAATCAGTTTCATCATTTCCAAATGATCATTATCCATACTGCCAGTAACACATACACAGAAGAATACAATTGACATGTTTTGCATACTTCTTCATTTTGCCGCCATTTTTTTCACATGCCTTCTACAACATGCCACACACTTTAAGTTCATACCAATGGATATTGTTGCATCTTGTAGCTTCCTGCTGGAGCAAATGAAGCTTCAAGGAGCTTTGCGCTGGAGAGAAACCAATAGGATGAAAAGCTTCATGAAGCTTCATCTGCCCATCATTAGTCTTAACCCTTCCGCTCTCTTTGGGGTCCAGATGACTCTAACCACATATTGATGTGTGATTCCTTCCATGACAAATGTGGACAAAGGGGGACAGGATTTTATGTCTGCCATGGACATTAGTGAAACTAAAAAATCAAAGTTAAAAAAAAAGTTCAGCGCACTGTCTTGTGGGGCCCAGATGACCCCACTTATAATGTAAACAAGCCAAGGAGACAATAAATCAACTCCAGTATCATATACTTCAGTATTTAATTGTCTAATTTGAAAGAGGTGTCATTTTACACCTACATGAGAACACTTCCCTAAACCGAGGGTGAGACCTTAGATGCAACCTGTTTCCTGTTTGCCGTTACTTCCCTTTTTTTTGTTCCAAAGAAAACAAAAAAACCCCAAACGCACCTCAGAGATCCTGTGATGGGTCCAGGAGATAATTAAAAGAGGACAGGCCTTTCACATCCACCACTGCCTACTCAAATTATTTGTTCCCTTAAATCAGGCCGAACAATTTATGGATGACCCACCTGGGGCCTGAACCCTGCAACACTCAGACTGATGAAGACACTTAAATGAGAGATGAAAAATTTCAAGAGAGATTTTAATTTCTGATTCCATGACTCATGCTCCTGATACTGATGTAGGATTCCAGCCGGACTTGTTTCACATAATGGACTCAATGATCATGACTGATGTATGGAGCTCAATTGGAGCCAATATTGTTTCAAACCCAAATAAAACAACTTAAAAAAATATTGGTGTTTGGCCAAAAAAATTAAAATGTGTGAAAACATTTTGCTATTCTAAAATAAATATAATTATTTTTAGCTTCAAATGTTCTGTTTTTTAGTTTCAAAAATCAAAATTTCTGTTTCAAATCTTTTTTTTCTATTTCAACTTTTTTTTTTTTTTCGTATTTGAGACTGAAAATTTCAGTTTCAAAACTTCTGGCTCTGTTGTGGTGCATTGGGGAGGGGCTAACACGAAGGACCAATCAAAATCGATGAGGGGGGTAACTTCAGTCCCGGTGCTGAGATTTTTTTATTCTAAACTGGAAAAAAAAGTGAAAAACCAAATCTGAAATTGAAAAAAAAAATTGTATTTTGAAACCTAAAAAAAGAGAACATTTGAAGCTGAAAATAATTATGTTTATTTTAGAATAGCAAAAAGTTTCTGACATTTTACATTTTTTTGACAAACCACCAATATCTTTTTCAAGTTGTTATATTTGGGTTCAGATATACTGGCCCCAGATTCCCCCCTTTTTTATTATTACATTGTCATGAAACACCACCAATGACTTACAAAACATATTTTTTATATGAACTTTGAATAACATTAAATGCTTGTAAACTAATGTGTATCCGTTTGGTGGTAAGATTTTACTCTTGATACAACTGTGTTTTGCCTGCAAGAAAATCAGTGGTACAAGTCACTTGAAAAAAACATAGTGGCAGCAGATCATTGTGTTTTTTTAGAAAGATCTGATACATGTAGCAGCTTATTTAAGTTTGTACTTTAAGAGCTTAAAAGTCATGCATTTCTAACAGTTTAAAATCATGGAATAAAAATATTTTTAAGGCACACCAAGCGACTAAAAACAGATAAAATGCCAACATTAGTGAACAATTTGTTGTCCAAATTGCCTGTGTTGTATTCCTACACAAACCCACCGACAGAAACAACACACATCAGTTCTGCATCAGCTTTATTCCTCCATGGTGTTGAATACATTTTCAAGGTTTATATAAAAGGAAAAATATTGTTAAACACAACTCACTTAAAATATATGCTGAACAAATTGAGTCAAAATGAATATTTAAATCCAATTTTCTTTTAACTATTGTCTCAACTTTGGATTCACCATAATGATAAGCAAGCTAAGCTTAGTGCATGAATGGGATTTGAGGCATGATTGACTTCAAACTAAAATATTCATAAGGGAGCCTCACAACTATTTCTTCCTTTTTGTTTAGGTTGCTGCAATATCACCCGCTGGAACCGGAGTATTCAGCAAACCTTTATACATAAAGACCGCAGAGTCACGTGAGTGGTTACACAAATGACTGGAATATTATCCAGGAAAATGTGTGAATGGGTGACCTTGTGCACGTTTCCTGCAGCTCCTGGCCTGGTGACCAACCTGACGGCTTACGCCTATAACCACACCTTTGTTGTGGTGACGTGGTACCTGCCGCACCGCATCAACGGTCTCATCACCAAATTTGGCGTCAAGGCAAAGCATGCTCGCACGGGGAAGACTGTACGGATGCTGGAGGTCAATGCGGAGGACATCATGAATGGAGCGCTGCCTCACTGCAATGTACTGCATCATTATGTCTCATAAACTCAACAGTTTGTGTGTGAAATACCCTCCTTTTTAACATATTTAATGTGTCCAGGATGCGGCTGATATCCTTTCCCAAGCAACTACCAGCCCTCTGGAGATGACAGCCTCCGCTCCCTCCATCACCCTCTCCGCTGTGCCCCCCTCAGCTGCTTGGAGTGTACCCATATCAGTGGGGGTGGATCAGCTGCAGTCCTTTACAGCCTATCTGTTCGAGGTGTCCGGCTTTACCTCAGACGGAGAGGGACAGGTAGCCTCCACTATGGTCCGCATGCCAGAATCAGGTGTGAAAGAAGAAGCAAATCATCAATTTTCCCCATAAACTATGAAAACCAAATTTTGTAAACCTTTTTTTAAACTGTGCGTGGCAGCTCCAACGGATCCACCTCAAAGCTTGACAACAAACGTCACATCTAGAAGGATCGCCGTTGTTTGGAGCTCTCCCATCACCATCACCGGAAAGTACAGCTACGTGCTCGGCCTATACGGGCCAACAGGTTACTGAATTTAATTTGAAAAATTAACCACAATACGACTGATGATGTTAGTCACACTTTTTGCATTTATCTGTTTTCTTTCCAGCTTTCTTATATGAGAATAGCACATCGGAGACACGCTTTCTTTTTACTGGTTTGACTCCCTACACAAAGTATAGAGTTGTTGTCTCGGCCAAAGCTGCAGGAGAACTGGGTCCAGAGGCAGAGGATGTGGTGATTACACCTCCTGAAGGTGAGGACGTTATTACTATCTCATCCTTTCAAATGCTTTTAGAGCCTGTTCCTTATTGGTTTAGGGAGGTGTTAGATATGTTGGAGTTCTTTAGTGCTCCTCTCTCTTTGGTCTTGTTTGTGTAGCGCCCAGTGCAGTCCAAAATCTAAAGGCAGAAGCCGAGGATTCAATATCAATCCGCGTGAGTTGGAAAAGCCCGGCCGAGCCCAACGGTCCCATAACCCAGTACAGACTGCAGGTTCTGGTCGATGAGATTCTACTGCAGGACATCACCCTGACTGCAGAGGTAAGGACGCCTGTGATCATAGCTGGTCAAAATTACATGAGGTAAGCTGAAAAAAATGTTCCCAAACAGAGAGACTTTTTAGCCTCTTCGTCACATTTCATCCTTTTATGTTTTAATTTTTTTTCAGGGGCAGCCTTATCAATTCTTTTAATTTTATTGTTTGGATACACTAACATTTTCAGAATTATTTTTTTCTGCCACATTTAAAACAAAAGAATCAGACAATATTCAAATTTACGGAAGTTGAAAACGGCCTGCCCTCCTTTTTTTATTGTTTACTCGTCATCACAAGAAAATGAAATTCGTTATGTCATGATAATGAGATAATGAAGAATATACTCTCTCTCCTCGTTCCTCTCTTCCTTTTCTGTATTAAAATGCAGAGACGTTACTTGTTTTAAGTCTCTTTATACTTTATTTATTAGTGGATTTCTGTTTCTCAACCATCTTAATTCCGTCTCATGCAGTAGCCCCCTCCCTTTATTCCTCTAAAGCCCCCGACGACAGGTTGAATGACAGAACCCAGGTGTGTCGAGCCTCTCTGTGTGGTGCGTTCACTATGGTCCGGACATTAGCAGACCCAAACAGCTCAATTCAGTTTGCTGAAATATACTTTTGGCATCTTTCTTTAATCCACAGCAAAACAAAGCACTTTGTCAGACAAAATGTTGAACACAAATAAATTAATACATTATAAATTGATAACATCTTCTGATGTTTGACAGGCAGAGACGATCGTCGACCCAGGGTTCTGCCGGTTCTTTCTCTAAAATCCAGACAACAGGTTGATTGACAGAACCCAGAGGGTTTCTGGATGGTGCGTTCACTGAGCTCCAGACATCTGCAGAAAAACAAAGCATACAATTAGAGAAAATCTCAAACACCAGAAAAACAGATCCATCTACAATGTATTAATTTAATAGTTTCAACATTTTTGTTTCTGACAAACTGCTTTATTTTGCAGCGGATTGTATAAAAATGCCAAAAATATTTTAGCGGACTGAGTTAGGTTGAGTGGCTGTTAGGGTCCGCTGATATCTGGAGTTCAGTGAATATACCATGCACAGACGCTCGTCGGGCACTAATGAATAAAAAACAGACTAAAAAACAACTTTGGTGGAGTCTTTTCTTCTGCTGTTTTTGATGTTAAGCACAAAATAAAGACACTTAAAACAGATAAAGTCTCGGATGAAGGGAGAGAGTGGCACGACAGTATATTCTTCATTATCTCGTTATCACGAGAAAACAAACTTCATTTTTTGTGATAATGAGATAGTGAATCTCATTATCATGAGAAAACGATAAAAAAGTAGGGCAGGCTGTTTTCTACTTCCATACTAACTTTTCCTTTTTTACTTGAGTTTTTTTCCCTCTAGTTATTTATTTCCCTCTGATTTAGTCACCAACTGAAAAAGATTTATTCCCTTGTTATTATTATTATTATTTTTTTGATAAAGCTCCATTTACTGAGGTACAATGTTTTGGTATCGCACTCAGGGGCGGAGCTAGAGCATTTGAAATGTTGAGATGGGAGGGGGCAGAAGTCTTTGGGCGGGTGTCAAATGGGAACAGCAGAGTGAACAGACATCACCAATGAAATGATCAAAAATACATATTTGAAACTGTTTTTATTACAGTTCTTTTAGCTGAGGTCCCATTACTAATGCTTAAAAAAGCTTGTATTAATGAGGTTTTAATCTTTGTCTGTAACGAGACTTATAAAGCTGTTAACAAGCATTGATGCTTTTCCCTTCCTGTAGAACTCAACGGATTTTTATGAGGACGTGGCGTTTCGTCCTCAAGTCCACGGCAGTCTGGGGCGGCGTAAGAGAGCCGCCGAGCTCGATCCGATCACATCTCCTCCGGCCTTCACCGCCACCATCTCTGACCGCACTTCCATGACTGCTTCCAGCTTTACTAAGACTGACACTAAGCCAACCACTGACAAGTCCAGCAGCACTCTGTCCACTAATCCATTTTCTGTAACCCCCATGCATTCTTATACCCTGCCCCCCTGGCTGACACAGCAACCGCATTCAAATGAGTTGACATCCGACTCTTTCACTGGAGCTGTGACTCCAGGCAAACTGCGCTTGTCCACCCATGATGCTTCAGTCACTGCACATTTTTCAACACGTAGTGCAGCAGTTTCAGGAACAACAGGTGGGGAAGTTCTAACCTTTAACGCTGTCTACTGTGTATTCACTTTACTTCTTAAATTATTCCTTAAAAGAAACAACTTTTAAATGTCTGTGTAACTGCTTTAAGGTGTCACGGTCAAACAGGAGGTGGTGAACGTTTTTTCTGAGGAACTGTCTTACGTGGTGTCGGATCTCAGTCCCTTCACCGAGTACACATTCAAAGTAACGGCTTCCACCACAGTGGGAGAGGGTCCAGCTTTAAATATCACAGAGAAGACCAGGGAGCAAGGTGGGTGGTCAGAGTGCAGAATCCTTTTGCCTTCTGTAAGTTGGAGTAATGTTCTGTTGTCTCCAGTCCCCAGTTCAGTGCTCGAAGTGTCCTATGAAAACATCAGCTCCACCTCCATTCTTGTGAGATGGGACCCTCCTCTTAACCCCAACGGACAGATCACACATTACACCATCTATGGTCTTAACCTACAAAGCAACCAAGATGTGATGTGGATCAGCAACACCACATCCAAACTGATATCAGGTAGAGTTGACTCAGAAATGCTCAACGAGCTTCAGTTTGTTCTGAACATAAAAGCTTGACATTTGTTTTTTTTGTTTTTTTAATTCATGCTTGTAGATCTGGACAAATACTCAGCGTACAAACTAAGAGTGGCTGCATCCACAGTTGTGGGGGAAAGCGACCTGTCAGAAGAGGACTACATTTATGTTTTCACCCTGGAAGATGGTATTTTCTGAACACTTCAACAATGCATTTACATGCAAACATTTAAAGGTCAAAATAATTACCTGTCTTCCACTAGAGAGACATAATAGTTGTTTTCTATTTGAAAAAAGTCAGTGTTTCCTTCATTAAACTGCACGTAATCTCAGCACTTTTCATCTCTGCAATATATCTGAGTAGCCATTCACATTTTGATCAAACTTTGATGTTTAAATATCATATTTTAAAAATATTAAAATGTGGAATTTTAGTTGTTATTAAGCTGTTTTTTGCCAAAAATCAAGTAAATTGTAGTACATAGTTTCTGCAGAGCGGCAGTAGTTCATCAGAAATTCACTTCTGAGTTGTGGGCGGGACTTTCGACACATAGTAATCCTGCCCCTACTTCCCGTGATCTATATATTTGCACTCCCATCCACTAGCCTACAGCCCTTCACACACCCAAGCTAACATTAGCGGCGCAATTAAAATGGCGTGCAATATTGGAGCTATCCAGCCAATATTTTTGGAGGGGCCTCTTGTGGAGCAAGAAAAAATCTCTAGTCGGAAGTGGAAATTTTTGCAACTTTAGATGAGAAATTTCCTAAACTTTAAGAAACCCTTTCAAAAATGATAGTTTCAAAACTTTTCAGAACTATCAGCTTTTGAATGTCAATAAATTGTAACTGTCTATCAGTTTAGTGTTGAAGATGAGCTTCAAATGGGATAAAGAACGTTAATTGTTCATTTCTTTCAAGTCAATATTACCAAGTGTTCATATTGCATAATTACACACATTTACCTCTGGAGAAAAAGCCAGTTTATTTTCTATGAATCAGCTGATCAGAACCGGAAAAATGCAGTTTTTTTCTCTGTGAATCAACAGATCAATTAAGCAATTTCTGTATTTTAAAAGGAAATGATCAAAAGCTTAAAACAGGGGTTCAGGTCGAGGACTTCTGGCTAATGATTTTTTTCTCTGTGACCAGATTATCTTATATTTTTGAACCAGATGACAGGTCAGACAAGGAAAACAAAGACATATGTAGATGTATACAAGTTGATGTCTTAGAAGAGCAGAGAAGGGAAATTGCTGTTGTAACTTCTAATGACTACAAGCTTTTTCCAACTTTCTCCTCCTGATGCAGAACAAATTGATAGAGAAAAACTAAGAAATGCAATTTTAAGATACAATTCCCTCTATATTTGTCCTCCATTATCAGGAAAAAAATGCCACAAGAGCTTCCTAAAAATGTGATTTTTATTGTAGTTGGTCTTTAATGTGTTTTTGTTTGTTTCTCTATCAGAACCAGATTCCCCACCTGAAAATCTGACAGTGGAAGACACCAGCCCCTCTACCGTCACCCTTACATGGTCCAAACCAGAAAGAGCCAACGGGGTTATCCAGTACTACGAGGTTCTGTACGACAACGCAACCTTTGCGGCAGCAATGAACACAACTTCCAACAGAGTGACTCTCACCAGCCTGAAGCCGTTCTCATCCTACAACGTGTCTGTGAGGGCCTACACACGCTACGGCTACGGCAACCAAACCTCAAACACTTTATACCTGCTGTCTGGAGAAGACGGTGGGATACTTCAACAAATACGAGCACCTTTTAGACTACCATCAACTATACCAACCACATTATTTCATTTACAGTTCCAGGAAGTCCTCCGTACGGCCTCTCCTATGAGTCTGTCACCCCCAGCGAGGTGAATGTGACCTGGCAGCCTCCTCTGCTGCCTAACGGTATCATCACTCACTACAGCCTGGAGCTTCGCAACTCCACTCACTACGTGAATCTCACCTCACCGACCAACTTCATCCACATCGCGCACCTGAGGAAGTACACAAAATACCAAGTGGTGGTTCAAGCGCACACGCGTGCCGGGCCGGGAAACTACAGCAGCGAGCCGCTCAACATCACGACACTTGAGGATGGTGAGATGGGTTAAAGAGAAGAGGGTTTTTCTGTACAGTTTTAGGATGTTCCACAGTTACAGATGTATCTGACTTCCTTCCAGCCTTTCCTTCTCTGCTCCAGATCATGCTAACTTTGTTGTATTGCAGGTTTTTGTTTCCACTCTATTACAGGGAGTCATTCAAGCTAACAGGTTTTTGCTTTCCAGGCTTCTGCTCTTAGCATCATCTTTTGCAGGGATGTTCCTGACTTTAACAGTACTAATTTCCAGTTAACCAGCCATAACCTCTCCGTTCACTCGGGTCCTCTTAGGTCTTTGTTCTTATGTGACTTGAAAGTCTCTCTCCTGCATCTCAGCTCCAGACACGCCCCCTCAGTTTCTCCGTGCCTCAAAGCTGTCAGATTATGAGGTACAATTGTCATGGGAACCACCACTGCTCGCCAATTCAGAGATCCTCTATTACATTGTCAAAATTTGGTAAGTTTGGAAACGTCTTTCTGAATGACAGCAATGAAAACAAATGTGAGACGTACTGCACCATTAGCGTTTGCTCACTTTCAGGAATGAAACAAGCCAAATGTGGCAGAATGTGACAGGAACATCAGTCGTTATCCAGGTGGATTCAGAGAGCCGCTACAATGCTTCTGTCTCCAGCTGGACCAAACTGGGAGATGGAGGAGTGCTGGTTTACATCAGCTTCACTGTCACTGATGCAGGTACGTCCAAATAAAAAATAAAAAACCTGTCAGATGGCTTGAATTAAAAATTCATTATTAATAGTTCATTTCTCATCGTGTCTGTTTATTCTTTTTTCGTCCCTCACTCTTAGAGCCGTTTGATCCACCACAAAATGTGACTTTTGAAAATGTCACAGCTTCCTCTGTCACCTTGACGTGGTTCCCACCCACTCAGCCCAATGGAATCATTGTGCTCTACACTATTTTTTACAGTGAAAATAGCACAGTTGGGAAACAGGTGAGGCATCTGAAAAACGAGAGACGGAACTTTGAAAAAAAAAAAAAAAAAACAGCTTAAAGAAACAAATACAAAAGCTTTGGTCGGGTTTTTGGGTTGTCCGGATCCCTGGAGGGTCGTAGAAAGGAGCGACTGCGTTTTCATGACTCAAGAGATGTCATGAAAAGGAAACGTATGATTGTTGAGTGTGTGGCAAGTGTGTGAAGCTGTCGTACGGCGCCTTTACGTCAAACTGTAGTTGTTTGTGAGGTGCACATACGGGTCCATTACTGACCTTCTATAAATGCTTCACGTAGAGGTGTTTAGGTGATACATAAGGATGCCCACACAAACTACGCTCTGATTATCTAATTTCCTAAATTCCAATAGTCAAGCTGCAGCAAAGACCTCACACTTTTCACATGAACAGCACCAGTGCTTTCCAGTGCACTGGTTTTGAGGGGTTAATTAAAGGAAAAGTCTGTATGAAACAACGCCATCTCACCTTCTTCACCCTTAAACATCCTTGCATGTTGTACAAGTGTCCACTGTGACCTGCTCCTGCTCCTTGCAGAATGCTCGAAACAAAAAAAGTACATGAATATTTTTGCTCTATCATCTACTGTCTATTCTATACCCTTGTCATTGTGTCTAGGTCACCTGGATGTCATGTTACGGTTTGTCCATTTTTTGCCCAAATCTATGGTGGCTGACATGGCTCACATAAATGCAAAAGACACAACACAACGACAAAAGCAGAAACACAATGACAAAAGCCGAAGTATTGCTTCCTGACCTTTTGGCTAAGATCAAATGTAGTAAAAGGTGACAACACAACGACAAAAGCTGAAGCACGACGACAAAAGCTGAAGCACAACAACAAAATCCGACAACACAACGACAAAAGCCGGAACACGACACCAAAAGCCCAAACACAACAACAAAAGCCGAAGCACCACGACAAAAGCTGAAGCATAAGAACAAAAGCCGAAGCACAACAACAAAGGCTGACGACACGACGACAAAAGCCGAAACATGACGACAAAAGCCAAAACATGACGACAAAAGCCAAAACATGGCGACAAAAGCTGAAGCACGACGACAAAAGCTGAAGCATAACAACAAAAGCCGGAGCACAACAACAAAAGCTGAAGGATGATTAAAGTACGACGACAGAAGCCGTAGCACGACAACAAAGGCCGACAACATAATGACAAAACTAAAGCATGACGACAAAAGCCGTAGCATGACAACAAAAGCCGACAACAAAAGCCGAAGCACTACGACAATAACCAAGGCACAACAACAAAGCTCTAAGCACGACAATAAAAATCGACAACATGACAACAAAAGCTGACAACAACGGAAGGGAGTAATAGATTTTTTTAAAAGTTTCATTTCTGAAGTTGTTTATTTATTCTGCTTTCAGACAAACATAGATTACAAACAAATCTCGTACCACTGAAGAAGCGCCAATAGCTAAAAACTAAAATAAACGTTTTTTTAAAAAAATCTGTTCTTCATTTCCGTTGTGATTCACTTCCGTTGTGTTGTGACTTCGGCTGTTGTCGTTGTGTTGTGTCTTTGCATTCATGTGAGCCGTTTCGGCAATCGTACGTATCCACCCATAAGGGCAGTGATGACTAAGGCTTAAAATAAGAAAAAGTTAACTTTGGATGAAAGTTAACTTCATCAGAAAAAGAACATTGACTTAAATTGTCGGTGGTTTCTTGTATGAACTAAACTGGCGCTTTACATTTGTTTCCCTTCCAGAGGAAGAGTTTGACATTAATCACAACCCTGTTTTCCCACAGATAGTTCCCGTTTCAGACTTACCTGAACGCCCCTCACCTGGCTCACCTTTTGTCTACACTCTGACTCGGCTGATTGGAGGCACTAACTACACTTTTTGGATGACCTCCAACACTTCTCAGGGTGATGGAGGGGTCCAATCCGAGCCATTTTCCCTGCTCTTACCAGAGGATGGTCAGTCAGACACTCAAAGCACCAGCATAGAAACGATATATTAAGATTTATAGGAAAATTACACATAATATTACTATACATTTTGATGTAATTATCTCCAATATAATGAAAACTGGGAGAGGAAAGTCTGCACACTTTTTTCAAATCTCTTCTTACCCTTAAATAAAATTACATAAAAACTGTGATTAAAAGAGCAGCTTTATAATTGTGTCTGTTTACATTGCTATGCAAAAAAAAGTCGTCTTCTGCATGATCGCATTTTAGAAATATCAGAACTATGTGAACAAAAAAAAAGAAATTAGGACAAGATGACATTAATAATAAGGAGGAAAAAAAAACTCCTTCAAGCTCTGGGAAAAATTGTGCCGTTTCGTGCTGCGGTGAAAGTGTTGCCATGGCAGCTGAGATTAGCATTTATGCATGTAGTATTTTGTTATGCTCCTAATTATAGACGTTGAAAAAAAAAGAGGGAGCAAAATTGATCTCTAGGTTTTTATGTGATTTTGGGAAAAATGGTGCAGACGGGCCTCTTTTACACTTTGTAACAAAAAAAAAAAATATCTGACAGTTTAGACTTTTTTTTGTAATGTTTGTGAATTATTCTCAGTTTCTGAACTGCTCATACTGACCTTGTATCTCTGCCTGTGCTCTAGCTGCTCCAATATCAGCCGAGCACTGGACCTCCAAGGCACCTTGTGTCTCCCACACAGCCAATCCCAGCAGGGGCTCGCTCCCCCCTGGCCCCTAATACTTACTGTCTTATCTTTGGATATCTCCGGTTTAATCTTCTTCCTTTTTTTTTCTAATCTGTGTACCGTGTGTTTCCAGAGGATCTGAGAAGAACAGGATGAGTACTTTCCTTCATCTTTCTGAATTCATAATCCCTCATTTTCCGTGTGAAAACTTCTCTTTATGTTTCCTCAAAGAACTATGATTGCTTTATTTTGAAAGTGTTGCATAAATATAATGAAATTATTGTTTATTTCACGAATGTTAACATTGACTTTGACAGATGTTGATTATAAAGACAAGTGGTGCATTCGTCTTTTTCTCCTAAGATTGTAAATAATTGATTGATGCCCTTCTTTGATGCCTCACAGTGTAGTAGTAGTGCTGTCAGCGAAGGCTGAAAATAGTAACTTCTTTTTTTTCTCTCTTTTCTTCTCCCTCAGTGCCAAACGGCCCGGTCTCCAACTTGACGTATCAGATCTTTAGCTCCACCGCTGTCATCGTGAGCTGGGATCCTCCCACCGAGCCGAACGGTCGCCCTTACTACCTGCTCACCTTGCAGGAGGCCGGCATCTTCCCGAACATGACCATTCCAGGGACTCCTGGCATCAACAAAACCATCCGACAAACCACAACCGACAATGTCTATCTGTTCACCAAACTCAGGAAGTATTTCCCCTATGTGCTGACGGTTACCCCGGCAACGGGGGCTGGCCCTGCCTACACCCACACCAGCACCATGCACCTAAGAACAGACGACGACAGTAAGTTTATCCACAAGTAACTGTTTGATTTTTAAGTATATGTTTTAACATTTTTTTTTTACTCCTCAGTTCCTAGTTCTCCTCCCTTGCTGTTGTCCACACAAAACCTGACCTCGTCCTCCATCCGAGTAGTCTGGCAACGCCCTCTGGAGGCCAACGGAGAGATAACAGACTACACCCTCACCCTGTCCGGCCCAGGAGGCCCGAACACCACACAGACCCTCAACACGTCAGCCGTTTTCACCAACCTGATTCCATACACGGCGTACAACCTCACCATCATATCTGCCACCCGTAAAGGAGTAGGGCCTCCACTGCTGCTGCAGCTGCACACGGATGAAGGCGGTCAGTCCACACGCAGGTCTTCAATTATCATAGCTGCTCAAAAGCGTTCCCTTTATTTACCTCCCCAACTTTGTTTTTCCAGGCCCCATGTCGCCGCCCCAGAACCTGACTATATTTAACCACACTGCAGTTTCTGTGTGGCTGAGCTGGGAGCCTCCTCTGGAGCCCAATGGAGTGGTGATAAAGTACGGGTTCAGGATCCGAGACCTAGTCACACACACTGTCACACATCAGGTAATATTAATTTCACACGTTGAAAGCTGCTTCACCATAACAACTAGACAAACACCTGCACACTCCATGGAAACCCTCACTCAGTAGGAGCACACACGAGCGGTGGCTAATTTCACACTCTGGTTAACAGTCTGCAGTAACGTTGTACACCTGCACATATGTGTGCCGATACAAGGGTTTTATCATCTCCAGCAATCAGGAACGGATAATTGAATCTTCTCTCTTTTTTTTCCTTTGGGTGTTCATTGGAACAAATACAGAATACCTCTGGTTCATCGACCGTGGAGTATCTGTCCGGCTTTAGACCGTACAGCTCCTATGAGATCAGTGTGTGCAGCTACACCAGAGTGGGCCATGGTAATCAGTTCAGTCTCCCTGTGACCTTCACAACAAATGAGTCAGGTAACACTCACGCCGTCTGGACGTCTGTCAGTCACACAGAATCACATTTCTGCTCACAATTATTG
The DNA here is from genome assembly GCF_002922805.2 of Oryzias melastigma. Taxonomy (NCBI): domain Eukaryota; kingdom Metazoa; phylum Chordata; class Actinopteri; order Beloniformes; family Adrianichthyidae; genus Oryzias; species Oryzias melastigma. Next base: position 20,776,778 of record NC_050517.1, read on the forward strand.
TTAAAATAAACGTGTAATTCTATTTCTGTTACGTTTGTCATGGATTGGAAAATAAAAAGATCCTTTGTCCTAAAATATCTCAAGCAAAAGATGTTCACATATTGTCGTTTTCTGATTTTTCCAGACTTTTAACTAAGCAGACATGAAACAAATGTAGCTTGACCCACAAGCGAGGAGTTATAGGCACCTAAAGGAACAAAAAATAATAATAAAAATATTTTTATTGTATATTTTACAGTGCATAAAATAAATGAAATGCACACAAAAAACATACAATAATTCTTGTTTTATTATTATTTTATAGTTTTGATTATAAGGAGAAAGATAAAGAGAGTTTATCTCAACACCATTTATGAAAAGTTGTAAAAGGATTTTTTTTTTTTTTTCCAGAAACAGTTTGTTGTACAGCATTGTTCCCTGTTCCCTAAACATTTAGGGTAGGGGTGTAACGATTCATTTAACAAGGATTCCACTCATGTCATCATTTGTGTGATGAGACGATTCAAAGTCAATATTGGTTCATTTTGAACGATCCGATTCACTAATCTAAACTTGATCCAGGACATCTTTAGACAAAAATTCCACCAGTGTGATAAATAGTTACGTTTTCAGGATTTCTCGGAGTTCTTCAAATGTAAATTACATATGTGTACAGACAAACAAGTAAACAAGAATTAATGCTAAATTCATTCACATTTTAGTTTCATGAAGTTCAGCCCACTGTTGTTTTTCCACATCAAAACAATACAAACGGAGCATTATTAAAACATTTTATCTCACTGTATGATCACATGTCTTTAAAAAATTCAGTGTTTCCACACATTGAACTATAATGATGGTGATGATGTAATTATTTTCTCATTACAGTAAAATAAATCTACCGTGTCTCAATCCAAATGTTTCTTTCTTATTTTGATTATAATCAATTTATTTCATTCTGAAGAGATTTTATAATTATATAGATTGATTTGATTAACACCTTGCCTCAGATAAAGCGACTTGGTTTGATCATAAGAATAGAAATGAATTCATCGATTAAGTCAATTAATCATTACACCCCTAATTTAGATAAATGTAGATCAAGTCTTTGCTACTTTTTAACTGGCTAAAACATGTCCAACACAAACACCATCTCTGACTTAAAAACCTTGTTTCCACTGAGCGGTATTGTACAGTCCAATAAGGTGTAGAATGGTCCTGGTATTTCAGGTGAGCTTTTCCACTCCAAGTTGGACAGGATGCAGCTAATAACAACAACAACAACAATGGAGGTCATTCAGCAGCCCATTTGTTTTCACTTGACTTTTGGTACTTCGTATATACCAGGGGTCTGTAACCTGCAGCTCTGGAGCTACATGTGGTCCTTTTTTACCCCTCAATTGTGGCTTTTCGGTTTTAAATGCTTTATAATCCACTGGATCATAAAGCAAATGTTCTACTTTTGAACAAATTTAGGAATTTAAAGTGTTCATTGGGTGGCTCAGTAGGCTAGGTGAAGGGCTGGCACTTAGGAGCCCTGGGTTCGATTCCCAGGGTTGTCCACTGATCCCCACCCAGATTGGATCCTTAGGCAAGACCCTTGACGCTGCTGCCTAACTGGGTCCCTGTGCCCCTCAAGTACAGGGTTGTGTCAGGAAGGGCATCCGGCGTAAAAACTCTGCCAAATCACTGATGCGAAACAGTGGGTGCTGTTACGCTGTGGTGACCCCGGAAGGGATAAGCTGAAAGTGAACTACATCATGGTTTGAATATATGGAAGGGGTCACTTAATTAGCTTTGATTTAGTCTTTGTTGGTTATATTTATCAATTTGTAGCTGAAATGCACCAGAAACAGAGAAATAAACAGTTTTTTTAACCATTGATGACTTTATAGTTTCTACTGCATTTGCTGCATTGGCGTGACCCTATGGTGCAGGATGTCTTTTATTTTGAAAGGAAGTCATGTGAAGCTTTGTCAAAAATTATAAACCATATCATATTTTTTTAAAGCTATTTTCTCTTCCTGTTTATGCTTTATTTATGCCAAAAAACACAAAATAGTTTATTTAAATGTATCATATCAGTGGCAAAGACATAGATCAGAATCTTTTAAATGTGAGTGAAACCTTTGTGGCTCTTACTGGGTTTGGGTTGGTTAGAAATTGGCCAAAATGGCTCTTTAAGTGTTGAAGGTTGCAGACCCATGGTATATAAAAAAACATTTAAGTTTGTATGCACCAAAAAGGAATACAGTTGCTTTCTTGGCGCTTTCTTTTGTTGTAATGACCTTCCACCAATCAATGGGTTTTAATGGTAGAACCACACTAACCAGTCCATTCCATTTTTCTATGGACCTACAACCAACGGAGGCCCAGAAATGGTAGTTTGGTCCATGTTAATGTGTCAGTTTTATAATGGAAACACTTAAAATACCAGACTGGACTGGACTGCTCAATGAAGACAAGGCTAAAGTTGATTTTTTTTTTTAAATAATATCAACGCCTCACTTCTCACCGTCTTTGTTTGCAGTTTCTGACGTTGTTGGGAACCTGTCCTGCTCGGGATTGACATGGGATACCATTCAACTTTCCTGGGAAATTCCAGAAAACCCCAACGGACAGCTCCTTTTTTACAACATTATAGTGCAGGGAGGCATGGAGACCTACACTCTCCAGTCCACCTCCCCAGAGTACACGCTGACCGGACTATCCCCAAATCAGGAGTACGCGCTTTCTGTTGCTGCAGTCAATTCTGCAGGACCAGGAGACCAAGAAAACTGCTCTGCTTCAACACTTTCTGAATCAGGTAGTCAGATATTTAGAGATTTATATTGCAGTATTTTGCACATTTAGGAGACTGAATACTTGATAGAATCCTCTGTGTCATAACAGTTCCAGCTGCTCCTCGCTTCCTCGCCATGTCTCAGGCCACCCCAAGCAATGTGACACTCCAGTGGGCGCCGCCGCTCCATGTTCCCGGCCAGCTGAAGGAATATCTCATCAATGCCCAGCTGCTTTCTACTGTTTGTGGGGCAAACATGGCAACCTCAGCACAGCCGTCCTCAGAGGTCGTTTTAGCCCCAGACTGCATAGTTGATAATTTCACAGTCTCCGTGAATGCCTCGGATAACGCTGCAGAGAACCGCATCACTCTGCAGTCCCTGGCCAAATACAGATGGTATCGCTTCAGAGTGGCTGCTGTGACCAACGCTGGGATTGGAGAGTACACACACTGGATTTATGAGCTCACCCTAGCTGGAGGTAAGGACGTCCCAGTGAGGGCACGACCTTTGTGCGTTGCCAGGGGGGGAATTGGCAGTCAGTGCGGACATCAGGATTAATATTTGATCAATGAGTCGTGTGTTTTCCGGGATGAGATCAAAGTTACACAGCTTGTGCTTGTCACTGAAAACTGTTCAAACAGCAACACAATCAGGGGCATCATTTAGTTTTATCTGAAGTATCGCAGCAATTAAAAAATACCAGATAGCTATAAGATTATCCTTCAGGAGCATTTAATTGTAGATCTAATTTGTTCTACTTGATGCTAAATCTTCATACACAGCTAACTAACATAATGTGAGGATAGACTTCAGCACAGCCCAAGTCATGACAAAAGCAGCTGAAGGTGAAGTAACACGACTCATGCATACAAAGAAGGTTATAATTTACAACTAAAAGCCTTGGAGGAGCTGTACTATTGATCTGTAAAAAGCGTATATGTTCACACAGTCACGTTTTAGTTTAGCATAATCTCTCTACCATTAAAATTAAATAAACAGCCCCCTCTTACACCACCACTGCATGCAAGAAGCTCTTTAGTGAGTGAATTCATTAACTGGAGGGATAAAGGTCATGACTTTGATTTGGTTACTTGGGTTCTGTGTGATTCATGCTTTCTGCCAGGCTTACTTTGAGACATATGTCACTTTATTAGGCACACCTGTCCAGCTGCTCCTTAATGTAAGTGTCTACTCATCCAATCACATGGCAGCAATCTGATCAAACAAGCATCAGAAAGGAGAAGAATGGTGATTGAAGTGATGTGATTTTTACCCAAACCATCTTTAGAGTTTACAGAGAATGATCAGAAAATGAGAAAATATCCGGTGAGCGGCAGTTCTGTGGGTGAAAATGTCTTCTAGATGCGCTAAAGTTTTCAATTTGCGCGACAAATTTGTGCGGCCTGCCTCTTCGAATTCGCTGCCCGCTACCTGACTGAGCTAAACATCGTGGCTGCATGTGGGAGGAGCTACGAGCTATTGTTTGTCGCATGATCGCTACATGGAGCGGTGTCTCTCACTTTGAATGTATGGAAGACACGGATCATGTTGAGAGACAAGGTTTATTTATTGTGAAGAGTTCTACAAGAACATTGATTACATGTCTACATGTCTGGGTTCATGAGATCATTCTGTGATTCCAGGAGCTCGTTCATTCTCACTCCGGGTTCTGTGTTTTCTACGACAGTTGTGTCCGCTGTGTTTCTGTGACTTAGCTCAATGTCTCGCATTAACTCAAGAGGGGAAAATTAAAAACAAAGCTAAAATCAGGGGACCTTTTTTTTATTGTCTCAATGAAAAAAATGTCTCAAAGTTCAGGAGGTCCAAGCCGGGAGCCAACGGCTGTCTATCTGCCGACATATCAAGTGCGCAAACTCCACTGACTCCCGGGAGGCTGGCTGCAGCCAAAGAGCCAGCGCGGGCAAAGGCTCTTGATCTGCACAGAGTGTATGCCGCCTTCGCCCAACAATACCCGAAGACTCTGGCAACCCCACGCCCCATTGGGTTGGGGAATTAGATGGAAGTCCAGGACAAAAACGCTCGCATTGGATTAATATACTAAAAACGACACATGCTCAAATCTAAGTCCCTGATTGGTAGATGCGATGCGGCAACATGCCAAAATTTAGATATCTAAAGTGGCCGTACTACTTAAATCTCGTTGCTGCCTTGCCGCCATGTCACTTAAATTGCGCTGCGGGACTTTAGATCACTTCAATTCATGTCTATACTATTGACTTCACATTCAAACTGGCCCCCTCTACTGCGTGAATCATATTTGGTGTGAAAGCTGTATTACACACATATCTTGGAGATGTAAAAAGAGTCTCACATCAGATTTGAGCGTAAATGCGTCTTTGTGTTTGTGTTACAAGTGATTCATGAATAGTTTTTAAAGATTTGTGTGTATAGTTAGTTTCAAGCTGTTGTTATTTTATGTTGTGCATGTGTATAATGTATTTTTTTGAATTTTTACATTTTTGTACATGTGAATACACAACTGCAAGTACACAGTTATGCACAAAATGTCTTGTATGCGTTCCAAATCAAGAATTATGCACACACAAATCCAAAGTTAAGCACAAATCAAGAACTACACGCACACACAAACCGGGATGAGTCCATTTTTTCTCCATATGCAGTCGACAAATCTCCAGCAACTGTGAGAACCACTGCTTTCAGAACCTTATTGAATCTATGCTACCAAGGATTAAGGCAGTTCTGAATGCAAAAGGTGGTCCAACCCAGTACTAGCATGGTGTACCTAATAAAGTGGCCAGCAAGTGCACGTATTCATATTCTTAGCTTTCCATGTCTCTCCTTCCCCTCCACAGACCCCGATGCTCCTCCTCGTAACCTAGCAGTGACAGCCACCTCCTCCAGCCTTCACATCACGTGGGAGGACCCAGCTGTTCTCTCTGGACCAACTTCTTATCTTTTGCAGGTCACCTTAAGTCAACACAAGTTCGTCGAATGAATGTTAGAATATCTAGGAGGTAAATAAAATAGCCTCTCCTTCTATCTCAGGTGGACGGTCCTGGTGTGAACATCTCAATCGTTCGATCTCAAGAGGAGGTGAAGACAGTCGTTGTAGCTAACCTGACCGCCTTCACTCGCTACACTGTGACTCTCACGGCCTTCACTGGTCCACTGGAGTACGCGAACAGAGATGGAAAAGCTATCGGGCCTGTTACCCATCAAACACTGGAGGCGGGTATGATGATGGATCAGTTTAGCTGTCGCTCTCCTGACAAACGAAACAGCTTACTACTCTGAATGTTCCCTCCATCCCCAGAGCCCAATGACCCCCCCAAGAATGTGAACGTCACCTCTATGCCGGAGGAAGTGAAGGTTGTGACGCTGAGCTTCAGTCCTCCGGAGGAGCCCAACGGAGTAATAACTGACTACGTCGCTTTGGTGTACGAAAAAGAGAAGCTGGTCAAAAACATCAGTCTTAGCATCATCCAGAAGGAAAATAACACACTGACTGCAGACGTTGAAGGTTTAAAAGGAGGACACAATTACACCATACAGGTGAAAAAGCATCTAACAGCAACCGGCTGGAACTCAGCTTTATAAAAGTTTGTCATCCCCTTGTTTCTCGTTCTGCTCCGATTGCAGATTTCGGCTAAGAACGGCGCAGGCTGGAGCCCGCTCAGTCAACATGTCCAGATAACTACAGGAATCAAAGGTACAGCTCTGCCTCTCCAGTCGTCTCTGCAGTGCTCCAGCACAGTTTGTCTTTTCTTCACGTTGCAGCACTGCAGCAGCAAAAGTACCAGACAGAATTGTTGCAAACAGGTCAGCTCTGATGCAGGAAACGGAACTCTGCGGCATCTTTAGATCCACGTTGATAGTGCTGGCGTTTGATGTTCTAGAGTATCGGTTCAATTCTCACATACACATTCACCTGACAGCTATATGTGTGTGTGTGTGTGTACTTCTCCTCTTTTCCAGCCCCTTCCAAGCCAACCCAAACACCCCAGGCAATGCTGGGCAATGGAGGGGTTGCCATGGTAACCCACAAGACTATCACCGTACGCAAGCCTGCTTGTTTCTATAGTGACGACAACGGACCAATTGCAAAAATTCAGGTCATCGTGGCCGAGTCAGGGGGTATGACAGCCATCACTTTTTAGTTGAATGCACTTGTGTTTTGGTCTTCTTCAGCGTTTGAAGCTTAGAGCAGAATTGTGTTATACAGTGCATCGCTTTGTCCCAAGCTCCCAAAAGCCAATTTATCAAGCCTGAGAGTTTAACATCAACAGAATGTCTACATTTTTTTTTTTATTTTACTTCCACTCCTCCCTCACGTCCAATTTCCTTGCTGTCACAGTGAGAGACCTGGGGAACGTAACCAACTGGAGGAGTGCTTTTCACCACCGTCCTGCCCCTTACCTGACAGATGAGGGCTTTCTCAACCCTCCATGTTCACTGCTCACGAAGACGACCTCACCGGACGTCAGAGGGGGTCAACAGGAGTCAAGGGGCGGCTTGAGGTTCAACCAAACCACAGCGGAGGGCTACGTGATCGGAGGAAACGACGCCTGTTTGGAACTCAACAACACCGACCATTTCTGCAACGGGCCTCTGAAGCCCAACACTGTCTATGTGTGAGTGCACAAGACGCTTTCTAAATACCCCAAGAGTTGTGTTTTTCTCAGGATCTACTCTCACTTCCTAATGACAGGTTTAAGTTCAGAGCTACCAACATCAGAGGCCAGTACACCGACTCAGATTACTCGGAGCACATCAGAACAGGTACTCCTATAGGAAATGAAACAGCAAAAATTCATAATATGTGGTGCTTTTTGGTGACGTTCTGTCTCTCCCAGCGTCTGCAGACGGGCTGCTGACCAGAGAGGAGCAGATCATCTTGGGGGTTCTGCTCTCCTTCTTTTTGGCCGTGTTTCTCATCATCATCGTCTGTTGCTCAGTCAAGTAAGAAGAAAGCATCAACAGTTCTGCAGTAGGAGGGAATCTGTTAAACATTTTGTTAAATTCAAATCTTGTTTGTTTTTGTATGGAGGCTCCACCAGCATAAGAAGGAGGGTGGGACTTATTCCCCCAGAGAGGCAGAGATCATAGAGACAAAGTGTAAGCTCGATCAGCTCATCGCTGTGGCAGATATGGAGCTGAAGCAGGAAAAGCTCAACCGGTACATGTGTGTTTGTTTTCATCTAAAACCTGCACTCCTACTAACAAAACTTGCATGTTTTGGCATGTTTTGGGTTTGTCTACCTCCTTCACAAAATACTTAAAGCTCTTTGCTGCAGCCAACTTTTTGTGTGCTTCCATTCTGCCATCATCTAGCTTGTAAAGTTTGCCAAAATATAACCTGGAAATGAAACACGACACCATTGTAGTTTAGTAGTTTCAGAACATTTTTTATGTCAGCAAATCATTATTACCAAATTTTGTGCCAACCTTTTAATTTCTTTTGGTTCACAATAAAAAACAACAACAATAAAACAACAACAAACAATCTAAGGTAGTTGTTATTCATTCTTCTTCTTTTGCTCTTATTTTGAAATCACTGACGGGTTGCAAGAAAAAAAAGCCACAGCAAAAATGGTTGTGAGAACAGATTTTCCTGTTACAATAGGTCACATGAGGTGTATATTTGCATAAACCCCTTTAGTATTTAAGGTTAATTTTAAATAACATTTAAAACTGTTAAGGTCTGACATCATTCGTAGTGCTGCTGGAATGCTGTTCCATAACGGAAAAAGCCCGCTAACTCCAGCACTTGAGTGTAGATGTTTATCAAAGATGCTGCAGAAACCTTCACACATCCATATCAACAAATACAGATCAATTTCCACGCACATGCATACGAGCAAACACATGTCACACCAAAAAATATCCTGTTTGTGCAAATGTCTGGACGCACAATACAATAACTTTTATTTATTTTTTTTTTCATCATAGTGAATAATTAGTGAATATTTCCACCATTTTAGTCTTTAACCTCCTAATGCGTAAATGTTTTTACAGCAATAAAAAGGAATCACTTAGTTTTTTTTTTAACTAGATGCTAAATTAATTTTGAAGCTGAAGTGGTTTTTAGGAGTTTTAAAGTCACAGAAAATCTATTTAATGTCTGTTAGAATGTTTTCTGTTCAACTTTGTTTTACTAAATCACCACATTTTCTCACTAAACTTCTGTGTTACGATTCACATGTCCTGCAGTAAACATTGGTTTATTAAAAGCTTTATTAAAAAAAGCATTTTTCTTTTTTTGTGTGTGTGTTTGCATCTACCCTCACATGCTTTGGCTTTGTCTCTCTCACCGAACACTTCTCTCCCTCCAGGTATTCCTCTTTCTTCTTTAAGCGGAAAGAGATTTATGTCATCCAGTAAGTTTGGAGTTTTGCGTGCGTGTGGAGCGTTTGCCGTGTTCTTCTTTGCTCACTGTTTGAGTCTGTCATCATGTTGAGATTGCCTCATGCTGCATGTTTTTGTGTATTAAAGCTTTATTTACGCTGATCCATCACACGCGTGTTTAACCAACAGCCCCGCTCATCAGCCTCCATCGCTGGCAGGGATCGGACAGCTTCCCTGACATCCCTCCACTCACAAATTAGTTTATCAAATCTCGGGTTTGCTTGAAAGTTAAAGGGGTGTAAACTTTAATCTTCGTCAGCTGCTGCGAAGAAGAGGAGGCCTCAGTGAGGAAGCACACGCTAGCTTCTTTTTGATGTTCATGTATTCCTCGAGATTCGAACATCAAAGCAGGAAGCTGCGTTTAATCAAAGTAGATTTGATTGCAAAAATCTTTAACCCCCCTCTGCTGTAAACACAGGTTGCTGTGTGGTTTCATCTGTAAGAGAGGATAGGAGTGCCAGCGTGTGGGCTGATAATATTACCGCTGTTTGTAATTTTGGTTGGATTTTTTTGACTGTTTTTCACAGGCTGCTCAGCTACAGAAAGTCACTGAAGTAAGTCATTCTTTTTACCATAACTGCACCGCACCTCCTGCATGTTAGGAACTCAATCAGATCACAATCAGAAAGAAACGTCTTTTTGTTGTATGTTTGATCCTCCCTTTCTCTGTTGTCAGGCCTGTCAACAAGAAGTCTTTCCTGCAGCATGTGGAGGACCTGTGTGCCAACGACAACTCCAAGTTCCAGGAGGAGTTTGCAGTAAGTGTTTGACCTTTCTATCAAATCCTTACATCATGTTAAAACTTAAAGAAATAGAAACTGATTTTTGCAAAATACAGTAGTTGCCATTCAAAGCTTTAAAGATAACCCAAAAACTACATGTTAGAGTTGATCTCCTGTCCTAGAGCAGCATCTTTTACCAACAGGACCTCTGAAGTCTCCTCACATTTTTATATTTTTAAGAAATGTAAAATTCAATTTAAGTTTGGCAGAGGAGTTAAGGATGGGGTTCCGTTTGTAAATCTCTGAAGTACAATTCTGACATCAATGTTTTCAGATATTAAACATTTTGGAGAAAAATGCTTTTTTTTGTTTTTCAAATGTATATTTTCATGTTACATTTACTAATTAAATATTTAGTTAGCAAGCAAAATATGTATTTTTAAGATAAATATTTATTTTAAAATTATACATTTTGCTTAAAAGCAAAATATTTAATGAAACTAAATATTTATATCTAAACTAAATATTTATATCTAAACTAAATATTTATTTTACAAACTAAATATTTAGGTGTTGAAACTAAATATTTATTTTGGAGCTAAATATTTAGTACTTTTAAAAAGTATTTAGTTAAAAACTAAATATTCATTAAAAAAAATATTTAGTTTAAAATTAAATATTTAGATTTTAACTTAACATTTAGAATGGATCTAAATATATAGTTTTTAATTAAATATTTAGTAAAAAAAAAAAAAAAAACCTAAAAATATAATTAAAAACGATTTTTTTTAGTTTTTAACTAAATGTTCAACTCCAAACTAAATATTTAGATCTAAGCTAAATATTTGATTTTTAGCTAAATATTTAGTTTTTGTATTTAAATATTTAGTTTTCAATTCAATGTTTAGTTAAAAACAAATTATTTAAATCCAAGCTCAATATTTTTTTGACTGAATATTTAGTAAGAGAACTAAATATTTAGCACCAAACTAAATAATTAGTTACAAAACCTAAATATTTATTTTAGAAAATAAATATTTGATGTGGGCTGCACGGTGGCGCAGTGGTTAGCGCTCTCGCCTCACAGCAAGAAGGCCCCGCTTCGACTCCCGGCTGGGACCTTTCTGTGTGGAGTTTGCATGTTCTCCCCGTGCATGCGTGGGTTTTCACCGGGGACTCCGGCTTCCTCCCACCGTCCAAAAACATGCTTCATAGGTTAATTGGTGACTCTAAATTGTCCCTAGGTGTGAATGTGAGAGTGAATGTGTGTGATTGAGGCCCTGCGACAGACTGGCGACCTGTCCAGGGTGTACCCCACCTTCGCCCTTCAGTAGCCGGGATAGGCTCCGGCACCCCCGCGACCCCGACAGGGACAAAGCGGAGAAGAAGATGGATGGATGGAAATATTTGATGTACAAACTAAACATAAAATTTTATAAAATTAGATATTTTGTTTGTAAGCTAAATATATAATTTTAAAATAAATGTTTAGCTTGCTAACTAAATATTTAGCTACTAAATGTAACATTTATAAATACATGAATTTAAAGGGTGAAAATATTAATTTGAAAAACAATACTTTTTTTTCCTCCTAAAATATGCTAAATATCTGAAAACATTGATGTCAAAATTAGACTTTGCAGATTACAAACGTCATCCCATAGTTAAGTGTACTTTAAGCAATTATAAATAGTATCCCTGGCCTCTAATGTCACATATTCATGTGAATGCTAATGTGTTGGATTTTATTCCTGCAGGAGCTCCCAAAGCTGCTGCAGGATTTGGCAACCACAGACGCTGACCTGCCCTGGAACAAATCCAAGAATCGCTTTCCCAATATCAAACCCTGTATGTGGTCAGAGTGAAAATGAGCCTCTTAAGGCAGCAGTGTGTACAGCACCTTTCCCCCTGTACTTCGCACACTGATAGATTGACTTGCTCTGTATGCAGACAATAATAATCGAGTGAAACTGCTGTCAGAACCGGGCACTGCGGGCTCCGACTTCATCAACGCCAGCTTTGTTTCAGTGAGTAACTGCTCCCGATGGAGGGAACTGAACCTTCTGTGCAGTGATTAGACTTGAAGTGAAGTTTGTGTCTGAGCCTCACTGTCTCTCATTTTCATCCCTTTAAGGGTTATTTGTGTCCAAACGAGTTCATCGCCACGCAGGGTCCTCTCCCCGGAACCGTGGCCGACTTTTGGAGAATGATCTGGGAAACGGGAACCCGCAGCATCGCCATGCTCACACAGTGCTACGAAAAAGGCAGAGTGAGTCATGAGATATTTATACACACTGTTTGGGGGTTCGGTCCCAGAGGAGTCGTACCTGTGATGGGGTCTAATTTATACCTGTTTGTGTTTGTTGTGTTTCAGATTCGATGTCACAAGTACTGGCCAGAGGACAACAAGCCCATGACGGTGTTCAGCGACATTCTCATCTCCAAAGTGTCAGAAGAAGCGTTTCCTGACTGGACTGTCAGGACCTTAAAAGTGGAAAAGGTTCAAACAGCTAAATTTACATGAACCCACAAAGCTTCAATAGCACTTCAAAAGCAGAAATTATATATTTTTTAATTTCCCAAATAAAACAATAATCATTTGATTGATGACTAAGACTTACAATTCCAATTATATGTTCAAAAAGCTCCCATCAGCCATCCTGTTAGTGATGTCATGTCATTGAGATGTTGTCAGTTGATGATGATTTAAACTATTTTTATCCCACCTGACAACCTTTTTTAAAAAATAATTAAGCCTATCTATAAACAGTGTTTGGAAGCTGTTTTATTATTTTTTTATTTATTTTTGTAAATAAAGAGCAGAGATGCTTTATCCACAAAATAAAAGTATTTGGGTCCAAAAAAATTAAACAAATAAATCTAAAACAAAAGGGACTCAACTCCAAAAAACACGCTTCATCCTGCTTTACACAATGGGGAAGCTTTTGGGTCAAGTCCATGCACAATACACCATATACCATAATAAACTGGTTATCCCTGCCCTTAGACCCTCCTTCCCAGTAAGGAAAAACTCCTAAAAACCTTGATTCCAGGAAAAAAGAAGAAACCTCAGGGATGTCCACATGAAGGATAAATCCTCTCCCAGGATGGACAGGCGATTCACCAGGACTATTACAGGAGAATTAGCTTATCTAACTCTACAACCATGTATTTGAATAGAGTTCAGCCAGATAGGACGACGGGACGAGGCCAAGACGAGCCAGAGGCGTGGTCCACGACCAAGAACAGCACAGATGATCCACCAGGAATCTGAAATCCCTCCCGTTCTCCCGAGGAGGAGTGTGAAAGAGGAACAACACATGAATCACACTGCACCAAAAAGAAGCACAGAGAACTAAATATAATACATAATAGAGGAGAGGAAGAGTAAATGAAAATAGAAACCAGAACCCCAATATTAATCAAAACCCACAAGAGCTACAGCAGAGGGAATCGATCCCTATAGGGCCCGGTTTATTAAGCCAACCTCACTCTGCTGAGAAATATGTGTAATGAATGCAATGGAATAATGTAACTAGATATGGAAAAAACATAGCTATAATTTACATCCCCGACATAGACCTAAATGAACCCCTTAAAACAAACAAAATACAAATGTCCTGCAGTGGTTTGGCCCAACATCCTTCCTGATTGTCAGTGGTAATCACCTGAAGTGAAGAATCACAACCAAACTAAGTAAATTAGGAATTGGGTATGTGTCAGTAATTAAAAAGTATTACCAAAAACATACCAAAACCTAACTGGTGAATATTTAGGAGTGTGCTGAATTAAAAAAAAAATGTCCTTTAATTTTGACAACAAACCTGATTTCTGTTTCTATTAGAGGGATTACCATTAAAATTTCTGTTTGACACATAATTTCTAATTCTGGTGCAATTTTTTGGGGAACATTTTTTAGGCTCCATTTCTGCAGATCCTAAATCAGAAAGAGACCGAAAGAGGAGCTGTCATACTTTCATAATGACATTTAATACCATTTGGCTGAACAGCTTTTATCTTTTTATGGCCTTCATTCCAAAGACAAAAAAGGGAAAATATTACCTGTCATGTTGTGTCAGAACTTGGGTGCAGATAAGGAGCTCTCCTGCCTTTTGTGTTGCAGCACGGCCACTACATTTTAGTAAAGCATTTCAACTACACGTCGTGGCCTGAACACGGAGTCCCAGAGTCCTGCAGCACCTTCATCAAGTTTGTTAAAGCCATCCGAGCACATCGTCATGACAGCTCCACCATAGCGGTTCACTGTAGGTACGCTACCGTCTCAACAGCAGGAAACCCTCATAAATCGTTCAGATAATGTTCATTTAAGCAGTAATGTTGCTCACACAGATTGAATGGTATCTTCTTCTGTTGTTTCTTAGTGCGGGTGTGGGGAGAACTGGAGTTTTTATTGCTCTGGACCACCTCATTCAGCACATCAGAGATCACGACTTTGTAGATATTTATGGGCTGGTGGCGGAGCTGCGCAGTGAGAGGATGTGCATGGTGCAGAATCTGGTGAGGAGCGTATTCAAGCCATCTTCCTTTAAGTTTAAAAATAAAGACACTTTTTAGCTTAGTTCTAATGGAGCCGTGCATCTTCTGAGCTCAGGATTAAAGTTGCTGCTTCTGTTTTGCTGCTCTCTTCATGTTTGGTGCTGTGTGTGCATTTGTTTCATCTGCTGTGCTCGCTGTGTGGCTTTTCTCCACGTTGTCTTTTCTCTTTATCTCTGTCAGATGGTCTGTTTTTCCTCTTTGAGACGCAGAAACGCTGTAGCGTGAAGAAAAAAAAGAGAAAACATTAAAAAATGCGCTAAAAGGTTCCCAACAAGTGTTTGTGTGACCCGGCAACTGAGACGTGGTGATATGTGGGTGAAAAAATCCAGACTACAATGATATTATTCATGATTTAAATGCTATTTCTGGGTAAAAAAATCTTTTTATTATTCATGTGACATTTATATCTGGTCACAGAAGTTTTTAATACGTGTTTGTGTGCATGACCTTTCCCTGAAAAGATTTTTTTCTCTCTGCCGCATCTGTCAGCTGTTTTTATGCACATTGTGACTTTTGACTGTAAGGAATGCATCTTGTATGCAATAAAAATATAAGATGAAGACTGAAAACTAAGTAATTAACAGTATTAATTATAAATTGGGTAGAATATTAGCCTTAAAAGGGAAATGTTTATCATTGCTTTTGGTGGCTTTAGTAAAGTGGGAAAGCGTCCCGTCAAACTAGAATAAATTATAACAATAATTCTTATTAATGTTTTATTTTGTCTGTAATTCTGCTGTGTCCCCATAGATGATGCACTACGGATTTATTGACCTTTGTTCATGTGTGTTGGAACATTTGTTGTTTTTCTGACGTTCATGTGTGTTAGACGGACATTTTTCTGATAATTCAAACACCACCTGAATGCAGCATTTCTCTAAGTTTGTATTTTTCCCTTATGGACATCAATCTAAAGGTACAATTGGCCCCAAAATGAGAACAAAAAAACACAGTTTTGACTCCCCAAAAGTCCAAACAGACATCTGTTTAAAAAAAAAAAAAAAACATTTAATTTCAATCAAGATTAAAGTATGTTTTTCTCCAGATTATGTGTTATTTCTTTCTCTTATAGGGTGAATTATCTAAATGTGCCACACATAGGCTCCTGGTCACATTGGCTCCCATTTGTGGATCACGAGTCAAAATATTTGCCCAAATTTTACACTGAAAAAGTGAAATATTAGATCAATTAACAAAAGTTTTGTTATTTGTTACATTTAAAATTATTAGTTTTTGTCAAATTAAAATTTTGAATTGATGGTTACTTAACTTAAAAATTGAATTTGATAAGAACTAATATTTTTAAATGTAACAAATTACGGAGCTTTTCTTAATTGATTCAATATTTCACTTTCAGGTAAGACGATTAGTGATTTCTTTGGTTTAGTTCCTGCTCCATGTCAAGAGCACAGCAGCTTTTAGTTCAATGATCACAAACTTTTCTCAGGTTTATCTCTCTGTTAGTCATCTTTTGTTTGTCAGATTTTGTTTTTGTCAAACTTAAGTTTTGTGTTTATTTTTCGTTCATTGTAAGAGCTAACACTTTCATTCAGGTTTAGTTTTGATAGGTGAGTAGCCAATTATTTTTTTTTGTTAAAATCTCCCATTTCACACTTTTTAGAACTATTTTATACAAAATGAATATGTATATTTATTTATTAGTCGTATTCTTCTCACTGGTCACAAAGGGTTAAAAATTTATATAGATGCAAATATAAAGAACTAACAGACCTAAATGACTATCCATGTGACCTACTTAAAAAAATCACATGAGAGCCATAAAAAACAGATTTTTATTTTTTTATTTTTTTATGAAAAGTGAATGGTTTGGCATTGGATTAAAGGAAGATATGAGGCAGGTTGTCTTAAAACAGCATGAAGCCGTCCTAAAATTACCTTGATGATTACTTATGGATCGCTGTTTGTTGCATTGCCAGCTGTGCCTCCGCTTAGTGTCATGTTTTCTCTTTCCAGATATTCTGCAGGGGTTTGAGTATTTACTGTCCTCAACCACAAGTGATTCTGACCATTTTTGTGTCAATTAAGGTGCAAACTGATCACTTTTAGACACCCTATACATCAGTGGCGGGCCGTGCATTTCACACCTAGGCCTTCAGTAGTGCTCC
>NC_050517.1:20793401-20830268 GCF_002922805.2 Oryzias melastigma
ATGGGAATTCATCTGGAAATACATCTTATTTTTCCTTTTTTTTATTACTTCAAGTTATAAATTTAAGTTTTTTGAGTTTTTTTTGTTAAATATTGCCTCCTGCTTTTATGTTGTCAATCTGAAGGATTATCATCCATAATTTTCATTTCATGAAAAATTGCTCCAGATATTTTGGATTCCAGGATCTTAAATACACTATAAAATTTGTTCAAATAAAAAATCAAAAGTATCTCTACATTTTCTTTACATTGCTAAACTTTAATGTAGAATATAAAAAAAAACTGCACACTGAAAAAACCCTCATTTTGCTTTTAACACACTCCTGTTGTGATGCACTATTATATACAAATTAGTTTATTGCTAGCCCAAAAAGTAATCATTTTCAATCAATTTTAAAACTCAGTATTTAATTAATGAGCATATTAACCTATTAAACTGTTTAGATTCATTTTATCAAAAGAACTCCACCAAATATACATTTTTTAAAGCATTACAGCCAGATTACATTTTTTTTCTTTTTTTTCTCGACCAAATCTGAGCTGATCAACCTTAACAAAACTCTTTGCCTTAAAGTCTAAAATACAGAATTTGACTTAATATCATATTATTTTACATACTTTAAGGCAAAGAGTTTTGTTTGTTTCCAAAACTCTGAAAATATCACACATATTTGCCAAACTGCTTTATACTGTCCTAAATGACCACAAATTACCATTGAAACTACCTTTTCCGAAGTGCTCGGTCTGCCTCCAAAGAGATCTGAAATGTCTGGTAATTGAATCAAAGAGGAACAGATCAAACCCCGTCGTCCAATTAGAAAGCCCCGCTGCCGGCTGTGCTGAGCTGCAGTTCTGTTTGAACTCCATACATACCCAACTGAGTGGGAAAAAGGTAATCAAGTCAAGAAGCAGGTTATGAAGACGTTACCGAGTCCATGCTGAGGTTGGGCTTTAAGCTAAACTGTTGGATCCAAACTGATTTTACAATCAGAAATTAAACCGCTGCAGGCCATGTTTTAAAAAACCGTTGTGCTTTGTAACAAGCGAGTAAACAAATAGAAAATTGAGGATAAAGGTGATTGACACGACCTGATCTAGTAGAAAGATTAACGGATTATCTTTTTTTTGTGTTTTGCAACTTAAAAACAGGGTCATAGAACAGAACGGCTAATCCTGCACAAATAGCTGCTGCTGACTGTAATAGTAGACTATGAAGAGAGATGCTTTCATTTAGATTATCTGGATAATTGGACTTGAACGTCTCGTGGGAATAAATAGAACTTCACAGATTGTGTTATGAGCTGCAGTCAATAAAATACAGTAATGCCGTTTAAGCATCCCCATTATAGAAATTACTTCAAACTCATTGATCATTTTTAAAGTTTGGATTTATTTTGAACGATTAAAGGCATATTTGCTCTTCTGATGCCTCCCCGTCTTAATTGCCTGTCGGATGATGTGCTAATATTCATAAATGCCCTCTCTTATTCTCACGCTTTAGTGAGCTGTTCCGACATAGCAAACGAAAACTTTCCTGAGCGAGCTACCACACATCATTATTTCAGTTCCTCACGTTCAGTAAGTTGGCTCACTGTGCCGGGGAAGGACTTTAATCAGCGAGCTCTCTGGGAGGTTGGATGGGGTTTGTGCTGAACCCAAACGCAGGAAATGGAGCTCATGACTGATTTAATGAATTTCCAGCAGCCACACTAGATGGCAAATGTCATCGATAAAACAAGCGGGAGAAGATAACAAGTCTCTGATAATTACCCAGCAAGGTTGAGATGTTGTAGCTGCTGGAGAATGGTCGTCGGTACACTGACAGAAACCAGGAGGCCAGCAGGCTGGGGGGAGTTGCAGCGACAAATGGATGTGGCAAGGGGTAAAACGTGGTAAAATGGAGAGGCTGAGAAAACATTCTGGCAAGGAGAGATGGTTTAGCAGGGACTCGAATAAGAGTGAGGCATCTGAACACACAGGTGAAGGAGTTGGCAAGAGTGACAGTGTGCCAGAGGGGAATTGGTTGAAAATAGCAACCAAGAACAGAAGAGTCGACTTTAAAGCCCTAAATCTGTTATTTTTGGCGGATCTTAAGGTTTAATCGTACTGTGACACATTATTTTAAATGCCCCATGCTTTTCTTAAATCTTTCAGGGTAAACTATATACATATATATGATCATATGTTACCTTTGGAACACTAAAGATCAACATATTTATTAACTATGTTTTATTTTTTTGAGTTTTTTACCTTCCTGACAGTAAGACGCTTCGATCTCTGAAGCAAGGCCTTTCGCTGCTTGTGGGTGCCGCCCATTTCATGACATTATTCTAGAGCCGGCCTCTGCATTGAGTCTGCATTTCACCCACTTTTGAGAAGATGTAAGTGCATATCATATATCTGCTTTTAGTGGCCTCGGCCATCGCTAAGCAGGTTGTAACGATAGCTGGGGATGGTGGCTGAGCGGCGAAGCTGGTGGCTGACTACCGCTAGCTGAGCAAAGATTTGGTGACTGAACACCTCTAGCTGAGTAGCAAAGCTAGTGGATGATCACTGCTAGCTGAGCAAAGAAGTTAGCGGCTGAGCACCACTAGCTGAAAGGCGAAGTTAAGACCTGATCACCGCTAGCTAAGAAGCGAAGCTATTGGCTAATCACCACTAGCTGAGTAATGAAGCCCGTTGCTGATTACTGCTAGCTGAGAAAAAAAAAAGTTAGCGGTGGAGTTCCACTAGCTGTACAGCAATGTTAGCAGCTGATCTCCGCTAGCTGAACAGTGAAATTTGCGGCTGATCACCGCTAGCTGAACAGCAACGTCAGCGGTTGATCACCATCGCTAAACAGGTTGTAGCTAAACAGGTTGTAGCGATAGCGGCGAAGCTAGTGCTGAGGTAGCTGACCGGCTGAGCGGTGAAGCTAGTGGCTGACTACCGCTAGCGGAACAAAGTAGTTGGCGGCTGAGCACCGCTAGATGAACAGTGAAGTTAGCGGCTAATCACCGCTAGATGAGTAGCAAAGCTAGTGGCTAATTACTGCTAGCTGAGAGGCAGAGTTTGCGGCTGAGCACCTCTAGCTGAACAGCGAAATTAGCGACTGATCATCGCTAGCTGAACGGCAACGATAGCAGCTGATCATCGCTAGCTGAGTAACAAAGCTAGTGGCTGATTACTTCTAGCTGAGCAAAGACGTTAGCAGCTGAGCACCTCTAGCTAAACGGCAAAGTTAGCTGCTAGATGAGTAGTGAAGCTAGTGCCTTATTACTGCTAATTGAGGAAAGTAGTTAGCAGCTGATCACCACTAGCTGAACAGAGAAATTAGTGACTGATCACCGCTAGCTGAGCGGCAAAGTTGGTGACTGATCACCGCTAACTGAACGGTGAAGATAGATGCTGATCACCGCTAGCTGAGTAGCGAAGCTAGTGGCTGAGCGACAAAGTTGGCGGCTGTGCACCATTGGCTGACTGGCGAAAATGGGTGTTTGTGATAGCCTGGGGGCGGGGCTTGCAGCGCAGACTCTTCCTGAAAAGGGCTGTCCTCAAATTGTGACATCAACTTGGAGAACCCGCTGTGGGTTGGGAGTGATTAGTGCTGAGAGTGCAGGTTTTTGGAAGATTACTCAGATCAAAATACCGCTTTGGGGTTGTTTATAGTGACGAATGAACATTCTAATACACCTAAAAGCTCAAAAAGTTGATTTTGCATGGTACAGGCCTTTTAAAATAACTTCCTCTGATAAGAAGCTTCTGTTCTAATATCTGTTTTTCATGCAAAACCAACACATTTACATGTTTGTGTTCTCAGGCGCAGTACATTTTCCTACACCAATGTACACTAGAACTTCTGAACAACAAAGGCAACAGCCAGTCCATCTGGTTCGTGAGTTACTCTGCTCTGGAGAAGATGGACTCCCTGGATAACATGGAAGGTAACCAGCGTTCGTGGAGGTCCACAGATAAATACGTCACACATTGCTCACCTCATGAGTGTTTTTTGGCGTTCAGGTGATGTTGAACTAGAATGGGAGGAGACGACAATGTGAAAACCTGACATCCGTGAGTACATTGCACTGGACCAGTTCCTGGAAGGGAAAAGCTTCAAGAAGCAGAGGATGTGTGAAACTACGAGTGGTGAACAAAACTTTGGTGCTGCACTTCAGTGCTGCAATTCAAGCCAGTTTTCTCTTCCTGCTGCGAAAGACAAGTTTTTAAAAAGATGGACAAGGAAGAATTACCACGAGAATTCTGTCTGCTCTATTATCCTGCAGGTACTTTGCACAAACTGTCTTTCTATATTTACTTACTTAACATGTTGTATGAGTTTTTTTAAGATAATATATTTGGCCAAAACTGTAATATTTTTTTTTCACTCTCTTTGTAACTGTTTGTTACCAGCTGTTGTTCTTTCTCAGGAGTGATTTGCAAAAATAAAACCAAACTTTTTTCTTTTTCTTGTTTCAATACTTGGTTGACTTTTTCTCATAATTTTGCAACTTTATCCTCCAAAAATGTTCTCATAATTTTATTGCTTTATTTTTGTAAATTTTAGACTTTTTTCTCATATTTTTACAACTTTACTCTGACACATTAAGTTATTTTTTTCTTTAATTGTTGCCCCAGTTCTCCATTGTGTGTCTTCATTATTAAAACAAAACATTTTTTTCTTTGTGAAATTAGCCTAAAACTTTTTTCTCACAATTTTAAAAGTTTATTCTATAAAATTATATTTTTTTCTTATATTTGACAAGTTTAATCTTGTAGAATTTTTAATTTTTCCGTTATTTTACAACTTTATCCTTGTAAAATGTTGATTCCAAAAAATAATAATAACAATTTCACGACTATTCATGGAAAATTTCAATGCTAGTACAACTTTTTCTCACTATTTTTTTTCTCTTTGAATTTGGCTCAAATACTACATGGTATACTTCATTTTACTTTAAGAAAAACCTTTTTTTTATTTGTTTTGTTAGCCGACTACTTTTTTTCATAATCTTATGCATTTATACTCATTAAATTAGAACTTTTTTCCCCATATTTAATGAGTTTATTCTTGAAAAATTGGAAGTTATTTTTTTGTATTTTACAACTTTGTGAAATGTAAAACATTGACTTAAAAAAATAATTCCATGACTTTATTCTTGTAAATATATAAATTGTAATTGTATATAAACTGTATTCTCATATTTTAATTTATTTTCTTTCATTGTAGCCCTAATACTTTTGTTTTGTCTTCTTTACAAAGCAAAAGCATTTATTTAGTTATTTTTGCTTTTGTAAAATTAACTTATTTCTCATTATTTTACAAGCTTATTCCTGTAAATTTTTGACTTTTTAAAAATACTTTTACAACTTCTCTTTTGTAGTGGCCTTTAGAAAAGGGAAACAGACTTCTTTTAAATGACAGCCTTGTTTGTGTTGCTGTTTTGTTGCTTCACTTAATTTCACAATTAAAAGTGCTGCAGAGCCTTTGCGTCCTGCAGCTGCAGACTTTAGGACTTCAAGAAGCAGACATCTTGTTCCACCACTTAAATAGCAAACAAAAGACCTTGGGCTGATTGCACTCATAGTCATGTGAAAACAGCACAATAATCTGCTCCACAAAGGCGTTTTGTCTCGTTTGGCCCACAGACATTAACACATGCAGCTTCATGACACCAGAGATTCCTTTTTGCTTTTGGGTGTTTGCTGATTTCCCCTAAGCTTCTTCATTACCTCCTTTTTCCTGCACACCTGCTGCAGATCCATACCAAAGAAAAGCAGGGAGATGCAGCTGCTCAATAATTTAAAAACAAGCAACAACAACCCAAACTGAGAGTAAAAACTACTTTATTCTTTTATTCTCTTCAAACAGAAAAAAAATTAGAAATTCCATTAATAAATATGTTGCTCTTTAAGAAATTTCCATCTCTAAAATATTGTGAGGGTGCAAAGATTAAATGAAGGTGCTCCGGCGAGAATGCAGATTGGTGCATCTCCATGACAACCACAGAGAAGACATGGGGAAAAGGGCAGGAAGCAAGGAGCAAATAGAGAAGGAGAGAAGAAAATGACATCAATCAACCCAACATGCCCCACAATGATGGCACAAGCATAGGATCAAGCTCCTCCCGTGTTCTGGACGTAAACAAAAGAAAACATGCTGTTTATAGTCTAGAGTAAATAAAGTGGGACTGCTGACTGGACAAGCCGAGCAGGAAGTGTGTTTATTGTTGCTTTGGCAGCTATGCAGATGTTGTGTAGGTCAGTGTGTGCACGTGTGTGTGTGTGTCATGTATGGGTGTGTGTTTACTGTGTTGACCAATAAAACATAGCCCTTTACACACCTTCACAGGTGACACAGTCGTCGCTTCGTAATGACATAATGCGGTAATCGATTGATGAATTTTGATCAGTTGTAATGTCAGTGACTTGTTACCATGGCAACTGGAGTATATTCTATAAAAGCTGCCTGTTTCTGGCTCTCATATAGGGGCGGTAGCGTTTAGTTCACTCCCTAAATTACTTTGTGAATAGTAGCTATAATAATTATAGTTTTCTTTTTTTTTTTCTTCTTTAAACTAGATTTTTCTCTGTACAAATACATACGTAGATACACACACTATGCAATCACTTTTTCAGAATAAATCTATATCTATTTACAATATGTCCAATATATTCTGTGGAGGAAAAAAATGAAAAAAAGGACTTTCTGTGTGATGCTCTACGCATTGATTCAAGCCTGTACCGCCAACACTGAACACAGAAATGAAGTCAATAAACGTTTTTTTTATACTTATTTCCGTGTGGCCTCAATCCAAAAATAACTTTCCCATTAGTTTACATATAAGGGCAATTGTGCAAAATGTATTTCTTTTTTTCTTTTTTTCTTTTTTTGGAGGGGCCTTTAGTCCAAATAACATACCAACCCCACAAGTAAGCAAGCTAACACAGTAACAGAAGCGTTTTGCTCTTATTGCAGCTCAGAGGTAAATACACAAACACTTGCAGCACAGTCCTTCCTGAGCAACACTCCCGTGATTAGCAGAACACAGAATGGAAACATGATTGTCACCCAGACTTTACGTTTTTAGTGAGTAGAAGCGCTCACGTTACTGCACATGAAAGGGTCGACATGGCTGTTATTTTAATCTGCTCCACACATACTAATCATTTGTTCCCTAGAAAGGAAAAGAACCAAAAAAGTTACCGTACTTTTTTTTTTTTTTTTACATTATGCAGAATGAAAAAAAAAAGATTAATTAGCTGCACTGAAATAATTCCTCACGATGCACCACCTAACAAAGGAGAGCCGAAATGATGAAAGACGTGAAAACTGTTGCCCTGATGCAAACTGTGCACAACTGCGTCCTTCAGTGTTTTCCAGCTCTGTGTCCCTTCAAGTCGATTTTTCTGTCACTGTTCACGGTCCACACTCACAGAAGCGTTTTGTCAGACGCTGGCATTTAAAAGTGAACGTTAAAATGGATGAAAGGAGGGAGGAAACGGCCGTTATCGGATGACATCTCGGGAACAGAAGTCTTTTAAAGTGGCATCAGAGCTGCTTCTTCTGACTCCGCCTCAACGCGGTTTGTATTAAAATGTGCTCAGAGTGTTCAGGTGTGAAGGTCCTGGCTCAGACAATGCTGCGAGAGCCGCTGGAGTTGCGTCGCCGGGTGAGGGGGATGGTGTGGTGAAGGGGCATGGGTGAGTCGGGTGGACAGAACTGGTGAGGGTGGTTGTAAGGAGGAGGCGGCGGCGGTAAGGGGGGTTGGGGCCCGTCTCCCTCTCTGACCCGGACAGGCGTCGACATGGCCGACTGGATGAGCTGATGAGCGGCGGGGCCTTGGCTGAGGAAGGCCTCCATCCGGCCCCGCCCACTCTGGTCCACGACGATCACCTTGACGATCTGCTGACATTGGATGAGCGTCTCTGGGCGGAGGTCCCCGGGCTGGACGGGGCTGAGCAGGGCGGGGGGCGCAGTCAGGGCGAGGGGAGGGGGCTCAATGCTGGGGTGGCTCAGCTGATAGGTCTGCAGCCTGTTGTGAATTGACACCTAGTTTAGGAACAGTCAGAGAATGCATGAAGAGTTACCAGCCTGAACGCAGCCTCTACGCAGCCCTCTGGTGAGTTACGCACAAGGGCATGCAGGCATGCAGGTGGAACCATGCAGAGCGAGCGCATGCAGAACGCAACCCGCTTCCCTTTTTACGCACACCAGCCCAGGAGGAGAAAAGGATTGTGCATCAATAAGAGATCAATCTAAATATAGGGGTAATTGTGGGAGGGGTCTGTGTGTGTAAGAGTGAGTGCCAGGAGAGGAGGAAGACGACACCGAGGGCTTGGTGTCTCCCTATCACACTATAGACAACCTCAAGGAAAAGAAGAGAGAATGGGCAGAGCAAACTATTAGGGTAAAAAAATCATTTTTCTTCCAGGAAGGGCTGGTTTACAGAGAACCATCCACACAAACACCAAAAATCAACATTTACTGTGCATTTAGATGGTATTTTAAAGGGAGAGACTCCTCTCAGCTGTCTGTGCATTGTCAGCTGTTCGGTAGGGATGTGCTACAGGCGGAGCTCTTTAGAACTCAAGTAAAAAGACCCTTTTTTTCAGAATCTTCATCTAATCACACAGACTCTTTCATGGTCTTTAGCTACGCTTCTTGTCTCATTCTTGTTAAGAAGGCCTTTGAAATTCGATGCTTAATGATTTTTTTTTATACAGTTTCACACCAGTCGTGGGTGTCGACACTTCTTAATTATGTTATCGATAGCTCTGATCACTGTACAATATGGAAACCTGGACATGACGTTCAAAAATGAAACACATTTTTACCTCAAACTAATAACTAGTGGTCAAAAATTGGTATTTTGTGAGCTCAAATTAGCATTTTGAGGCCAGAAATTAGCATTTTTGTTGCATTTTGAGGAAACAAATTAGTATTGTGTTTACACAAATTTTCAATTGTGCAAAAAAAGAGTAATTGTTCCCCCAAGTTTATAACTAGTGGCCAAAAATGAATATTTTGTGCGCTCAGATTAGCGTACTAAGGCCAAAATGTTTGTAACCACAAATTAGCTTTTTTTTTTTTTTCTGTGGGCACAAATGGGCATTTTGATGACAAAAATTAGACATTTGGAAAAAAAACAATTGTGAGCACAAATAAGCATTTTGTGCAAAATCTTTCAGTTTTTTAAGCACAAAAAGTAGCATTTTTGTGGGGCACATTAGCAGTTTGTGAGCACATACTAGTACTTTGAGTGTACGATTTTTTATTTTGTGGGGACTTTGTATTCTGTGAGAGCAAATTAGTATTTTGTGCAGAAAAAATGTAATTTTGCAAGCTTTTTTTTAAAGAAATTAGCAATTTGTTCACAAATTAGGATTTTGTGACCACAGGTTTGCTTATTTATTAGCATTTTGTGAGCACATTTTCATTTTGTGCGTATAAAAACAACTAATTGTTCCCTTAAATCAATAACTAGTGACCAAGAATTAATATTTTGTCTGCTTAAATTAGCATACTGAGGCCACGATTTAGTGTTTTGCAGCCAAAACTTAGCATTTTATTAGCATTTTGTGGGCACAAATCACCTTTTTTTTTGCACAAATTAGCATTTTGCGAGCACAATTGTTCCTTTTGTGCATAAGAAAAAAATGTGTTTTTTTTTACCTCAAACTGATAGCAGCCAAGAAAAATATTTTATGCACCCAAATTAGCGTCCCGAGGCCACAGGTTAGTGTTTTGTGGACAGAAAATAAACATTTTATTAGCATTTTGTGGGCATAAATGAGCATTTTACACAAATAAATCACCTTTTTGTATATTTATTAATTTATAGTAGGAGTTAAAGATACTAAGATATGAATCTACACAAATAAATATTTGAATAAATAATTTGTGTGCACAAAATAGTTAGTCATACCACAAATTTGTGCCTACAAAATGCTAATTTGTGACCACGAAATATAAATTTGGGTGCACAAATGACTAATTCATTGCCACAAATGTCTACATTGAGGCAACAAATTCTTATGTTATGTCAAGAGTTTCATAATATATAGCCCATTTTCCTGAATTTCTTGTCATATTTTTGTTTGTGTGTTCTACATGTGTGTGTTTTTTGTTCCTCGTCTCTGTTTGGATACTCCTCTCACTACTCATGGAGTCACATATGCTCACATACTAAAGTACACACGCGTAGCTGGAGGCGGTGATACTTACCTGAGGGAGACGAGAGCAGCTTAGGCACTCACCTCTACTGTGTTGTTGTTGCTGGTTTTATCATACGGATCCTGCTGGCCTGTGGGGAGAAACGGGTCCGATTGTGAGGCGGCAGACACATACACACCCAGAGAGCCAGAAACAGGCTCTCATCCATAGCGCTGACATGTACTTAGGATATTCTATATTATGATGCACAAGCAAAACCAGCACCTGAGGGGGAGCTGTGTATTGTGTGCATGTCCATTTGTCCACCATTTGTGTGTAAGCTGTGTGGCTGGATGCCTTGTTGCCTTTCCAATTCCCCTGAAACAAAAGAGGAAAAACATTTAAAACGTGCAACATTTTTGTTGTTGCTGCTTCTTGCAGGTGTGGAGTTTTTCCTTACACTGTATGTGGATCTGCTCCATCTCATTGACTTCTGCAATGGCTTCTCTGAGCTCCTCTGCAAACTTCCTGAGCTCCTCTCCGCTCGGAGAGCAGAAACTCACCAGCTGCTTCTTCTCTGAGGTAAATGGACTCATCATGGTGATACCATGGGCATAGTCTGATGAGAAGCCCAAGGAGCAGAAAGAAGAAAGTGTTTTCACTATATCTTTGATTCCTGAGTAAATTATGCATGCTGTGGATCCTTTTAAAATGCATCAGCTCTGTTGCTATCTCATAGAAGGCTGCAGTTGGGCTGGCAAAATCTCGAGTTATTACACTGATGGTCAGATCTGTTCATGTGGAGGCTTTTACTCTGAAAAATGCAACCAAATATCTTTTTTTTTGTTATTCCTGGTTACATTTCTATTACTGTGGGTATGGATTTACTTGACAACCTGTGGGGTTTAATCTTAACCCCTTGATTTCCAATAGAAAAATATTCTTTCCGTTCAAAGTTTTACTAAATTAAATGGAGTTTATGTTGTAAATTGGCGTCAAACGAGGTGAACGGGTTAAAACTTTGAATTTTTAGAAGTCCTCACCTCTAAATTTTTATTTGCCCCCCAGTGAAGTTTGATACCATACATCAGGGGTGAGCTGCTGAGGCTCTGAAACCACTTTTACATGCTTTACTGAGGCTCTTTGACTGAAAAAATAAAATAAAATGTAGCACTGATTTAAATCTAGTTCGTTAGATTCATACATTTTTAGCTAAAAGGCTCCTAAGATAAATTTTGTCAAGTTTTTATATATATATACTACTGTTGATATTACATTAAATCAAGAGGCTTTCAATTTCCTCCTGAATGCACAGATTTAAAAAATGGAGCAAATTATTGATAAAAAGTTTGAAATTCTTTAATTATCTTGCGCTGTAAAAAATGTTTAGTTTCTATCCGAAAGGAAAAAAGAGAAAAATATGCATTTTTAAAACATTAAACTGGATTTTAAACCATTAAAGTCATTTATTTTCAGGTTAATATTAGTAAGTTGGGAGAAGGATTATGCCCCACCAAAGTAGACCTATAAATAATAAAAGAAAAGATCTTTGTTGATTAACACTGTATAAGATTTTTTGTTGAAGTATATTTGCTGCAGTAGATGTAGTACTAACTGTAATATTTCTAAAAGAGTTTATCTTTCTCAAGAGATAAAAACCAAATTCATAGGGAGAATAAAACACCATATTTGCTTTCAAAATAGCACAAATTCAGTTATAAATGTCATAAAAGCAACATAAATATAAAGGAATGTTGGGTTTTCCATAGAGGGAAACGAGTTCTGGACAATGGAAAACCAGCCTGAATGGCTCTTTGACTGTTGAAGGTTGCAGACTCCTGCACAGACCAACTCCTGCTTATGGATTTCTCTTTAACGATTCTATTTTGAAGTGTAAAATAAATGTCAACATGCTACTTCTATAGAAACCATAAATGTCTGACTCCAACTATATATGTTTTTCTATTGTAAAAGTGTTCTCAGTGGTTTTTAAATAATGAATATGCAGTTTTTAGCCAAAATCAAAAAACCTGTGTTGTTTTTTAAGACCTATTTTCTGCAGAGCAGCAGGAGCTCATTAGAAGTTCGCCTCTTGAGTTTTTGGCGGGACTGTTGGCACAGAGGTTAGCCTCCTCTATATTCCCAGCTTTCCTTTGTTTACGCTTTCTCTTACTAGTTCATAGCAACTCCCAAGCCCAAGTTAGCATTAGCGTGAGAAAAATTATTATAAATACAGCAAACTAGCATTAGCAGTTTGTGAGCATATTAGTACTTTGAGTGTAATTTTAATTTTGTGGGCTCTTTGCCTTTCATAAGAACAAATTAGGATTTTGTGCAAAAAAAATAATAATTTTGCAAGCAAAAAAAGTAGCTTTTTTTTTAAACAAATTAGCAATTTGTTCACAAATTAGTATTTTGTGACCACACATTAGCTTTTTTATTAGCATTTTGTGTATCTATATCAGCATTTTGTACAAAAGCAAATATTTTGTGTGCACACATTTTCATTTTGTGCAAATAAAAACAACAACTAATTGTTTCCTTAAATTAATAACTAGTGACCAAGAATTCATGTTTTGTCTGCTCAAATGAGTATATTGAGGCCACAAACTTAGCATTTTATTAGCATTTTGTGGGCACAAGTGACCTTTTTTTGCACAAATTAGCATTTTGTTTTCAACACGATTTGAATAAAAAATACTCAGAAATGCAGTTTTAATCTTAAGTTTTAAATATGTCCTCCATTATGCATGTGAAAAACACAAAAATCACGATTTTGATTGGGGTGGGTCTTTAAAATTAAATTCTGATGTGTTCTTTCTTTGCTATTATGTCAAAAACTTGCTTTATCCTACAAATTCTTCCGGATTCTACAGAACTAGAAGTCTGTTCTGTGACCACTTTGACTTTTTAGGGAACTTTCAATCAGAAAAAGCTTAAACATCCATTCATTTGGGAGCATCTTCCTAACTGTAACAATTTCAATTTTACAGAGTTAAGGAACACCAGCTAGCGCACCACAACTAATAAAAAAGTGTTTTTTAACTTAGTAAAACTTTGAAGGATCTCCAGTTAGTTGATGACCTGTTCTTGATCTGTGTCAAATGTCTTCAAACATTTCGTCCTCTTTTCAGGAACTGCTGATTATGACCCCAAAAAATATATTTTAAAACAGAATTTGGATCTTACACTCATTGCTGAAGAGGTGAAACTGCATTCCCAGCAGCCCCATAGCTTTACAGAAGGTGTAAGAGGCTGAGCTTTTCTTTTTGGGACACAACTTCAAGATCTGCATGAACAAAACACACAAACATGATCAACTTTTTAAATTCCATTCATGTTTACAGGCACTATGTTTCTAGTCTTACCAGTAGCAGGTCATTAAAAAGGAAGACCTCTCTCTGGAGCTGGGACAGTTTCTGTTTGTGAGGTTTGTTAGCATCAGGGACCTCGAACAGACGACAGCAGCAAACCAAGCGTCTGTGGGGCACAGCAAGGATCTGTGAAAAAGAGGTTAACCGGATGGAGATGACAGTTAGTGCAAAGCGGGAGTCACACTCTAGCAAGATAATGCATGGCACATGAGGAAGGAGGCTGTGCTAAAAAATTCTGAAATGAGGAGAAAAAGAGAGGGGAAGATGGATGATGGCAGTGCTGAAACCAGGGAGACTTTTATAAAGGGATTACTCACCGTTTTCAGGCCCAGGATAGACTGCTCCACGCGGCTCACATAAGTGACATGGTCTTCATTTGAGCGCAGCTCTCTCTGCTGAATTCTTTCATAAATGCCTGCGACCATCTCCCTGGGGATGTCTGCTCCGTCATCCACACCTAGGAGAATTCAGTGCCGGAGTGGCTGTCACATCCTTAGTCATCCTCCGTGACAGCAGCACATGCAATAATTATACGCTTGTGCTTAATTTATGAGCATGTAGAGCAAAACATAACTTGTTTTTGAGGCTTTTCTTGTATTTTTTTACTTCTTTTGGCATGACTATGCAAAACTTTGTGGAATTGTAAAAAATTGATATGTCCATTGTGAGGTTTGGTGCTTTAATAAGCTTAGACCAGGGCTCCAGAGCCACGTCTGGCTCTTCTACCCCTCCATTGTGGCTCTCTGGTTAAAGAAAAATACAAAGCTTTTAGTTTAAAAAAGTGAAATAACTCCAAAGCACAGCAGCCATAGTGATTCAATACTCAAGAACTGAACATTTTGACAAATGTCAGTGTTTAAAATGTGCCTTATGGTTAAAAAAATACAGTTAATTAGCTCTATTTTAATTTCAGATACTTAGATTTATGATTTTCTGGCAAGAAACACCAAAAACATAAAAAAAAATAAAAAAAATAACATGTTTTTTTTTCCAGTGTTTAATTTAGACCACTAGATTTATTCTGTGTGATACAGGAAGTCTTTTATTTTGAAAGGAAGTCTTGTCAACCTCTGTTAAGCACTATAAACTGTTTCATATTTGAGAAAAACAATCTATTTTCTATTAAAGTTTGTTCATAATTTGTTTCATTAAAATAACATAAATACAAAGTCTTATTTTTCTTAAGGATGTGTTTCTCCTACTCGGTTGTGGTCAGTGAGTAATCAACTTAAATGGCTCTGCACACCGACTATAGTCACATGTCCCAAAATGCCACAATGCAGCCACATAAACACAAGTTTTCTGCAAATTTGGCAGCATTTGTAATCAGGAGACAGCAGTTGCATTGTTACGTGGTCCACAAAGGTTTTAAAAAAGTCAAAATTTTATGGCAAACTGGAGGATTTTCTTATATCGGACAGTGGAGGAGGTCGCATGGTGGCAGTCCAGTGACAGACGGGTGGCAGGAAGACAGCAGGGGGATGATTGACTGATACAAGGTCCCTGAAATCGTTTGATAATCGGATGGTTTAAGACTGCTACCCCCCCACTGTGCTGCCGCCCTGCTGCTAATGTCTGATTCCTAACAATCAGACGGTAGCAGAGCAGCCACTTGATGAGGGCTGTTAAAATCGACTAGATGACCAGTGTCAGGACTCACTCAGCCATGTCTTCCTCCAACCACCAGAGGGACCCCTCTCCTGAGTACTACCATCTTCAGTACCTTCCTCAATACAACTCCCATCAGCCACCGCTTCAGTCTTCTCCATGCACAGCTGATCATCATCATCCTCATCAGAACATCATCATTTATACCCACTTCAGCCTCAACTTCAGTGCGAAGTCTTGTTTATCTTTCCGTCTGAGCAGTTTTCCCTGGTTTGATTCTTCGTGTTTTTGACCCACGCCTGTTTATTTGTTCCTCTGCCTCGCCTCTGAGGATTTGACCAGTGCCTGCCTTTTTGACGCTGTCTATGTCTTGCACTTGCTCTGTTCCATTCAACCGTTTGCTAATGGATCTTAACCTCTCAGCCTCTTCGTCACAACCAGACGTCAATCTGGCTATCCTAGAATACGCGTGTTGTGGATTTCTTGACTTAAGTAATGCTTTTAGTTTAGTTATGTTCTGTTTCCAGACATGTTGATCCCAGCTGTTTCTGTTGATCGCTAATAAACGTTACGTACGTCTGTGTGTTTCAGTTGTTCACTGACAGATCCTCTGACTCTCATTCTTTTATCATGTCATAATTCAAGGTTTTTGGCTTGTTTTTTATTTATTTATTTTAGAAATCAATATTTACCCAGGAAATCCCAATAAAGAAATCTCTATTACAAGGGAGTCCGGGCCAAGAGAAAAAAAACATATTAATTACAGTTAGAACATGAAAACAACATTTCCTTTTAAAAACAGTTTCAAACAAAAGTCAAAGTACTTTTTGCCTATTTTTTTTGTAAATTCTTACGTAAAATTTCTGTGCACCTGTGTTTAGATAACGGCCAGCTTTCCTGACAGCATCTCTGTATGTACTGCATTAAGCCTCTGCAGATATTCTGTTTTATGTGAGAAATTGATGTGAATGCAGCACTTCTCCTCAAACTAAAAATGAAAAGCATGTCCCAATCAGAACCGCAGAGAGAGAATGAAATCAAAATTAGGAGTTGTGATTTTGATCTAAAGTCAACAATAAAAGTACTGACTCAAAAGTCTTCACAAAGACATTTTTAGTTTCACACAGGAATTCTCAAACCCAATTATTAGATTTTGGGCATAAAATGTAAATGTGGCAGCTGCAGTTACAGAGTAACTTCTATCAAAAACTCTAATCAAAGTTGGTATTTCAGCAGTTCTGATTTGCCACTTTGCTGCAGAATCTTAAAGAGTAGTAACAAGGAGACCCAGACAAGGTGCTTATCTCAGGACAATAGTAAAGAGCTCAAATAAAGTTTGTCAGCGTGACGGTTATAGCAAATTGTATAAGCAATCATTGAGTTAAACATTCAGAAATATGTCTGTGCTCTGGAACACCCTTCTGCGTGCAAAGGTAGACCGCCCGAGGCAGGGAGAGCAGCACCAGACTCCAGAGAACAAAATGGAGCAGCTTCAATGACAAGATGACACTGATTAAGCCAGACACAGTTTAAAGAGAAGGAGCTGGGGTGGAGGAGGGTTGTAACGCAGCTCGAGAAAGAAGCAGCCAAGGTGTGTGGGCGAGAGCCCTTTTAATAGAGTGCTCTTTATGAGAGTAACAAGCTGAAGAAAGGACACGGCTGACTGATATGAGATCAGCAGATGTATTGAAATGTGACCTGAGCTCCGAATTTGGCACAACTACAGGGATACACAGAAAAATTGAAACGCAACAGTTTTTGGATAAAGAGTGGCAGCAATGTGGCTGCAAACATGGATGCAATTCAAATTCACAAATAAATGACGCCTGTGATTGCTTTAATAAAAAATAGAAACAATCTGCTTGTGTGAAAAAACTCCTCAGGGCAACAAGCCCACATCTCATAAATGTCAACGGTTCGTGGCATCATCAAATAGAAAATGTTATCAAATGGTCAGAGACGATGCACGAAGTGTTTTAAAGGGCATGGAGACGATTACAGAAGATTTACAGAGCCAACATGTGTGACTGGTTTCAGACAACACAAATCACAGCAGGAAAAGTGATAGTGCCATTTTTTAAAGAGCTTTTTTTATTCACCACATAGGATGACTATCTAATGTTATTTATTTTAACAACAGTGCAATCCATTTCATAACTAGAAAAGTTGCATTAATAATGCTAGTGTGAATGTTTTTGCTGAAAGTAGTCGCGGAAAATGCTTAAGCTCATTGCTGACAATAGTGACACAGTTGACTTCATTTGCTGAAGGAATTTGCCAAAAACGCAAAAGCTATTTGCAAAATATTAAATTTGCTAAATGACTGGAAATTTTGTTAAAGAACTATGAAAGAGCGCTGAAGTGGAACTACATTTTTGAAAAAAAATTGTAGTATAATTGCTTAAAAATTCCCAATACAAGCCAATTTTGTAAAAATATTTACTGTGTTACTTAAATATGAGCTAAACTCCAAATTAGCCCCAAAAACCGTAGTAGATGCCAAATTAGCCACAAAAAAGCTAGCACGTTACTTAAATAATAACTAAACTCCAAAATAGCCTAAAATTTCTCAGTAAACTAAATTAGACAGAAATTAGCCTGTTGCTAAAATAGAAGCTAAACTCTAAATTAGCCCATAAAAACCTCAGAAGATAACAAAGTAGTCAAAAACAATAGCATGATGCTAAAAAGTATTGTGTAAATTCCAAATTAGCTTTAAAAAAACCTCAGTATATGCCAAATTATCCAAAAAAAAAAAAAAAAGCTAGCACATTGCCTATATACTAGCTTAACTCCAAAATAGCCTAGAATTCTTCAGTAAACCGATTTAGTCAAAATGTTAGCCTGTTGCTAAAACATTAGCTAAACTCCAAAATAGCATTAAAAAAACCTCAGTAGATGCCAAGTTACCCAAATGAGCTAGCATAATGCTAATATAACATATAATATATATATTTTTAATTACCATAAAAGATAGCTACCCCATGAATGCATTTGAAGGTTTGTTGCTAATCTACTTAAAAACACAAAATATGAAGACTTTCTCATTATTTCCTATGGGGTATATTTTGTTCAATATTACAAAAACTATTAGGTTTATTAAAACCAAAAATACAACCATTAATGTCCTGAATGAGCTGAACGTTTTGATGACAGAATATTGATATCGCTGAAAGTTTTTACTTGCTGAAAAACGTACCAAAGGGAGCAAGAGAATCACTATAGTGTGAATGCTTTGAAGAATTCACACAATTGAAAAGTTCTCAAATCACCGATTCACTGACCTATAATCGATCCAGGACATCTTTAGTCAAAAATGTAACCAGTGGGACTCAGAGATAAATACCACATATCTTCTATTTCTTGCAAGATAATCAAATCTAAATTAAATGTGTACAAACAAATAAATAAACAAGAATAAATATCATAGTTTAGTTTCATAAAATTCCTTTTCTGTAGTTTAAAATTTATTTTATTCATTTTGAAACAATTTACTCAGTTTAATTTGATAACTAACTTGTTTCAGAAAGATCGATCTTATTAAATTGTACATATAAACTGATTAATTTAAAATTAAATAAGTTGATTAATCATTACAGGATAGATTGCCTGTTAGCTTGAATGTTTGCAGGAATTAGAAGCACAAATACGTCCAAATTTGGACACACTACACAAATATTAACCCTTTAACACCGGAGCTCCAGTGTTTATGTTCTTTGATTTACTGTAATTTTTAATTGTTAACACGATCAACATAATTCCAGCAGATTCTGAAGTCGTTAATTGTTGAAAATTTACACTTTGTTAAAGATTTTATGTTTAAGCGTCACCGGCAGTGTTAAAGGGTTACAAGAGAGGGCTTTAAAATATACATGAAAATAATCTTCTTTAAGCTGCATTAACTATAAAATATGATGAATTAGATTCTTATGAGTAGGTAAAACATAATATGCAGTTATTCCTAATTAGGCGAGAGGATTTTATGTTTCAGGAGCAGAGCTCAGAGTCAGATAAAAGAAATCTCTTCAGCTTCTTTGAGTAAATTAATCTTAGTTCAAGGTGCCGTCCCTCAAAAAAAAAAATGTGATTGTGAAGCCAATGAGAAAGAGCACGAATGACTTTGACTTCTCCCGGCCTCCACTCATTTTTCCATTGTCCTCATTATTCTTTAAGCGCTGGAGTTCAATAGACGTCCTTACGACAGGCAGTTGAGAGGGTTGGCTGTCCGTGTGTATGCATGTGGTTACTATATTTAGTCAGACTCTATGCTCATAAAACCACTGGCCATGAAAATGAAAACATCTCCAGCTTCTGTTACACAACACGGAGCCAATGCACGGTTGGAGCGTGCTCACCTCTTAGATTGCGTATGAAGTCGTCAAGGCCCATCTTGCGATGCGGTTTGATATTGGGGGAGTACATGTCGGTGTTGAGGAGGACCACGGCGAAGGCCAAGATGAAAATGGTGTCCGGGTTGTGAAACTGCTGAACGACGTCGGGATTACACATGCAGTACCTCTGACTGTGGAGGACAGAGAGGACACGGATCAGAATGTTTAAGCATGTACGTCCAGCTTTAGTTTTGTGAGAGACATTCTTCACATGACAGACATCAAAATTAATAAAACTCAAGTGCTGAAAATTACCAAATTGTCATATAAATAGACAAAATAAAATTAAAATGTGATAAATTCAGATTTAATATATCTTAAGTAAATATCACAGCTTCTATGTACTTTTCTGTTATTATTACAGCTTCCTAAAA
Organism: Oryzias melastigma; assembly: GCF_002922805.2. Lineage (NCBI taxonomy): Eukaryota > Metazoa > Chordata > Actinopteri > Beloniformes > Adrianichthyidae > Oryzias > Oryzias melastigma. Next base: position 20,813,280 of record NC_050517.1, read on the forward strand.
TACATGCAACTAGCAGGTACTGTTCCTAATGCTTTATTAAAATTATTTAATATAAGAAGAAAGATAGGAACAAAAATAATTTTTAAAAAATCAAACAAAATCATAGAGAAGAGGAGGACAATCACTTCATTTGACTTCTTTAAAGTCTCACTCCAGTCATATTTTAATGTTGTGTATCAGTTCCCAGTGGTCTTTTAATTATAATTACAATGTTTTTCACCAATTTTTTTTAAAAACCTATATTGTTTTCTGGGACCTGTTCTTGGACTGTTGGCAGGAAGTAAGCCTCAGCTGATCTCCCATCATCCTTTTGTTTACTCTCTCCCCTGCTAGCTTACAGCATCTTACAACCCCAAGCTAACATTAGTGGAGCAACAAAAATGGTGAGCAATATCGGAGCTATCCAGCCGTAGACTCTTTAACCAGCTGGTAGCTCAAGGAAGACAAAGACGTTAATGCATCTATCTGTCCGCATGCGTCAGAATGGAGAATAGCAGCAAGACTTTGGCTCACCCATTTTAGTGCTGCAACACAAAAGAAAGCTTTTCCAAATGTCTGCTACTGATTCATCCCAGTTTGAATAAAGAAATACTCAGAAATGCAGTTTTAACATTTTAAATTCTTATATATATATATGCTTTCCATTGTGAACAAATGCTAAAAGAACATTTTAAAAACACCAAAAATGTCTCAATGTGCAATAAGTACATAGTTGCCAAAATTTAAATTAAAACATGCAGACTTTATCAGATTCCAAATGAATCAATTTACAAACTAAATCTAGTTTTTACTGTGTTTATTTACAATATTTGTTTACTTGTTGTTTTAGTATCAACTATGTGTATGCAGATGACATTAGTCATGCTTTTCCGTAGCTGTAATATTCTAATATACTTTAAAATCCCTTTAACCGTTTCAAACACAGAGCTGGGAGGCCACTAAAGGATTTAGTAAGTGCGAACACAAAAAGTACCGATAAGAGGAATCAACAGAAATGTTATTATATGAAGACAAGTTGTTATCCCGGCTTATCTTAAGGCAGTCACTCCCCCATGCAGATTTTCTCTACCTGGCGTTCCGATTTGAAAAGTCGTCACTTTATAATGACCGAGGCTGGCACAGCAAAAGAATAACCCTTCTTTAATCTGCTTTGGACACAGCCATTGTGCAGTTGGATTTGTTTTACCCTTTCACTGCCCACAGGCTTCACAAACTCTCACTTCCACCTCTTCCTCCTCCTGCACTGCTCCCACCCTTTACTGTCACACTCACAGAGTGGGCCATTTCTGAAGCTTTTATCGATGCAGACAGACAGGATGTAGACACAAAGAAGGCTTCTTTGCACCAAACAGAGGTGTAGTCAGAGCTTATGCGACAAAGAAACCTGTATACCTGCAAAGCCATTTGTCACACCGAACACAAGACCTTCGAAGATATCAATTGACCACTTTGGCTCAGTAAATAACCTTATTTTCTTAGAAAGAAATAGCATAAGCCCCCCTGACAATACAATAAGCACGGTCCAACCTGCGCAGACTAATAAAGAGAGACTTAAACAAGCTTCCTTATTTGCCAGTTTGATGCAATTCTGCAGCAAATCTATCAAGGACTGAATGCAAAGCAAGCTCCACTGTCAGTGTATGAACGTACATTATGTATGCAGAACCATGCAGAGACACGCAAGAACATTAAACTGTAGTGGGCAGACTCTCGTTTTCTGCTCATGAAACTTACATACCAAGATACCTCTTGGTATGAAAGGAATATATTTCCATCAAGACTGCAACTCGCTTTAATCAGATGACATAAGTGTTGCGTAACAGATGTGGTTTTGGTTGTCTGCCTGTTCTAATAAACAACTATCTGGTCTCTGACCTATGCTAACAGCCCGGGCTGAGAGTGGCATCAGATCACTGATGACTTTGTAATGCACACCCAGAGGCTCAGCACGTACGGATCAGCAAGATGTGATCAACTAATGACGGCGGTGGGGGGTTCTGATTGGCAATCTAATTGGAATCAGTGGTGGGAGGGCCATCATTGTTCCGTCGCATCCTAGAGTGAGAACACCCGTCCTCTGATGGTAAAAAAAAAAATGTTCTCATACTGTTTATTAAAATTTTAAAAACATCAACAATTTTAAGAGGATTACGCTTTTAAAAGTTACTTCTTTATTTTTTTATTATTTTTTTATTATTTTTTTTTCTTTGGCACAGATAACGTTCAATATGAGGGAGTTAAGAAACATATTTTAGATATTAATGACTATAACATCAGAAAAATTAAAAATAAATACACATTTATATAAAATCTGTTTAAAACATTCTTGTTTTTATATATCTTAACCCTAAAAAATACTAAAGAGTTGAGGAAAAATTCGAATATTTTGAAAATTAAGATGTTATTTAACCTTTTGATGAAATCCACAGAAAATTTTGCAATATTATTTTTTGTGACATATAGATAATCAATTATAATACGTTAGGTGATTTGGTAAGTTAGTTTAAAATATTGACAGTGTTCAGGTAAAAACAGGCACTTTATTTACCCAATGTCTTAAATTTGTTGTACATATTTTAACATGGTGTAACCGGATCATAAAGAATTAATTCTCAACTCATTTTGCACTCTTTCAATACAGCAGGTAGTTATTTATTAAAATTAATAACAATAGATGAGTTACTCTCACCATATGTTTTGAAAATTTTGCTAAACTTTTTCCCGCCAAAACTTTCATGGAGGCAGCCATTTTGAAATGAACAAGAAAAGCCCTTCTAATGCCCCTAGTGGGAGGATGATGAACTACACATGGACTAGATTAGATTCAATGGTTTTTCAGGAAGGTTTTGATCATACTAATGAGAAAGGGGTCTCAGAAATGCACAAATACAAATGTTTTTATAGGGTTAAAGAGCCTATACTGTGTAAAATCTACTTTTTGAGCTTTTAAGTTCATTTGGCAAGTTCTATCCTCTCTATAATTTTTCAATTTGCACAAAATAATATTCCTTGTAGCAAAATTTTGAATAAATAAATTTGTCAGTAAAGCTTCGCGTTGGAGTAATAAAAAACATTTTACGATTGGTAATGTAAGACAAAGGAAACAATACACATATATTCCCACACAGTACATGTTTATGTGTCTAAATGTATGCATATACTTTATATATACATATTTTTATTAATATTGTAGCAACATTTTAATGTTTGACATTGTATCATCATAATTAAGCTGCATCATGACCCTTAAAGCTGGATGTAAATGTTATTTTCTGCTTGTTTAAGAGTGTTTAATCCCCTGTTCTTCTTAAAAAAAAAAGAAAATAAGGCCAAACCGTGGTAAATTGTAATCCTATGTCACTGTGTCAAACCCATCTCTCATTAGGTAAACGGTTGTAATTGGCCTGCCATGGGCTAGACCGAAGAGAAATTCAACAGGGATCCAGATGCAAACACAACATGGGCTCTCACATTTGTCTGGTTCCCAGGCTATCAAAAAATCTGCAATATTAATGACATTTCCACCATCTGCACCACCATCTGCTATTTGTATTATGTGCTAATTTGTTGTACAAACCAAGGTGGTAAACATGATAAACTTCACCTGCTAAGACTCATAGCAGTAATTATGAGAATGTTCACATGCTGATTGTAGCATTAAAGGCCCCTTTAGCACCGAATTAGTTTCTAATGGTTCCACAAAAGCGTCTGCGTGTGATTCATCAGTAAATACGGATCTATAATTGTGCTTATGTAGCTCTTTTCATCACATGTTCATGGCTTTAATGATTCTGCAAAAACCGTCTGCTGGAGAATGTTAACTCTAGGTGATCCAGCTGGAACCGACTGAGTCTTTAGTTAAGGAGCTTAGCTGTCTAAAGTTAATGTGCACGTAAAAGAATCAGAGCAGAATGAAATGACTTTTTTTTTCTGCCGTCATGGATTGACTGGTTGAGCCGTGCTTTTTCCACAGGTCTAGATATTAGCAGTGAGGGTCTTCACATCAACCAGTGAGTTTTCTTCTACTGCCTAAAGTCTCACATGTGAGTCTTTATGGGAGAACTATCCAGCAGGATTCTCTCAAAAAGAATATTCCAATTAGCTGAAATGCTAAGTGTGAAGTTTTAAGGACATATTTAAGGAAAAGTGTCTTCAAAATTGGCTTAGAGGTGTTTAGGCTTTCGAATTACCCATCTAAGACTCAGAAATGGCTGAGAAAAGTGAAGGAGATATAGTTTTTGAGAGTTTTATGCACGTTTTACACTTTTTTCTGCAGGTCTAAAGATGTATAATCTTTTCTACCAATGTTTTGAGTCCTGTTAAAACCTGTTTGCTATCCTAGGCATGTTTACAATAAAAGTGGGCTCATCTGGACCCCATAAAAGAGCACAAGGGTAAATTTTTGATTTGATGTTTTTGATCACTTTACAAAGGAAGTGTGTTCCTTGTTTATTGTTCGTTTTATTGTTGTGTTGTAAGAAAGGAAAAATGTGAAAAAGATTTTCAAGATTTTTCTTCACTCAATAATAGCTGTTTCCATTATGCTCAAAACTTTATCGAAATTCTAGAAAATATTTAAAAAAACACACAATTTCAAATGTTTCCGTTAAATCATAATTATGCAAATAAACACAACTCACATGACCAATCATTCATAAACATTGCAACAAATGAGAACAACACTTTGATTTACAGGAGATACAATCACATTTCTGTCAGTAACACTAATCGTCATCTATCAAAGGAGACGTCGGCGTCTTATTCAGGCCACGGAGCGGAAAATCACCTTGAAGCGAGTACAGATGAAGCAATTTTGGGAAATCGTGGTTGGTGATTTTACAGAGGAGCTGTGGATCCAATAATTCCGTATGTCACACTGAACTTTTGATGAGCTGTGTCATGCTGTAGGATCTCTAGTGGTCTCCTATGCCCAAGTATCTGCTGATCACATGACTCGTTTAATTTTTAAAAAATGTTTCTATTGCAGTTTCAGGAAATCTGTTATTTTGATACGCCTCAAAAACCACCTCCTCCAAGTGCAAAAACATTTTATTTTTGATAAATGCGATTTTTTTCAAAATTGACACTCTTCCATTAGGCCAATTTATTATTGCAAATCCAATTTGGGCAAATTCAATGTCAACGGAAATGCAGCTAATTAGACATTTTTAAAAATTTTAAGTCTTTTTATGTGCGGCATAAAGGATTCCTCTGTTTCTACCCGGCTTGTGTAAACTTCTCTATTAATTAGCTCCTATGAGGACAAAAATTCTGATTTTTTTTCCCAATAATTTATTTATTTTGGCTGTTTGGTTTCGTCTCTACTAAACCGTAGCTTTGAGAGACTTCTAATTTAACAAATAATGTTGTGACACATGAAAAACATCTGATTAAAAATACTGTAAGGAAATTTAATTTTCAGTTGACTGACAAATGAGCGTTGTTTGAAATGTTTTTGATTGTTTTTGGAGCATTTTAAAGGAATTCTGGTCCACAAAACGGTACATTAATGGCCCTCTCGTGCCCCCTGCCCTGGGAAAGGACATCTTTAATGTCATCAAGTGGACAGTGACTCAACTTGTCATTCTGGTGACATATTTCTGAGGGAAAAAGCAGTGCAGGGATATTAAATGTACACAGCAATGCAGGTTATTACTCAGAAGGACAAAACAAGGGGAGGCATTTTATTGCATCTTTGGCCCTGGAGGCAGTGTTTGGATATCAACGCAACATCTCAAGGTCAGTCAAAGCCAGAGGACCGAGCGCCTTTAAAAGTACTTCCACAAACCTTTTTTTTCTTTTTTAATTTAAGACAGTTTTTTAGCTAAAACCGTGTCATAAAAAGGCTTGTTAACGGCAATGTTAGACAGTGCATAGAAAAGCATTAGGGGAGTGTGTAAACGAGTCTCCCAAGGTCCTCTTGGTATTTAAATGAGTCATCCTCAGTAGATGTGCTCATACATTTCAGTGACTGCAGGGCTGGAGTCAGCACTGATAAAATGAAAAGAAAATCTACTCTGGCTGCAGCCCTGTGAGGATCAAACCTAAAATATCCCAGGTTGATTTAAAATAGTAAATGAAAGTCTGGCGTAGTGACAAAAGAGTTTGGATGGAAAGTTCCATCAAGAAAATGATGCTTTTGTGTTTGGACTGAACCAACGCTCTTTACCTGCAGTGCAGGTTACTGTTGTCTAAAATTGCTGCGTTCAGTAAAATGTTACAATAAATCAAAGTAATTTGGAATCGGAAAAAGAAAATTGTTGTGTACGTTCACGAAGCTGCCCTTTTAATTTACTATTCTAGACACTTTTTCTGCTGCTGGCAATGCAAAAATGAAGTGTTGCAACACGTTGTTTTTCTCTTTTGCATATGCCGCTGCAGGTAAAAGGTCTATTTGTTCCATAAAGTTGCAAACAAAAAACTGTCAGTCTCACCTAAAAGCTTCGATGAGTCTCTCCACTTTTTGTGCTTCTCCCTGAACACGAACATGAGCCTGGAACTTTCTCAGCGCTTCGTCAAGCTCCATGCCGGAGAAATCCATCTCGTCCACAACGCAGCTGTTAGGAGACAAAAGAATAAAAAAATATATATATATTTTACCGAGCAAACAGACTACATCTAAATGCTGCCCTCTTCCTTTGCAGAGCCGCTGACCTGGAAGATGTTTGCGAGTAGGCGCGTGTACACACACTGTACCAGCATCAACAGAGAAGAAAAAGGTCTTGTGACAGGATGGAGTACGAGGGATGTTAAAAATGATGAAATCCAGAGTCTGAGTGGACAACATCAAAGTCTGGGAGCAGGCTGTATAATCAGCACAAGTGCGTGTTCAAGAGGGTGCATGAGCGTTTGTGTGCATGCGCATATGTGCAAACGTGTCTAGAGAATGAATGTGTACATCTGAGTGTGTACTGCAGTGACCTATTTCTACAATATGTACTACCACTTCAGCAAAAAAAAAAACAAAAAAAAACATCCTTATATGTTGGAGCTTCTGCACTGTTTGTTTGTTAAATGCATGGAAGAGAACATCTTTTGCTTTCAAGTGTCAGATGAGTTAATTTTTCTTCATTCTTGCATAAAGTAAAAAAAACAAAGTTTTTAAAAAAATCGCATCAACTGTAGAGTTAAGAAGATCAACAACATCCGAGCTGTTTTTAGCTTGTTCACTGGAAAAGCTTCAGCTGTCAGGACATTTTTTATTGATTGAAATTTTTCCACTTGCCTTGTGCCTCATGGACCTTCTGGGTTGTGTCAAATTTCCTTCACTCTTTAGTAGGGGTGTGTACTGGCAAGAGTCGGGCGATACGATGGGTATTGCAATATACATGTCATGATACAATTAGGGCAACCAAATTAACTCGCTAATCACAATTAATTAATTACATGTTATTTTTTTTACTCGCATTAATCTTATTTTTCCGTCTGATGGTTATTTCCGTCTTATGCACACCTGGAGGAGTATTTTATCCCGCTCATATCACGGTCATTTGAGAAAAATATAAATGTTAAATTAATTATTAGAACTTCAACCCTGTTATATTTTTAATAGGGCTGTGAACATTAAAGCGTTAACGCACGCAATTAACCAAACAGTGTTAACGCTTTAATATTTATTAACGCAAATTGATTGCACATTTCGGAGCAGCAGACTTTAGCTTTGCCTCGCCAATTTAGGCTTCCACTGCCTGATTTAAAATACTTTGTTGGGTATTATACCACATATTTCATAGTTTTCTACAGAAGAAATAAATATTCAATCGGTTTTTAGTACTTGATCTGTTTTTTTTTTCCAGTTTAAATAGTTTTTTCTGGTGCGTTGTCATGGTCACACAACGAGGTAGCCGCTGAGCCTCGAATGCAGCAAAAAAAGAGGGCTAAATGCGATTAATCGCATTTAATTTTTTCCTAGGTTTGCGATTAATTTGTTAATTTTTTTAATCAATTTTCCAGTCCTACTTTTTACATTTAAATCATTTTTTTTTCTTTTTTACAAAAGTCGACTGTTTAATAGGCGATGCATCGCGTTGTCATGGTAACAGCTTCAGCGCGAGACGATTTGGCGCCGCACACAAATCGCACTCAGCACTTGCTCCTTTTTGAGGAAGATGTTCGTCATGACAAATTAAAGAAAAAAAAACATCATTTTGGAGGAAAGTTTACCTTTTAGAGCTTGTTTTTGCCCAGATAATGAAGTAAAAGTTTATTTAAAAAAAACGTCCAAAGTCAAATCAATTCCTAAGCAGTGTTTCATTTCGTTCTACTTACATTTTCCTTATTTCTTTACTGCTTCGTCCCAGTCTTTAAAATTATCAAATTCACCCCAAAAGGTTAAAGGAAACCATAAAATAACTCTCATATATTTTCTACTATCTTGCTGTTGTGCTAAACTGGAATAAAGTACTATATAACCATTTGAATTATAGTATTAATAAGAAGTTTGTGTTCAATATTCTTTTAATTGCTCAGAAAAGTGTTCCTATAGTGTTTTATGTTGTGAATTAGAGCACTCTGGGTCTGACGGGGTTTTTTTTTTTGGAGCTGCTGTTTTTATTTTGTTTTTTGTTCAAGATTGAAAAAAAAGTCCCTCTGTAGTGTCAAAGTAAATGTTGGAAGTCCTTTATAATTAAAAAACACTTAATAAAGTGACCATATTCGTTTTATTTTGATCTTTTACTGTGCCACAATGTCACAAACTTAAGGAAAATACCTCAAAACGAGGCTTTTAACAATAATTATTAGGTTAAAAATATTGCGATTAATTAGATTAATTAATTACAGGTCATGATTAATTAATCTCACAAAAAATGAATCCCATGACAGCACTAGATACAATACATAACCCGATAGTTCCAGACAATATTTCACTATTTTTTAAATTATGACTTATCTGAATATTAATACATTTTTAACAAAAGTAAAATTGTAAAATAGATTATTTAATGATCACAACATTAAGTACTGCAACTGTGTCTCATAAACAAGTTGCTTTCACCCAAGCAAATTCGTAGTTCTTTTTCTTTGGTAATTCATGGAAATATTTAAGTGGAAAATCAAAAGTAATACGCTGAATTACATGTTTGCTTTTAAATAATTAATTAAATATCACCTTGGCAATTATTTAAATCGATACAAATATCACAGAAAAAAGTTTTGTGATATTTCCCTGAATCGATATTATCTTACACTCCTAATATTTATTGCAATAGTGAGTTTTTCATTTTCATAGAGCTGTTCACATCTACAATATTCCAAATTTCAGTGTCCTGGAAATTTCTGAAAAGTCTTTGAAAAAAAAACTGTGCGAAAATGCTCACTAGATTGGGGAATATAAACCACAATTCATTGAGTTTGAATGAATTTGAAAACAAAAGTGTGTATTTTCGCATAATTTTCTCAATATGTACAACAGTGGATTCATTAATAGTCTGTAAAAGTTTAAAAATGTTTAGATTTTTTGTCAGTAAATGGATGATGGCATGTCTGTAGTTTAAAAAAATAGCTTAAATTATATTAAAATCAAGCCTCACACTATCTAGAGCTTAGTGAGGGAATTTGGGCATAGCAAAGGAAAAATATGAGTCAGAACTTTGGAAAAAGTAAAAGTAAAGGAAGAAGTAATTAAGTAGGGGTGGGATTATATAAATTCGCTTCTTCCCACTCCTTTTCAAGCAATCAATCAAACTCTACTGACTTTAGTTAATTATCACAAAAATGAATGAAGAAAATGTGACATAAGTGTGTTTTATTTTCGTTTTCTATTTTCTAATCAATGCATTTAATTGTTTCTGTAATGAGTTTGAAATAATTGTGTTTTGTCCTGTATTTTTTTTCAATCTATGCTTGAAATAAACCAATGAATCAATCAAAAAGATGCTACTGACAAGAGCATACTCACTCCAGGACATCTCTGTTGAATTGCAGCTTGCTGTTCCCCAAGAACTCTCCAATCATCTGTCGGCTCAGACCCTTCCTCTGCAGCAGGAAGTGGGCCACTCCGATGGCCGTGTCTGGGACAAACCCACGTGTGATCAGGAAGTGGATGCCTCTCTCTGGGTTCCTGTGGAAAAGGGAGAAGTGTTAGGGCTCAGGAAGAAGTGTGTGACAAAGAAATTGTGCATAAAGTTAATTTGTGCTTAATCTGTTTATACGTGAGGTGTGTGTTTATGTGTGGAATAGAAGTGCATTTGTGCAGAAAAGCTGTTAGCTCAAGACTTCAGGATGAACTCCTCTAACACAGAACTCATTTTCTTTAATCTGTAGGACTAATATTGGATGAGGTCCAAACGTGAACGTCATTTATAAAACTTTCACATTGTTCCCAACCTCCCCTATAGTCTCTCCTCTTCTGCTGTGTTTGGTTTTCCTGAATCCTCCTCTGTCAAATATTTCTTGAAAGTCATCTACTCTGAAAGATTCCTATCTGAAGTGGTTTCTGACAGAGACGTGCTTCACTTACACATTGAAAAGGTTGAGTCCGATCCGGTAGAGGCGTTTTCTGTGAGTGTCGGTGGACAGGGTCGGTGAGCGGCAGGTGGTTGGGTCCTGGCAGCGGTCCCGTGGCAGAGAAACCACCAAAGCTTGCACAGCGTCAGGACTTGGCCCCCCGGCGATCTGCTGAGGGTGGGTGTAGTGGTACTGTTGGTACTGGGTGTAAACCTGTCCCGGCTGCTGATCGGACTGCACCGAGGTGGAGATGGAAGTTGAAGTAGAGGTAGAAGTGGAGGTGGACTCTACTCTGTCCGAGCTGCTCTCCCCCTCCATTCCCGCACGGTCTGCAGAGGGCACCGCAGACCCCCTCCTGGATCCCGGATCGGCCATTTCCAGCTCCTCACTGGGAGGGGGTGCGGGAAACTCCGGCTCCTCCATCGACTGTCCGTCTCCTCCCCCAGCCATCCCGCTAACAGAGGTCTTCCTGCTGCCAGGTTCTCCACCGCTGGCGTTCCCCAGCGAGGTGGTGGTGGTGGTGGTGGTGGAGGAGATGGTGTAGGAGCTATTGCTGTCAATGTGAACAGTTACATCCCTGAAGGCCATGAGCAGAGAACTAGCACTGCGAGGCAAACAAGCGCTCTCGGCAGCTGCACGAAGGGCCCCGGGGTCCATCAGCAATCCCTTTCCCTCGCCGCTCTCTGACAAGCTCCAACCACGAAGCGCATCATCAATGGACTGCGCCAACGAGTGAAGCTGTGAGAGTGATAACCCAAAAAGAAAAAAGAAGTGCATATATCTAATTAGGCTGGGGACATGATTCATGCATCCTAGTTTGTGAAAGCAGCAGAGTTGATAATTAATAGCTACAGCGTTCCTCGTGGAACTAGATTAATAGTGACTGCAACCTAACCACTCAGAGGGCCAAAGCGTTCAGATAAGAATGAGAATTAAATCTTAACAGCAAATTACAATGACTCGGCTTACATAGATGTATTCGAAAAAAGATTAACGTGCTACAAAAAGTCTTTCTATTTATAGAAGATACCAAGGTGTTAAACCTTTAATCTATACTAAAAGTGTTAAGAAAATATTGACCAAGAAAGGGTTAAGTAACTATCTAAAATGCATTCCTAGTGGTCTATTAATTATAATTATGCCAATTTTAAGAAAAATCAAACCAACCAACCCAACTGTTTACACGGCAAAAGTTCCTCATAACCTAACATTAACGGTGCAACAAAAATGGCGAGTAATGGATCTGGTCATCTACATCAGAATGAAGTGGAGCAGGGAACTTGTACTTTATATAATGTGTGTTCTAAGTAACAAATACAATTTTTATTTATTTTTTTAATCTCAAAAATATTAAACATTTTTTAATCGTAATTTTCTTTATATTTGTCCTCCATTATTAGAAAAAAATGGCGCCATAACAGGTTTTCCCCTTTATTAATTGTCTTTAATTGTCCTTTGATTGGTTAAATTTGAAATGTTCTCCATGCATTTATGAACTGACTGAATCCTCAAGACTAACAAGACTAACATCATCACTAACATGCTTCCATGAAAAAATGAGTATCAATTAGCGTAGGGAAATCATTTCTTAGTGGAGCACAGTTTATTGGATCTTGTGAAACTTAGGCTGAACCCAAATTCTTCCCCTACCCCCACGGCTTCCCTCGACCCCTCCAATTGCAGAGGCATTTGAAGGGGTAGGGTTGTCCAAAATAGATTTTTTAAAGGCTAACCCCTGAATGCATTTCCGAGAGCTAGCATCTCTGTGCTAACGTAGATGACCGTCGACTATTGATGACATCATTGAGTGGGAGTAACGTCAAAATTTGAAGACTCTACTGCTTTTCTTTTATTTTTCTAAATCCTGATTGTGACGTCACCAATTTCACAAAGTGAAAATCGAGTCAAAACGAACATTTCACCACATCTATTTATTAATTACCTGTGTTCTGATTATGAAAATGTGAATGGTTTATTAAAAAATGACATTTAAACACGTTTTTTCCACAAAAATTGTTTGAACGCAATGCATTGTTGTCTATATTTGAAAATGTATTGAGCATTGATGCACGCTAGCTGTTCGCAAAGACTTTTCTAGTGCACTCGATTTTGGAATGGTAGATTGGGTCAGCCCTACAAAATAGCGAACGCAATATATAGTGAGTACAAAAGGAATTTGGGTATAGCCACTATTTTTCTTTAACTCTCCATTCGGAGGGTTACATGTAGAGGTAGGAATTCAGCCTTAGCTTGGTAAAACTTCAAATAAATTAAGAATAAACTACAAGTTTTTAAATATGCAGCTGAATTTTAAATAGTTCATAGACTTTAGCTAATGCCGTGAATGGTATTTGGAGTATACTTATATGGAGATTTACTGTCTTCTTAGAAGGTTTAAAGTGCTTTACAGTCAGGGTCCAATTCTCCTTTACACAATCATATTCCCAGACTGATGGTAGATTCGCTGCCAAACGTTGGCGCCAACCTATAACCATCAGGAGCGATGAGGGGTACAGTGTCTTGCTCAAGGACACTTTGACACATACCCAAACCTGTCATCCTACAATCAGAGGGTGACCACTCTTCCTCTTCTTAAACAACAGTAACTTTAAACAACAGTAACTAGTCTTACCAACTAGAAAAACAGAAAAACATGAGGGACATTTAAATGTCTTCAAATCCAAAATGTTCTATTCATAAGTAGAAAGTTACGTTTTTTTTCCGTTACCATGGCAGCAAATTATTAAATGAGTTTAAGGTCTTTATAGAAGATTTAATAGAATTAACCTAAAAAAGATTTTCATATCAAGGTATAAAAACATCCTTTGACACATTATTTTATTTGTCCATATTTTTAATATTGCTTGTATTCTTATGTTCCTTTTATTGTGTGCAAATAAATAAATAAATAAAATCCAAAATGTTCTCCTTAGAAGGAACATAAAAACTGGAGTTTTTAAACTTTAATATCAATATTTTAAACTACTACAAATTAATTTCCTTCTTTTTTTGCCTTTCAGCTGCTCACTTTAGGGGTTGCCACGGCGATCCAACTGCTTCCATCTCTGCTTCTTCCTGCTTCACGCTCCTAAAGAGAACCTGAACACTTTCAGCTCTACTGCTTCTTTTCTTGTCTCTTCTTTGAGACCAGTCTCTAAGTCATACAGCATGACAGATCTCACCACCGCCTTGTGCTCTTCTCCTTTTATTCTTGCTGACACTGTGTTTTTTTCTGTTTACCACTGCTATTTCCATCCTTTTAACTATCAGTCCCTCTGCATTCTTGCCCATCACTTCCTCGTCAACTCTTTTCCCCCTCATCCACATGTCTGGTAAAGTCTGCACTACTCCCTTCTAGGGATTCCCTCATCCGTCTGCCTCCAGGTTTCTGCTTCTCCTCTAGCTCACATCTTCAACTTCAGACTCATCACCCTATATGACACTCTTTACCTCCAGAAGAGTCTTAGCAAACTCCTCCTTCAGGATCACGCCTTCTCCATTCCTTACGTCATAGTAAAACAGCTTGAACCTTTCTTAAACATGATTCCATCGTGTCAGCTGACTCTTTAGCTTTCCCTGTCAAAGTCCCAAAATTCTAAATTTCAACTCCAAGTACAACCCCTCTCCCTTTTCTCCTGTTTAATGTCCAGGACTCGGACCAGCACACAGAAGCACTGGATTGAGCTGCTTGTGGTTGAACTGAAAATCTTAATTTTCACCTTTTCTAAATCATCCCAGAGCAGTTTTCTCCAGATATTAATCAAATGTAATTCCTTTAAATGGGTAATTTTTACTCCACTCCCACAAACACTCACCTGTTCAGAGAAGCAGTCTTCCAGCTGTGTGAGAGTCGGCCCGGGGGTTTGAGGTGGAGCCTGGCCTTGAGTCGAAGACGTGGAAGTGTTTGTCGTGGTGGAGGCGGGGGACGGGGGCAGAGAGGTGGAGCGGCATGGAGGCGGAGGGGGAGTTTTGGAGCGTAACGGGATCTGCCCTCCTCCCGGGTGGAGGGTGTAGCTGTGTCTCTGAGCTGCATTTCTGCTGCGACCCGACGGGCTGGGGTGGCGCAGGGAGATCCGGCGGGGCAGCTTGCTCTCCGATAGCGAGTTCCGGATCTTCTGGAAGTTCTTGCTGAGTTGGTACTGGCGGAAGGCCGTCTGGATGCGGCGGGCGGCCCTTCTTGCGATGATGTGGCCTCCGTATTTCTGCTCTAACTCCTCTATCTGGGGAAAAAAATCTGGTGAGTAGGTCCAATATACATGATTGAAGAAACACACACATGTGACAGATGCCCTTTTAGCATTTGTGTACATTTGTGTTGTGAAAAAAGCACTATCCATCATCATTCAAATGCTAATAATGACTATGTAGAGGAGAATGGACGCGCTTCAACAAAGCAGCTGTTGAGAAGAATAAACATCCTGTAAGCCACATATGTCAAAGTCAAGGCCCGGGGGCCGGATCCGGCCCACCGGGTGATTATATCCAACCCTCCAGATCATTTTATTTTATTGTTATTAATGGCCTGATGTCATCTTATTTTTGACTAGTATAATTTTGACAAAGTATATGTTTATGGAGAGTAAAATATTAAAAGTTATTTAAGTTTTAAGTTGATTTATTCTGGAATAATATTTCTGCCTTTTTATTATTCTTAATTATGTTAAAAAGTTACAATTTTAAAGTATTCAAAATAGGTATTATGCTATCTTTTTGGACTATTTTAGCATTTACTAAAATTATTTAGGCTGTTACATGCAGAGGGTTTGCCTAATGTTGTTTTCCCTTTTTTTTTCCCTCTGCATGAGCTGAGCTGAGCTGCACCTCGGCTGATTGGACACACCTGACGGCAACGAGCAAACCAACCAGCCTCCAGAACCAGCTGCCTGGACAGCATAAGAGCTGAACAGGCTGACTGAGAAGCAGGCCCTTCTTCATGCTTATAATTGACGCTTGTGTAGCTTTGCCCTTTTTGTCTCTTGGAGTGTGTGGGAGGTTGTGGACAGGTAAGATGGGGTACCCTGTACACTCCACGTAGTTTGCCTTCTGTTAAGAACACTAGGTAAGTTGGTTGGTGCCACCCCCTGTAAGTTTTGGTCCTCATTTAGTAGATTAGACAGAGAGCTTTTTGTTTTCTTGTTTTAGTTTCAGATTAGAAGTAGTTAGGCTCTGTTTTGTTTTGTTCTTTTCATTCCTTTGGCCCAACCATGGTCCCTACCTCCCCTCCTCCCCATTTTTGTGTTCATTAAATATCAGTTCTCCTCTTCATTCATTGTGTGAGTCCTTATGTTACGCAGCCATTCAGTCCCTAGACACCTGTGGACGTAACAAGGCTATTTTGGAGTTTAGCTAATGTTTCAGCTACATGCTAGCTGTTTTGGCTAATTTAGTTTTTTTTTTCCTTTTTTTAGGCTGTTTTGGGTCCCTATAACTTCTCCCTTCCCCTCCGTTTGAAGGGGGAGTTTAAGTGCAAGTGTGTCCAGGAAATGTATTTTTTTAATCCGACCCTCCAAACGGAGGGACACAAAGTCCTCCTCCGGGTGGCTAAACTGTGTCACGCTGAGAAGCGCTTTTCTACATGTGGATGTGCTCTGAACCACAGACATTTACATTTAAATGTAAGTACCGTATTTTCCGGACTATAAGTTGCGCTTTTTTTCATAGATTTTCCAAGGGTGCAACTTATACTCAGGAGCAACTTATATGTGATTTTGTTAGACATAAATAGGCTCATATATTTGTTATTTTCCCCACTTAAACCAGTTTCCTTTTGGCGGTTGTTTCCCAATAACAACCACTAGAGGGCACCGTAGGTTTGTGTATCAGTATCTACTGCTGTCAGCTGACAGAAACGTAGAAGAAGAAGTTATGTTCAAAATGGGAGTGTCTAGCTTATGAACACGTTTTTGGACAAGCATTGAGCATTTAATTAGACGCACATCAAAAGATTCGGCGAACTCGAATTTGACGCATGAATTGCATTTGATGTCAAATGCAACGTTACGTCGGGCTTGTTGAATTTGTTCATAAATGTTGGAGTATTCTCTTAAAAGTGCGACTTATACTCCGGAGCGACTTATATATGTTTTTTTCTTCTTCATTATGCATTTTTTGGCTACTGCGACTTATACTCCGGTGCGACTTACAGTCCGGAAAATACGGTAATGACTTTTTGTTGTAGCATGACCTTTTTAAAGTTATAAAACC
Source organism: Oryzias melastigma (assembly GCF_002922805.2). NCBI lineage: Eukaryota > Metazoa > Chordata > Actinopteri > Beloniformes > Adrianichthyidae > Oryzias > Oryzias melastigma. Next base: position 20,829,930 of record NC_050517.1, read on the forward strand.
ACTGTTGTTATGTATATGCAAGCGCTGGAAGCTCTGCGCTAAAGCTAGCGGAATGGTGATTATTGATGACGTCATCGACGAAAGTGACATCTAAAATATTAGACACTATTTTTTCATAACTCTCTGTTTGGAGGCCCAAATGAAGGGGAAGGGTCAAGAGCTAGGGCTAGGGAGAAGGGAGGATTTCGAATTGGGCCTTGGAGTTTAGCTAATATTTCAGCTACATGCTAGCTGTTTTGGCTAATATAGGTTTTTTTTTACATTTTTTGGAGTTTTGGAGTTGGACTATTATTTACATGCTAATTGTTTTGGATAATTTAGGATTTTTTTTTTTTTACT
>NC_050517.1:20830398-20840149 GCF_002922805.2 Oryzias melastigma
CAATTTCAGCATCTTCAGCTATCAGCACTATCATTTTCAGCAGCCAAATTCAGCTTACATCATTCACACTAGCATTATTGCAGGCAATACTGCATATCTAGTTCATAATTATGTTAAAATGTACAGTTTTGAAGTTTTAAATATGTATCTTTAGTGTGTTCAATAAATGTTTATCCTTTGTGTGTTTTGTATTTTGGCCCCTCGTTAGATTCAGTTTCACATCCCTGCTGTAAGCAGATCTGCAGGATTTCTGGTGAGATTTCTCCTGAAATCTCACCATTTTCCTGTTTAATTTTTGCAGCAAAAGAGAACGACAATCACGCGAGTGGGAGGCTGGGGAAGAAGAAAACCTGAGGGGGGTGGGGATGGGGGTTCCGCCGTGAGCGCACACATCTTTACACAGTGCCGCTGCAGCAGAACTACCACAGAGCCGTCAACAGTTTGCTATGAGGAACGCATCTCCAGCCGCCACAAGGAGTTATTAGCAGTTACCATGACAACGTAGCATCTTTCCAGTTCCTGTCATTGTTGCACTTGTTATCCCGGGTGTTCTTTTCCATGTCAGCAGAGACAGAAATAGATCCAAATAGGAATCTGATTTGCCAAGTGATCGTAAGTGACTAGCGCTAAAGCAAACGGAGCAGCCGGCTCTTCACTTACAGTGCCTGGAAGTAGACGTACCTGTTTGTTTTTGTTCTCCAGGCTGATCTCGTATTCGCTGGGCCCTTCCCTCTTGATTCCCTCCACCTCCTTTCCTCCGCTAGAGGACGTCCTGTCCTCCAGGCTCAGCATCTGTCCGCTGTCACACAAATAAGAGCAGAAAGGTAATCACTTCTACCCCCAACTGCTGTTGTCAAAGGGGGGGGCTCAGCTCAATGCAGTGAGGAGAGGTTCATATAGGGGGCAGCACTCACACTGTGATGTGTGTCACTGAGGGGTCCAGATGGAGATGACTAACATCCTAAAGGACCGTATATAGTACGAGCTGCAGGAGAGCTCTGATTCCATCATTTCATTCCTAAGTTTGTTGAGCAAACATATTAAAATGTCTGCAAATCAAATAAAAAAAATTGACTTAATTAAAAAGCTATGTTTACCTCTTTTATATTTTTTAATTGCAGAATAAACAGATTACAGATCACTCCTTCAGATTATGTGGAGCAAGAAAAATATGTAAACATGCCACTAATACATTTTGGAAACAAATATTAGCATAAATCCTTATGTGTTAATCCGTTAACAAAAATGAAAAAAAAACACAGCTAGATCTTACTGAGCTGTCGCATTTTACTGGAACAAGAAATAGCGAGAGATCTCTGCTCAAAACATTGGAACAAAAAAATGCTCGAGTAGTTAGACTTTGCAAATTTCAGGAAATACACTGAGTTGAAAATTCTTTTTTTTCATTTATATATCCCAATTACACAACCCAGTTGTCTCAATGGGACACAACAGTCCAAAAACATAACATCCATCATAAAATTTAAACAATATCTTATTGCTAAACTAAACAGAATAGCTAAAGTGGGAATCCTTGACCTTTGACCCTCCTTCTCAATAAGGAAAACTCCTGTTTGTATTTTACTTTCTAGGCTATTTAAGATAATATAACCGAAAAAATGATTTTTATTGTATATAATATATTAAACTGATGTATAATCCATTATGATAAGAATGTATTATGTGAGACAGTTTTATCAGCAGACAAGACATTTCCATCCAATAAAAAGATCTGAAGAAGATTGTTAGAATCTTTTAAAAAATAAGAAATCCAGTACTTGTTATGGTCAAAAAAGTGCAGAAAAACAAACAGATGTGTCTATTTTAGACACCAAAGCCTGAATATGAGTTTTATTCTGTCAACCAGGTCTAATAGTTGTGATGCTTTAAAGCATTTTGTTTAGAGATTTAAGTCAAAAATGTTGTCAACATTTTTACAAGAAAAATAAATTGTGATGAATGATATAAATCAGGGGTGTAAAACATATGGCACGCGGGCCGTATCCGGCCCACCAAATGGTTTAATCTGGCCCAGTTGTTATGAGGATGTAAAAAAAAGCAAGTTTCTAGCCCATTCCTGTGGTTAGTTATGGTTCTTTAAGGAAATTACTGAAATGAACAATTCCGCCACTAGGGGGAGCAAAGGCAAAGCAAAACCAGGATGACAAGAGATCAAGAAATAAACAGGATATCTTTGCAAGAATGTGACACATCTGGGTAAAACAGAGTTGATTGTGTAAATTCTTTGTAAGCATCCACACTATAGTTATTCTGTTATCTTTCTTATTATTTATTTTTATTCTGTACGCTTTTTGCCACATAAATACGTAATCCTACTTTTAGCAATTCCTACAATCTTGGTATCAAAACGTTCAGCTTGTTAAGGAGATTTTGTTACGGATACTTTACGTTTTTTACGATTTTATGCAATTTGTGAAATTTTTCAGCCCCATTGAAATGACTGGGAATTTGTCAAATTCCTGCAATTTCTGGAATTGAAAACATTCAGCTTGTTTAGGAAATACATGCTTTTACTTTTGGTATTGTTAAACTTCACATACATTTTGAAATTTGACTCCTTTTTTTGTGATTTTACATCATTTTTGAGGGTTTTCTTTTTTTTTGTTCATACAATTCACCAAAATAATTGCGCACTTTGAAACCTACACAAAATTGGTATCAAAACATTCAGCATACTACAGATATCAATGCTACTGAGGTTTTTAAGGCTAATTTTGAGTTAAGCTAATATTTTAGCAACATGCTAGCTTTTTTTTTTTAATAATATGGCATCTACTGAGAATTTTTTGACTAATTCTGAGTTAAGCTAGTGTTATAACAACATGCTAGCTTTTTTTTGCTAATTTGGCATCTACTGAGGATTTGTTAGCTAATTTTGAGTTAAGCTAATATTTTAGCTTATATATTCTACTGAGATTTTTGAGGCTAATTTGGAGTTTAGCTAGTAATTTAAAGACTAAAGAGAGTTTATTGCCATTTGTACATGTTAAGGAACAAGTACATTGGAATTTTTCTTGGCTGTTCTCAAGTCAAGATTGTTACAAGAGGTACAAAGACAGCAAAAAAACAAACAAAAAGAAAAAAAAACACAATAACCATAAATAAAGAAAATACAATATAAATACATTTTAGACAGAAAATACATTTTAGCCACATTGCGATTTTTTCATAAAATGCTTCAAATTCTTTGTGCACTTTCTGTAAATTATGCAAGTTTGGTATCAAAACGTTTAGCATTTTCATGACATTATTCAGCAATTCAAATAAATTTCTCAAGCATCTTCAGCCTTCAGCTTAAGTAAAATATTCAGTCTGTATATATATACAGTATATATATATTTCTTTTTTTTATTTCCTTACATTTGTTTATTCCTTTTATATGCTAATGGTTGATGAAGTTGTTCAAATATGCTGACTATAATATTGTTTTGGTATGTGAATTTTGTATCATAATTTGTGTACTCTTGAATTACTACTCTCAATTACATCATTATTAGATAATTAATCTGAAAATAAATCAATTTTAGTGTTTAGGGTTTTTTTTTCACTTTCACTGTAATTAAAAGTAAAACAAAGATTAAACTGCCATCATCAATATCTTTAAACTGAAATTCAATCAGTGGTTCAGGAATGGATAACAATCATGATGTGGTGTTTAACAAACCCTCTGGTTAAATTGAGCTAACCAAACACTAGTTCATGTAATTATTTAAACAAATTTAGCCTACATTTAAAAGCACTAAGTTTCACACTTTCCCCTATACATCTTCAGGCTTCTTCCTGTCTTTAGCTGTGCAAGAAGTTTGAACGTTTCCTTTAATGTGTTGGTTTTCTTTAAATGTTGGGTTTCTGTGCTCTACTGGGAGAATCTGAACGCTCAAAGACACTCCAGTTCAAATTCATCCTAGCACATCGCACACGGAGATGTCTGCCAAACTAAAACTCCTGCGTGAAGCTGTTCAGATTTATACATTTTTCATTACATGCTTTGAGGCCGAATATGCTTCTTTTAATGGTTGCCAATTTTTGCACCACAATATATCTAACAATTAAGAAAAAAACGAGAAAAAAATAATGAAGAGTTGCTCTAAAAGTGCAGCATCTGAGAGTTATTTTGGCTGCTGCCGCCCCGACAACAGTCTACTCCTGATTCTGTTTGAAACTCTAAATGCGGATGTGTTTCCATGGCAATGACATAATTTGGATGAGGACTTCAGTGGCAATTATGATGAAGACTATAACTTCTGAGTGTGTCGTACAGACTAAAAACAAAGATTTTTTTTGACAACCTGTGTCATTGACACTATTGAATGCAAAGTAAGGCAACTGTTTTTAAAATAGTAATTTTATTAAACACAAAACTAATAAAAGTGGGAGCATTTCAAGCTTCTAACATCAAGGGAGGAATCTCCCAGTCTCGGTTCCAATCGTCTCCTGTAATCCCAGGCACAGATGGTACAATGTGCTATTACATGGCAGCATTATCAGAATTCTGTGAAAGCCATGTAAGGCTTAAGTAATTCTCTGGCAAGACACAGCGGATGTCCTTATCCTCTCAAGTTTTCCAGTAATCCACATTTTCCTCCAAGTGAAGCTTTCCTTTGCATCTCTGCTCAACTCAAAGCAGGAGAAGAGCAACGCTCAGCATCTTAAATGCAGGCCGTAGTGGATGAGTCCATGATCCCACCCAGGAGAGTTCATAATGGCTCGCCATTATGAGCGCGTGTTTGCTAGGACAACATTTTTCCCGGATACTTCTTACTCTAATATTTTTTTTTTTTAAACACGAAGAGAGGGCGAGGTAAAAGCGACCGGGGAGAGAATAAAAAGCCTGCTCATGGATAAATAATGAGCGCATCACTTAAGTTCCTCTTTGTTTTCTTCGATTGCTGTGAAATCCAGCGCACTGCCTCCCCAGCTGCACGGCGGAGAGACTTATCGCCAGACGAGATAAAGTTGGGAAATATAGGCTGAATGAGGCGGGAGAGTGAAACGAGAAAGAGGACTGAAGATAGCAACAGTGTTGGTGTGCGCATGCTGGAGGCTTTCTCTATCAAAAAGTCTATTAAAACACTGCCATGCCCCAGCGCAGCATCAGAATACATTAGAGTACATTAGAATACATTAGAGGATTTAAAAGCAAGAGTTGAGCTATTAATGCATCTGGACAGTAAAAGCCTGAGTAATGATATAAGCATTATATTTCTCTTTCTCACTTCCATGCTTCATGCCATATGGGGCGAATAAGCGTGCGCCCCTGCTCTGCTCTGCACTTCACGGCACAAAAGAGACGAACATCTGCCAGATAGTAGGGCTTAAAGTCCCCCAGAGACCTCCGGTGCTGTACACCCAGGAGAGAACCAATATTCTCCCACACAAATAGAAGTCAAGAGTAAAAGAAGAGACGGGTTAGGTTGCAGGCGGATCTCCTGGTTGTCCCTCGGGAGGGTGGTGTGCACCGACAGTGTGAGTGAAGGTAGACGGCAGGGAGACACAGCAGAGAGTTGCAACCTTCATATGGTGATAACGACGGTAACGAGCTGTCTCCAAATGCACTTGGGCGGAAGGATGACACGCAGCCATTAGCCTGTTCAATCAGGACCATGTGGGTGTAGAAGTTAAGTCATCGGATCAGAGGGAGACGAGGCATTTCAGATACACAGATGGTGATATTTGAAAAAAAAAGAAGAAAGATCTGCTTTGCGGGGATGGAGAGAAGAGGCGAGAAGACACGGTTTTCCCACAAACAGATAAATAATGAGCAGCAAGATGAAGAGGGGGAGAAAAAACAAACACTGCAAGGAAAGACTGGATTTGGAGGCGGGATTTCAAAAGAAGAGGGGCTGAAGGGCAAACGCTGATAAAATCATTGAGAAATCTGCTCCTAAATTCATGCAGCTCTGCCCAATCGATCATCCGACTCTCCACTGAGACCTTGTGTGTTGACTCTCCAAATGTACAATCTCACACGGCAAACAGACAATGGCGCCGCGCCGGAGCGGCCAGTTAAAGTGGTTAAAGTCCGTTCTGCCGTTGCAGTTGTAGAGGCAGCTGTTGCGTCATTTCGGGAGGTTTATGTGGGCACTTTGATTGTGGCAAAACCAGTTAATACGTCAGCCCTCAATGTCTGTTGGTGAAAGTCAGCCTCAATAGAGACAGAGGTGTGTTACAGGGCATTTCACCGTCAAATGGCTGCCAAAACTCACATTCAGAAGCAGCAGGAAAAGTTTGGCTGGTGATGGGATTTAGTCAAAGAAGTATGGAGAGAAAATAGACTCACCCTGATTTGTCCGTGTGTAACTCATAATGTGTGTGTAACTTTGGATTTGTGTGCGTAATTCTTGATTTGTGTGCGTAATTCTTGATTTGTGTGTAACTCTGGATTTGTATGTGCATAATTCTTGATTTTTTGCATGTGTAACTTTGGATTTGTGAGTGCATAATTCTTGATTTGTGGACAACTATGGATTGGTGCATGTGTAATTCTTGATTTGTGTGTAACTTTGGATTTATGTGTGCATATTGCTTGATTTGTGTGTGCGTAATGCTTGATTTGTGCGTAAGATTTCATTTGTGCATGTGTATCTTTGGATTTGTGCATAATTCTTGATTTGTGCGTAACTTTAGATTTGTGCTTGTGTAACTTTGCATTTTTGCATACGTAATTCTTGATTTGTAACACATACAATATATTTAATGCATAAGTATAAAAATTATGAAATTAGAAAAAAAAATCTGCACATGCACAGCTTGCACAAATCCACTTGCCCAAATACAAAGTTACGCACAAATCAAGAATTGTATATGCAAAAATTGGGTTGATACTATTTTCTCTCCATACAGACATAAAAATAGTCTCACCTCATGTTTTTGTGCGTAAATGTGGTTTTGTTTGTGCGTAACAAGTAATTCATTTTTAAAGATTTGTGCGTAATTTAGTTTCAAGGTGGTGTCATTTTAATTTGTGCGTGTGTAAATTGTTTTTGGATTTTTTTGAATTATACAATTTTTGTAAAAAATATTGTACGAGTGATAAATCAAGAATTACACACACAGATATCGGGGTAAGTCTGTGTTCTCTCCTTAAAGAAGCTGCAGTGAAACAGTGATTGTGGAGGACTCACCCGGACGAGCTGGTGGCGTCCGCTTCTGGGTGTTCGGGGGCTGGGCAGCAAAACTGGTGCAGCACGGTCTCACTCCTGCAAAAAAAAAGACACAGCAAAGAGTTGGTCAGCACCGATTTGAGACGTTCCTTTCTGTGTGTCGTGATATTACCATGCATTTTTTTCTTATCTCAGTTCAGTTGTCAATATTCCCCAAATGGACAGATGGTAATTCCAGCGATGCTTCCCCTTTCTTCAATTGGACTCTTTCATTTGTCTCTCATGCATTTTACATCGCCATTCATATTTAAGGCAGTTCTTCTGCTTGTCTTATGTAGAGCAAATTTTGAGTGAAAAAAGAGCCGACACATCACGTGTAAGCTGCTGCACACGGGGAAAAAAAAAACATTTTCTCTCTCCGTATGCTGGATCCCCTTCCCTACCAGAGACATAAAAGAGGATCATCAGCTCTCATGCTTGGGAGGTGTTCATCTGAGCCTTTGTCACATTCAAATTGCTCACAAAAAAGACAGCACAATGAAATTCTCCATTACGAGGTTGTCTTTTGACCTGACTGCAGCTTATTTTTATGAGACAGAATCACAGTGACAGGCAGCCAGAGTCAATGAAAGACTGAGAACGACAGTTCCGGCTATAAAAAGCTACAGTTTCCCGGTGACTTCCACAGATTTTTAAGATTTATTTTCCTTGTATCTGTAAGTCAGGATTTCTCACTTTTCGCAACGCTCCTAACACCTACACCTCCTCTCACACAGAAACACAAACATGGCTGAATTCGTTAATACATTTAGGTCCTTATCTCTCACTTGACAAAAACATTTGTCTTCTCTTAACACAATCCCTCCAGATAGAAGGCTTCACAAATCTCATGAACAACTCAAATTTGTTTTTTTAGCTCAGTCAAAAACAGGGTTCTTCTAACCTTACAAGTTAAGACTATTTTATTTATTTCTCAAAGTAAATTCCTTTCGGATAGGTTTGCAGAATTTTTAGAACACAAAGAAAAAGCAGTAATAGCCGGGATTTTCCTTCCAGATTACATGCAGCCTCACGAAAATGGTAAATTGGTTCTTTTGAAATGATGATCTCCACATTCAAACACAAATATGTCTTTTATAGAAGATAATTCATTCCAACTACTTATCGTTTCAGAAATAATAAAGGTCATTTTATAGCAGAAATCTGCTGTTACAGGATTTAACAAATGAATCCACAAACTGCTAAAGTTCTGTTTACACCAAAATATTTGGAGAAGGAGCGACAGATTTATCATACAAAGTCAGCTAATTTGAGTGACTTCTGTCAGGCTTTAAGTAGCAGTTTAAGGCTGAATATCTAAATCTAGATCTGCAGAACAGCTTAATCACTTCTAAGCTGAGGCATGCCCTTCACTCCACAAACTTTCATTCAAATCCATCCATTTCACCTTCTAAAGTACACACCAAAAAAAGAAACCTCACACGCACGGTAATCTTGATGGCAACATTTTTCAGAGAGATAAAAAAAGACTTCAGTGTCGGTGATTGATGGAAAACATATTTCAAGGGTTGGTTTGACATTTTGAAGAAAAAAAAAAAAAAGTAAAAGCTGACAGACGACAGAACAAATTGTTCCGTGATGTTGAGCTGCATTATTCTGTACGTCTAGAAATTGTTTATAGAGGAGCACTAATTTCAATTAATTTAAATTTTTTTGAGGGAAGGTAAAGGGTGGGTTGGGTTTTTATTTGAACTTCTGTGTCTTTGTTTTTAATTGTAAAGCGCTTCAAGCTGCAAAAGTGTGAGAAGCCCTTTTTTATGAATAAAGTTTGACTTAATTTGATTTATCTCTTAAAAGAGGCAGATAATATAAGTCTTCTTTCAGACCCCTTTTTATTTTATTTATTTTTTTCATGTTTGAATTTGAAACTTGAGGTTGCATTGCATCTTTTATTAAACAAAAATGAAAGTTCAAACAACATATGCTGAAAAAAAATGTACAAAAAGCTGGTTCTTGTTTTACGTGGCAAATTTTTTCGAGTTGTTTTTTTTTTAAATTTTTGCTCCATTTATATTGAAAGTCCTCTATTTTCCCATCATTATCAAACTGGATTTCAGGCCCTGAGACAGACTGGCGACCTGTCCAGGGTGGACCCCGCCTTCGCCCATCAGCAGCCGGGTTAGGCTCCAGCACCCCCGCGACCCCGAAAGGGAAGAAGCGGTCAAGAAGATGGATGGATGGATGGATATCAAACTGGATTTCTATTCATATTTTCTCTTCACATTTTTTTGGTGTCTCATTTTATCCTTTATTATGTTGTGTGTATGGTGATGGGGGGAGGGGGGGCTTTGCATGTGATTATAAAGATTGAACTTCTTTTTTACGTTATTTACGTTATTGCTCTTTGAATCTTATATAATGTTTTTAATGTGAAGCACTTTGAGTTAAAATCATTGGAAAAGTGTTCTATAAAAAACGATTGATTCGATTTGAAATGTTCATTTGAGTGATATTGTCAAATTCAATCTTCATGAGGCAGTTTTTGACTACCTTTTCAACTTCTTTTTCATTCATTAAGAAAGCCTTTGAGAACAATTTAAAAACGCTCCAGAACGGCACGTCTTTCA
>NC_050517.1:20840899-20870712 GCF_002922805.2 Oryzias melastigma
GGGTGTACCCCGCCTTCGCCCATCAGTAGCCGGGATAGGCTCCGGCACCCCCGCGACCCCGAACGGGATGAAGCGGTCAGGAAAATGGATGGAAGTTCAGTTTTTGGTATTTTCTTCTTTGATTTCTAATGATGGTGCCATACCACATTTTTTTAATTTTATGGGTTTTGAAAATATATTTTAAATAAACAACAATGCCACAAACGATTATTTTGATAGTCGACTAATCACTGATTATTTTTTTACCATTAGTCGACTAATCGGGTCATGCGCAAACTGGATGTAAAGCACACACCTTAACCATCATTAGCTTTAAACCAACTACAAACTAGATATATAGCATTACCTGTGATAATGCTAGTCTGAATGCTGTAAGCTGAATTTGGCAGCTAAAGATGCTAGTGCTGATTGCTAAAAATCCTGAAATTGATAGCTGAAAATGCTGAAGCTGATAGCCAGCTAAAATATTAGTTAAATGCCAAAATAATCTTAAAAAACAGAAAAATTCCTGAATTAGTGAAAACAGCTGGCATGCAGATAAAATATTAGCTAAATGCCAAAATAGCTGGCATGCAACTCAAATATTAGCTAAACTCCAAAATAGCCTTAAATAACAGAAAGAAACCTAAATTAGCCGTAACAGCTTGCAAACAGCTAAAATTTTAGCTAATCTCTAAAACAACCTAAAAAACAAAAACGTCTGAATTAGCCAAAACAGCTAGCATGCAGCTAAAATATTAGCTAATCTCTGAAACAGCCTACAAAAAAATCTAAATTAGCCAAAACAGCTAGCATGCAGCTGAAATATTAGCTAAACTAAAAAAAACCCTAAAAAATTCTAAATTTGCCAAAATAACTAGCATGCAGCTCAAATTTTAGCTAAACTCCAAAATAGCCTTAAATTACTGAAAAAAAACCTAAATTAGCTGTAACAGATGGCAAACAGCTAAAATTTTAGCTAATCTCTAAAATAGCCTAAAACACAAAAACGTCTAAATTAGCCAAAACAGCTAGCATGCAGCTAAAATATTAGCTAATCTCTGAAAAAGCCTAGAAAAAAATCTAAATTAGCCAAAACAGCTAGCATGCAGCTGAAATATTAGCTAAACTCCAAAATAGCCTAAAGAAATTCTAAAATAAGCCAAAACAGCTAGCATGCAGCTGAAATATAAGCAAAACTCCAAAATAGCTCCAAAAAACGGAAAAAAGCCTAAATTAGCCAAAACAGCTAGCAGGCAGCTGAAATATTAGTTAAACTCCAAAATAGCCTAAAAAAAATCTAAATTAGCCAAAATAGGTAGCATGTAGCTGAAATATTAGCTAAACTCCAAAATAGCCTAAAAAATTCTAAATTAGCCAAAAATAGCTAGCATGTAGCTGAAATATTAGTTAAACTCCAAAATAGCCTAAAAAAATTCTAAATTAGCCAAAATAGCTAGCATGTAGCTGAAATATTAGCTAAATTCCAAAATAGCCTAAAAAAAACCTTCGTAAATTCCAAATACTCCAAAAAGCTTGCAGAATACCATTATAACTTGTAACTCTACTACACTCTGACTCCATGTCATATAAAGTAACAAATAATCGACTATTAAATTAGTCGTCGACTTTTTTAATAGTCGATTAGTCGGTGATTAGTCGACTAATCGTGGCAGCCCCAACAAACAAACAGTTGTGCAGTTTTTGTGCGTCTCGAAGCATAAAAGTAAAAAGACAAAAAAGGCTTTAAATAGAACTTAAGTGTAAACTTAATGAAAGAACTCAACTATCAAAGTCAGTTTCTATCAGGGATAAAAGACAACCAGCCCGCCACACTTTTCCTGCATGTCTGGTTACAACAGACATGTGAAACCCTCTGCAGCAAATACCACGTACAACAAGAACAGGTGAATATTTTAGCAGTACATTTATCCTGCGGTTCAGTCGTGTCCCTCTCGCTTTCAGGCCCCGTGTCCCTGTTCCCTTCCTTCCCTCCGTGCGATTTTGTAAGAGTACTTTAAACAACATGCTTTTACCAGCCAGGAGAGAGTGCATGAAAAGTGGAGGGAAAAAAAGAGGAGTTGCAATAATATCAGGTCCTTTTGGGCTCAATTTGCTGCCAGTGAATTGTATACCCCTTCTACTGTGCCAAAGGCTGCAACACACATTGTCCAGCCTATCGGCTTGCAAGTAATGCAGGCAGAATGACGAGATAGCTGTCCCAGATGCATCTCTTTTATGTGTTTTGGTCTTTTTTTTTGCTAGCCCTCTCCCAGCTTCTTTCTGTTTCTCGGGTCCGCGGTGTCAGCCTCAAGCTTCTTCCTCCAGACACCTCCAAGGGCTGCATCAAAGACAACGGCTGAGAGTGCATCCCTCTCTTTCCCTTTCAATGTTCTGCCTTTCTCTCTCTTGAGAAGGGGCTGATTACTGTTCGCTCCATGGGCTAAGTGGGGCATATAGAAGGCTCAGCTGGAGAGAGGGAAGCAGAATGAGAGGAGAGGATGCCGCCCGCCTCTGCCCCACGAGCGTGTCTATGTGCACTGGCAACACTTGCAACGGTGCAGAGCATCCAAACCAAATCGCTGCCAACTCCACGCATCACACATGTCATGTCTGTGTGCGGCGAGGAGAGCAAATGTTCACCAACGGGGAATGAAAAAGGTAAACTCACACATATGTATGTCTTACATAAGCAGATCTGACTCAAACTGCCCTCCACACCTGCTTAGCCTTACAAAAATGACACATAAATTTGGATAAATGTTCCTAAAAATGCACTCCAGATTACAGGAGAGACTTTACATTACAAACAAAAATTGCCAACTCAGTGACCTTGTGGTCGAGTGTCCGCCCCAAGTCTGGAAAGTCGTGAGTTCAAATACAGGCCAAGTCATAACTAATATTCTGAAAATGAGACTCTAAGGCAAGCCCTTTGATCACTAACCCTACTATCGCCGGGTGATTTTCACCAGAGCTTAAGTATTTAAGATTCTCTCATGATTCTCAATATGTTGCATTTTTCGGAGAGTCCCTGGGTAAAGACTCACATGTCCCAGGAATGGGGAGACCGAAGGTCAAGTCTCCACTATCATTACTTTTTTTCTTTTCTGAATTTTTTTTCTTCTCGAATTCCTAATTTTCCAGTAATTTTCAAGCATGTTTTTAGGATCTTCCTATGTTTTTATTTTCTATTTGTTACATAAACCACAGTTGAAAGTAAAAGATTTCTAATTTATCATGTGCTGTTATATTTCGATCTATTATTTATGAGAAAAACTTTTTATTGGGTGTATTATATCCAGCAAAAGCGAAGGTGTGACTGTTTATAGTGAAAGTGTTCTAGGGTTAAATCAATATCCAGCTGTTTTAAGCCTAACTAGTAATGCCAAAAGCACTAGTTAACTAAAAAATGTGAACTAGTGATGTTTAAAAATGTTTACTAGTGGACATATTTGAGCTTACTAGTTAACTAGTGAACATCTAAAAAGGCCACTAGTTAACTAGTTGCATGCCATTGTTTTACAAGTTCACAAGTAAGGCTCCTGTAAGGCTCACTAGTTAGCTAGTGTGACCAAAATCTTGTACTTGTTAACAAGTGGGGTGGCCGTGGTGCAGCGGAGTGGATCTCTGTAAAGGCACACATTCTCACTCCCAAGTCGTCACATTTTGACGTTTGGTTAAGGACCCATCCGCGTCCCTTTTTGATGTTTTGGTGTCTCCAACTTGTCGTTTTTCGTCGTACTGGCTGTCCCCAACCTCCGGGCCACAAACCAGGTTTCGGTACCCAAACTCGGTACTGGTCCCCAAACTCTAATCCGACACCGGGCCAGATGCAGTGCCAGACCTGAACTGCTACCAGACGCCAATCTGGACGTGAACCAGTACCGGGTTAAGGTTAGGGTACTGGTACTGGGATAGGGAACCGGTACAGGACGCGTCCTGAGAACCAGTGCTTATCCAGTACTGTGTCCCAAGGGTTGTAGAACCTTGATTTTACTAGCAGCTAGCACGTCAAAAAACGAGTTGGGTAAACCCAAGAACAAGAGAGGCCTTAAGCAAACGTCAAGGAGTGAGAATGTCTTGGGTTTAGGCCTTCGAGGAACGTAGAAAATCACTATACAAGTATACAGCATTTAAATATCGATATTTAATGGTAAAAACAATTGACCCAATTCCTCTGTGCTTGACCCTCAGAATTAAGGGGTTGGATTAGGGGGGGTTAAACCACCAAATGGTTCTTGATCGCGGTTGTGTCTGCAGCTCACCCCTCCCCCAGGAGTTGGGTCCTATGACAACTAATGGGACTTTAACTTTTACATGCTGATTATTCTTGACTCTCCATAGAGATTTTGTCCTGCAGACCAACTTATTGCTGATTTACCCAATATGATAAAACTGTTTCCTGGCCAAATTAAACTAAAGAAGTGCAACAATGAGGTGAAATTCTAATGGTTTCTTCATAAATGTCCTTCAAAGATATGCTTTACTCTGGAGAAGAGCAACAAGCTGGTTTAGCAACTAAGAAATATGTATATATACTATATATATATATATATATATATATATGTGTGTGTGTCCCCTGTCCCCTTAAGCTCCCCCTCCTCTTCTTAACTAATCTTCCCCTCAGTGGGGTCCCAAAGAGACCAATCAGGGTTCCTGGCAGGACACAGCCAGGAGCCCAACATCACGATGGCAACATGTGTTTTTTTTCTCATTAGATGGTTTTCTAGTGTGTAAAGTCTTCTTGTGTCAATGTGGCCACGTGTATATGTGTGTGTAGCCCATGTTGTGTATGTTTCATTCAACTCTGCAACATCAGAGGCTCGGAGATCCCGTGAGAGTTCCCAGATCCCGTAAATAAAGGAGAGGCCAGCAGCGCTGCGTAGAGTAACTCAAGGTGTCTGATCACCGCTCCATCACGTCTCTGTGCTTAACGCGCGCCAGCACGCACGCGCGCGCCGACGCGCGGCCGTGCAGCTGTTTGTTACGTAATGATCCAGTGATCCCCTTCTAAATAATCCAGCTCTTCCTCCGCTGCCTTCAGCCCTGACAATTGGAAATGTGCAGCCGACTTCTTGATTAATTAAAAAGCCTCTCCAATCTGGAGGGCGCGCGCGCGCACACAGTTCAAGATTCATCCGAGGCTGGAATAAGTTTCTGTTGCATTTGATGTGTTTTGCTGGGATGTTTATTTAAGGATGCACACAAACACAACACCAAGCATGCATCACTCACTCGGATTTCCGGGCCAGAGTCAGGGACCGGCAGAGGGTAGCTGGGGTCATCGGAACCAGAGAGCGGCAGCTGGCGCAACTTCCCCCGTTTTCCGTCTCACTTTCCACGGGGGAAATCGTGGACGGGTCTGCGGGGACCAGCTGCATGTCCCCCGGGTCCATGGGCTTAGCAGGCGGCGGCTGGATTCCCGGGGGCGCCTCGACCTGTGCGGGTGCTGCGGGGGCATGGTCTGGAAGAACCGCTCCGCTGTTCTTCGGTTGGGGATCCTGATGGTGGTGATGGTGGAGGTAGGTGGGGTCCGGGAGATGATGGTGGTGATGGTGGTGGAGGTATGGATGCTGCTGCTGTACTCTGACGTCCCGCAGGTGCCTGTTCTCTCCGAGGAGCTCGTCTACGCGCCGGTCCAGCTCCTCTATCCGGGCGCGCTGGGTCTGGATGAGACTCTGCTGGTTCTGGACGATGGTTGTAAGCTCCCGCAGGTACAGAATCGCCTGCACTGGGTTTTCTAGCAAGCTGGAGCTCATAATATCCGAGGCAAAAGAAGGCAGGATCAAACGAGAAAGGGAAGAAAGACTGTCAGGAAATGGAAACACAGATGTCCGCGCGCGCGAGGATGAGAGGGTGGATTTATTTTTCTTCCGAATTGATTCTGTGTAAGAGACGAGGATGCCACGACAAGCTAGTCCCTACTTCTCAGGTCGTTTCCCTCTCTTCTTTGCTCTTCCTCTCTCTGCTGAGTGCTGCTGATGAGAGGAGGCAAATCCAGATGTGACAGGAGGGAGGGGAGCGCAGCGAGACGGATGCGTCATTACGCATTCATGAGAAAAAGCAAGGACAAGAACGCACCCTATAGGTGCAAAGAAGTACTGCTGTCTGTTTTGTTTGAATTCTTTTTCATTAAACTGGTTACACAAAGTATCTAAAAATAGACATTTTAATATATACATATTCACAACATTTACATCAGGGGAATTACACAAACATGAGTCATTTCCAACACAACTGTTGCGTTTTTTAAGGATATACCCTGGTAAGTCCTGAAGTTGCTTTATAGTTTTTATTCTTGCATTTATTTGCATTACATTCCACATCAATCAAACTTATAATTGAAATTAGTTGGAGGTAAATTTACAGCATTTATGATAATTAATGGGTGAAATTGGACATTTTACAGAGAAACTGTAACTTTTAAAAATTCTGATTCTATTTGGTTGTAAAATTATTTTTATTTTATTTTTGGTGCCATTTACTACTTATGAAGCATAATATGTGGTATGTATATATGTAGATTATCTGCTTTTCTTTTGCATATAGTTTAATGAAAATGCCAAGATTGTTGTGACCTGAATACAACTGAAAAAATATAAACATAATATTTTTTTTGTGACAAAGGGCTTTATTTCCCCAGTTTAAAATTAGCAAGCACCACTTTTGTGTATAATCTATTAGGATTCAAGAGAAAAAGACTAATGCAAAGCAAGCAGGCAAGCATAAATAAATAAAGAAATGGCCCACATAAAAAAATAGAAAAGTAAATGTAAGTTGGTCAATTATTTTACTATGCAATAAACCTTCACGGTTTTTTTTATTTTAAATTCATGTATTATTTACAATGTCTTTTTTAAATAAATGTATTTTATTTTATTCAAATTAGCCGAATTTGCTAAAGAAAATATTAGTCAAAGAAAAAAAAAATGACCAAAACAAACCAAGACGAACTCAACCAACTAAGTTTCCGACACCCCGTGAACGCAGCATGTCACGCAACGTAGAGGTCACGTGTTGTTCGGATGCGGAAGTCTAAACTGTTTTGCTAAATAAAAAGCTACCGCTACCACCGACAGTCTGGATTGTAAATATTCCTTTAATGAGGCTGAACTTTAAATCAAACCAATGGTCAGGTAAGAGTTTAGATTTTATAACTACATTCTTATAATAGGTGACGTTCTCTGTGTCGCTATTTTCCTAACCTAATAATTAGCTTATTTCTTTTTAGGATGTATTTACATAAAAATAGTGTTCATACTGTTTGAACAACCATTTATTTAGCAATAAAGGAAAATAAACGCGACGTGTTTTGCAATAAACGGTTGTTGCAACATTAGTTGAGCGCCACTGTCATGTGACAGTCAGATGAAGGTTTATGAAAAATTGTCCTTATTTTCATTTTTTATAAACCCAATTTTTGTCTTGAACATTATTAAAATACATTTACAAGAAATTAATACAAGTATGAAAAGGTTTGTCCAGTTAAACGCTTCCTGAATTAAGCATTTTGTCAATAAAATGCAATTCTGTTTAACATAGATTTTTTTATAAACAAAACTTTATTTAAAATGACAAAACAACAAAACTCGTCAATATTTTTCTTTTTTGCTAATAATATGCCTTATTCACTGGATATGGCACCAATAACAAGCACTGCAAGGCATTATGGTTTTGTTTCTTGAATTTTAAGTTAGTTATAGAAATCCTAATTATGTTCACACAACTAATGTGATATTTATGTTTGATTTATTTCTAAGCAGAAGTTCACTTGTCATGCAATAGAATAGAATAGGTTATGGTTTATGGTTTATCGGGTTGATGGTGTTTGTGTTGTTTTCCAGGATGACACACAGACACTGCCTGGAAGGCCAGGTGTACTCGGTCCCTCTGGTGCAGCCAGAGCTGAGGCGGGAAGAGGCTGTCAATCAGATCGCTGATGCGCTTCTGTATCTAGAGGCAATTTCTACAGACATATTCAAAAGGCAAGCCAAAAAACTAACTTCAAAAGAGGGAATATCCCTCAAAATTATGTCAATTTTGCATGCAAGACATTAAACTTTATTTAAGAGATCCCAGAAGTGTGTTTGAAAGTTTGCTGTTAACATTGATGGCCTTTTTGAGTGTGATTCTACAGCGATAAAGCTGTTTAAAGGAAAAAGATTGTAGTTTATTGACTTATTTTGTGAGGATTACCTTTGTCCTGTTAACATTTGAGTTGAGTCTGGTCATAACTTGAGTTAATGCTAAACTCTTTTAGCAAATGAACAATAAATGGTAAAGATTTCAAACTACTGCATCAGCCCCATGCACGTTCTAACTATTTTAACTACACCAAATGGTGGCATTTATTGATACAAAATTTTAACAATTTAAACTTTTTGAAGTATTATAATTTCACGATTATAATATTATATAATTGTATAGTTTCTTCCCACCTAATCACTTTCAAGCAATAAAAAAATGGAAAAATATAATTTTTAATGGATTCAATATGGCATATATTGTACATGTAGGTGCAAAAATGTATATTTATGAATAAAAGTGATTATAATGGAATAATTTACTTGTTTATGTTGATAGGGATATGCATGTGTGTTTGTACATTTATCTGTTATTTTAGTTAAATTTTCAATCGGTTCATTATTAAATATCCTAACTAGGTTTGATTTATAGCTATATATATATATATTTCTTTGTTTTTTCAGGTTTTTATTTTTATTTTGATTGCTTAAATAAAAAAAATCAACTGTCAAGTAGAAACCTTGTGTTTGAACAAACTTCTTTTTGTTGAGCAATAAATGTATCAATTTCTTTGAATATACATGATATTTTTATTTCATGCTGGTGCTGCTTCCATAGGGTTTCAGAGAGCGTGGAAAGGAACCGTCTCCAGCTGCAGAGCGTCTCTGACCGGATCCGGCTCGCTCAAGCCAGAGTTGATAAGATTAAAGGCAGTAAGAAGGCCACCAAGGTAACAAAGCATCAGCCTTTTGAGATGAAAACTTGTAAATTGGAGCTGTGGTGTGTAAAGCAGGTGTAATTGTGTCGTAGGTCTTCTCCAGTGCCAAGTACCCGGCCCCAGAGCAGCTCCAGGACTACACATCCATCTTCGCTGGAGCTGCAGACCCCTCATCACAAAGCTGCTCGCGCCGCAGGATTCAGAGTAAACTTCGGCCTTTTGATGAGAAAGTTCTGCAGGTGAGAGGAGTGCATAAAAATGCAGATTTTTGGTTTTGGCATCTTCTCCCACGATGATTAGCATCTGCAGTTTCAAGTTACAAACGTTGGTTTTTGTGGTGGTGCTTTCAAAGAAGCCGTCTAAACTCCACTGTATCGTGCTGGTTGGGGATTTCCTGTTGTGTGTTTTTTCTCCAGCGCGCTTCATGCTAATGTTAGCAACATGCAGATCTCATGTACACGGTCTCCAGCCACCACTGGAGCTCTGGCATCTGGAGGGATGTGGGTTTAAGATGAGCCTGAGGGAGAATACCTAATGAGTTCTGAGTAACCATCAGAAGAATCCTGTTCTAAGAACCCCACATTTGAACAAAGCCTGTTTCACCTGCAGACGGGTTCGACTTTATCTCAGCAGATATTGGGTTCAGTGAAGTCCATCAACTTCAAATAACAAACTTTAATCCGAACATAAAAGCAGAATGTTGCAACCCAATAAGTGTGTACTTGCTCATTTAAACTCTAAGTAAGTCTTTTAAAAACATAACTGGATACATTTGTTTTTTTGTTTCTCAACTACACCAAGCTTCTTGAAATTCAAAATTACCGGGATGTAACACCTATTTACATATTTTAATATTCACTAGTCTACAAATGCAAATAAATCCAGCTTTCATTTTCATTGTTTGCTCTCTTACTGCTAAAAATAGTGAGGCTTCATGAGAAAACACATTCAGATGTTTTCATTGTGTGAATGCTCTGTAAGCATAAAAACTCAATGACACTTTCAGCATTTTAAGTAATCTTTGTATAAAAACGTTCAGCTAGTTAAGGACATTCCTGCTTGTACTTTTGGTTTTGTACATTTTACGTTTCTTAGGGTTTTATGCATTTTTCAGTCACCATTGACAATTAATGGAAATTATTCTAATTTATGCAATTAAGAGCATTCAGTATGTTCAGGACATTCATGCTTTTACTTTTTAATTATGCAATTTTTTAAATTGTACGCAATTATTGAAATTTTACGCACATTTTTCATTTTTTTTCATGTAATTCTTCAAATATTTGTGAACTTTCTGCAATTTTTGCAAGTTTGGTATCAAAACATTCAGCATGTTAAGAAAATTCATGCTACTGAGGTTTTTCAGAATAATTTTGAGTCTGTATTTTTGTAACATGCCAACGTTTTTGGATAATTTGTCACCTACTGACGTTTTTTGGGCTATTCTTGAGATTATCTAATATTTTAGCACCATGCTAACGTCTTTGGCTAATTTGGCATCTAATTAGATTTTTTGGGCTACCATGGAGTTAAGCTAGTATTTTAGCAACGTGTTAGTTAGCCTTTTTGGCTCATTTGGCATCTACAGAGGTTTTGGGCTAATTTTGAATCAAGCTAATAAATTAGAAACATGTTAGCTTATTTGGCTAATTTAGCATATACTAAGTTTTTTTTGTGCTACTGTGGAGTTAAGCTAGTATTTTAGCAACAAGTTAGCTTTTTTGGCTAATTTGGCATCTACCAAGTTTTCGGGATAATTTTGAATCAAGCTAATAAATTAGAAACATGTTAGCTTATTTGGCTAATTTAGCATATACTAAGGCTTTTTGTTCTACTGTGGAGTTAAGCTAGTATTTTAGCAACAAGTTAGCTTTTTTGGCTAATTTAGCATCTACCAAGGTTTCGGGATAATTTTGAGTTATGCTAATATTTTAGCATCATGTTAACGTTTTTTGTGGCTCATTTAGCATATACTAAGGCTTTTTGCGCTAATTCTGAGTTAAGCTAGTATTCTAGCAACATGTTAGCTTTTTCTGCTAATTTGGCATCTACTGAGGTGTTGAGCTAATTTTGACTTCATACCTTTGACACATTTTTACCTTTTTTGCAGTGTTTTCGATTTTTCAAGAAATTCTTTGTGTTCCTTTAGTCCTTTAGTAACTTTAGCATTATGAAAATAGTTTTAGCATTTTCAGCAAATCCCTTCAGCAATTATAATAAACACCTTCGGTATCTTCAACAAATATCTTCAGCGTCTTCGGCGATTGCTTTCACCAAAAAACATTCACTCTAGCATTATTACAGGTAATGTAACTCTTCTAGTATCACAATAACATTTATTATCACCAGCTTTGAGAAGTATTTGAAACCACCAGTTCTAGTTTGTTTATTTATTTTTACAATTTAGGACCTTTTTGGAAAAAAAAACAAACAAAGGGTCACTGTTTTTTTATTATTATTTATTTTATTCTGTAATTTTATGTATTAATTCTATTTTTTTTTACTGTTGTTAATAGCTGCTACCTAAAATTTAAAAAAAAAGTTCAAATTGACTTTTAAAAGCTGAGAAGAAAATTGTTCTTTTGTTCTCCAGGGCTCAAATAAATGCATTTCTTTGATTTTATTTCCAGTCAGATTCTCGTTTATGTGTACATGCAGGATATGTAGAACATTAAACACACAAAGCTGTGTAAGTTAACTGTGTGTGTTTGTGTACAGATCTCATTTTAAGGGTTTTTATTTTTCATAACAAACCTCCCATTTTTTTGGGAACTTTGCGCAAACTAGCATAATAATTTCTTTTCTTCTTTTGTAGCAGTTATGTGTTGTTGTTTTGTGCGTCTGTGTGAGAGTTTGTCAGCCTGGGAGGAAAAAGAAAAGAAAACCCAATCTTGCACAAATGCATTATTCAGTGTGTTTTAGAAGCCGGGTCCCCAGTCACATCATTCGGTGTTTGTGTGTTTCTGTGCTCGTGGGCGCATCCCCGCACGGAAGCACTTCAGTAACAATCACCATTTGCATCGTTTAGGATTTAAAAGTTTGCAAGATATATTGACTTTTTTCTGCCTTTTAGGAGAAGTTAGTGCATTTTCCATTGTGCGTGAGCAACAAGAAGAGGTCTGAGGACGAGACAGAGGAAGGACTGGGCAGTCTGCCTCGAAACATCTCATCCGTCAGCTCCCTGCTGCTCTTCAATACCACAGAGAATCTGTGAGTTAGACGCACAAACACTCGCAGATGCTTCTGTTTGCAGCCAGTCTGTGCTAGCAAGTTTACACGTGTGTTTTGCATTTATAGATATAAGAAGTACGTGTTCCTTGATCCTCTGGCGGGAGCGGTGACAAAAACACACACGACGCTGGAGACGGAAAAAGAGGAGAAACCCTTTGATGCTCCTCTGTCCATCACCAAGCGAGAGCAACTGGAGAGACAGGTGCTTCAAAGATTGAGCACGCCGCTTTGCCGCCGTCAATCGTAGGATTTATCTTGATGAACTTTTCTTTGTCTAGCAGACGGCAGAAAGCTATTTCTATGTGCCAGACTTGGGTCAGGTTCCTGAGATAGACGTGCCGTCGTATCTGCCCGACCTGCCAGGCATCGCAGATGATCTGTCGTACAGCGCCGACCTCGGTCCTGGGTTTGCACCGTCCGGTCCCATACCCATTCCTGAACTGCCCTCCTTCAATGATGAGAGCAGTGCACCCGGTATGAGAGGATTTACTTTTATTATGTATTATATCATTAAAAAATGTATAAATGACGAGAAACTTGCTCTTATTTTGCTTTTAGGAGCCCTCCTTCCGTTGAGTTCTCCATCACTCTCTCCACCTCCACCGCCCCCTCCTCCCCCGCCTCCTCCCCCTGAGACTCCCCTCGCTGCTGCTCCTCCGATTGGGGCTCCGCCTCCACCGCCCCCTCCTCCCCCTCCTCCAGCGGAAAGCGCCTCAGACCAGGCACCGAGTTCCGGTGGGTCACGTCTGCAGTCGTCTCCCCTCCACTTCTGTTTCATCTCATAGAGAACGATGGGTCCTAACTCAAACTGTGGCGCTGCAGGTCCCGTGTCAGGCGCTCCGAGCGAAGTGGTTCAGCCGTCAGACGGTCGTGCCAGTCTGCTGGAGTCCATCCGCAACGCCGGGGGCATCGGCAAGGCCAAGCTGCGCAACGTTAAGGAGCGCAAGATGGAGAAGAAGAAGCAGAAGGAGCAGGAGCAAGGTGACTGCTGGAACTGAGGCGTTAGCGTGATGTTTACGACAAATCGTTCGTTTTGTGATACAAGCACCAAATTCAGCAGGAATGTACCATAGAATCCCCCATTTCAGAAAAGGACGTTCACCAAGAGAAAAAACCCAAATGGCAGCCATTTTTTTTTTAAAGATTGTGGCTTCATTATTACAAAAATATTTTATTTCTAATTGCCCCATGCTCACAAAATGCAGTCTTCAACTTGAGTGGTACCAACGGATTACTATCATATACATTTTAAAATTTCTTGTGGCAAACTTCCTTTTCTGAAAGAGGGGATCCTAATACTCATTCACGCCAAATTTGATGTTTTTACCGAAAAATGCACGAGTATTTTAATTAGGGCTGTCAAATTATTGCGATAAATTAATTAGACATTTTAGTGAGTTTTTAATCGCATTTAGCTTTTTTTTGGATTGGACGGTTACTTCCACGTTCTGCACACCTGGAGGAACATTTTATCCCGCTCATACCACGGTTATTTAAGAAATATATAAGTATTAAATAAATTATTAGAGCTTCAATCCTGCTATATTTTTTCGACATAAACCGTTTAATACGCGGTGCGGTGCGTTGTTATGGTAACAGCTTCAGCGTGAGGCGCACATGAACCACGCTCTTCTCTAGCTCCTTTTTGAGAAAGGTGATCGTCATGAAAATTAAAAAAGAAAAAAAGCATAATTTTAGAGGGAAAATTCACCTTTTGGTGCTTGTTTAGACCGGATGATGAAGCAAAAGTTTATTTTTAAAAAATAACAGTCTAAATAGTTCAATTCCACTGCTGTGTTTTGTTTCTTCCTTCTTAGATTCTCTTCTCTATTTCTTTTCTGCTTCATCACAGTCTTTAAAATGATTACATTTACCCAATTAGGTTAAATTAAACTATAACATCACTCTCATATCGCTTCTACTGTCTTGCTGTTGTGGCAAACTGTGGAAAAAGGCATATCAACATTTGAATTATGATATTAATAAGAAGTTCGTGTTCAATATTTTTTGTTATTCGTTCAAGATTGAGAAAAAAAACCTTGGTGTTGTCAAAGTAAAGGTTGGATATTTTTTATAATAAAAAAATTAATAAAGCCACCTTTTTAGATCTTTTACTCTGCCACAAACTTAAAGAAAATACCTCAAAATTAGGCTTTTTACAGCTATTTATGGGTTAAAATATTTATTAATTCAATTATCGCACAAAAATTAATTGCATGACAGCAGTAATTTTAATAACTGGTTCCGCTGACATTTAGCACTCAACCATATTTATACCCGGTTATGAGACCCGGCATAACAGGATGAAGATGATTGTTTTTCACTCGTTTTCAGCTGGATTGATTACTTTATGATCCAGTTTTTTGAGTTCATGATTGAAAAGGTTTCCACGGTCACTGCTAACATTTTCTATCGTCTTACTTTGCTTTCAGCAACTAATTAAAATTATTTTTTTTTGCATAAAGATGTTTTACTTTGATGAAAAGTTCTATTTAATCATTTAATTTAAATATGTTATTGCTTATATATTTAGAAACTTCTTGTTTCATCTCTCAGCAGTTGGGGTGTCATCCAGTGGTGGCGACTTCATGTCGGATCTCTTCAATAAACTCGCCATGCGCAGAAAAGGTGCAGCAAGACTTGGATCTTAAATAAAGTATTTTTTAATTTTTATTTATTTAAAAAAAAAATGTATTTCTTCCCTTCAGGAATATCTGGAAAAGGCCCGGCAGCCGGAGAGTCCAGTGACGCTCCAGCGGGAGCAGGAGGCGCATTTGCCAGGATTTCCGACGTCATCCCTCCACTTCCTGCGCCGCATTCAACGACAGACGACGACGATTGGGAAGCGTGACGTCCGGTAGACAGAACCCACATTGTGAAAAAGAATTCCTCGTATATTTGTTTTGACTTTTCAGTTCAACGAGACAACTTTAAGTTTATGCAATAGCTGAAAAAAAAACAACACAAATGAAGATTCTCATTCAAATTTTATTTCTTTAATGGATAGAAAAAATGTTCATAAAATTCAAAGTAAGAATGCTTCATATTTCCTAACAATGTACATTTCATCGTTGAATTATTAAGAGTTCAGAGTAAGACGTGCCTACCTGTGCTGTGCCTGCCATCCATCTACATTTTTCAGTAGTTTACATCCGTAGACCACATTTAAACACAAGAGCTAACTTTTCTAACGTCAACGAAGCAAACTGGGTCAGTGATGAAACCTGTCTGTGTGTGCCATGAAAAACCCGTCTTTATTCTGTCAGTGATGAACTCAACTCAGTTAGTTTAAAGCTGAATAGTGTTGAACAATAAAGAGCATTTATTCTCATACTGTTGGTTGAAGTGCTCTGTAAGGTGATGATTTCCCTCTGGACGCCATCATTTATAGGAAAAGTTTTCTTTCACGAGCCGTTGAGGAAGACTTGCTGCTGCTTCTTCTCCACAAAGAACTAAAAATAAATGAAGAGTCGGTACATTCACATCCTTGGTGATCATGCACATCATTTTTGTTTCTCACCTTGCGTAAGGAAGCAAAAGCGGGACCAAACGTTGCGTGTGTGCTTGTGCGGCTCCTGATCCAAGCTGGAAGTTTGGAGAGCGTGGCGGGACGAGAGTAACGCCTGTCACACAGCACTATCGCCGAATAGTCGCCACGGTGACGGATAGCTCGACCTACGGAGACGAGACGCTTTTGTTAACTAAAAATAACGCAACTCCGTTTTCTGCATCTGTTGCCGTGGTTACCTATGGACTGATTGACAGCTTTCATGCAGAGGTTCTCAACTAGTGCTTGTCCGGGGCTCCTTCCGTGACTGTGAGGCTAAAAAACAAAAACTTATCATGTTTTCTTCTGATAAAAAAGAGAATTTCTATCATAACTTTAAAGAAGCTGGACCCACCAGGTGTTTGTTCAAATATGACATCTTTTCCTGCAGCTCCGGGGATTTTATGTTGGGATACGGCATTCCAACCATTACCACACACCTGCCCAAGTCGTCCGAGAAGTTGATTCCTTCGCTCATCTTTCCTCCAACCACAGAAAAAAGCAACGCTCCCGTCAGTCCACTGCTCTCCTGAGCGCTCCTCTACAACCAAAGAGGAAAAGTGCTCAGTAAATACACATTAGCTCTGGTTTGTTAGCCGCTTCGCCCAGTTACCTGGATACAACGGGAGAACTCGCTCAGCACTTGCTCCACCAGGTTGGCCTTTTTTGGCTCCTGGAAGATCTAAGAGGACGTTGGAGTCAGGTTTAGATGGACGTCTTCTAGAACATTTAAGTGATGATACCTTCTTCTTAGTGGACAGTCGGGTTAGCGCGCCGCTGGCCTCCCAGTGACAAATGATCCGCCTCAAATATTCATAGGAGGGGAAGAAACACACGACCCCACCGGGGACCACGTTGCAGATGTTTGAGAGAATGCGTCCCGTTTCGTCCATCTGTTAGAGGAGAGCGGAGCAGGCATAAACGATGAGATCACGAGCCACCCAACGACTCGTGTCTTCTGTTACCATGCTCGGTAAATCTCTGCTTTGGAAGGTGAAGTCCAGCTCCTGGCCAGATGGACCGCTGCTCATGACGATGGGAAGAATGTTCTCCGGGGGAATGACGTGACCTGACAGGTGAGGACAGTTTAACAGGTCATTTCATGTTTGGTTTATATTTTTATGATCTTTTTCAAAACATTAAGACACAAATAAAACACTACTGTATGGGGGTTTACTTTATCTTTATTTTTTACTCCAGTTTAAGCCTTTTTTTCATGTTAAAAAGTAGAAAAGAAATGTAAGTTCTACTTATTTTCAAAGGTTGTGTCCAAAGTCCCTAACTGTAAGTGCACTTTTTTTGCTCTGGAAATTTCCCAGAATTCCCCGAGAAAATCTTTATGTACATCGATGCTCATTAGATTGACGAATATAGACCATGATGCATTGCATTTGAACAATTTTGCATTTGACAAAACTGTTTAAATTAAATACTATGTTCTTATTAATTAGGTTTTTACTTCAGCAAATAGGTTTTGTCCTATACGCTATTTTTTTTTAAAGTAGTGAGCGCATGTCTGAATTAATTAATTAATAATTAAGTCCCATTAATTTATTATGTCTCAAGCGAAAAATAATAAAAAAAAGCATAATTTGGCTGCAGTTTAGGACTGCCACAATTGGTTGATTCTTCACAATGCTGACTAATAAAATAGTCCACGACTAATTTAATTTTACAATGCGTACTTTCTAATACTGTGTCCCATTGTCTTTGACACACATGCGCAGTAGTACTGGAGTACCACAACAACACGCTAACGGAGCTGCAAAGTGGGAAACATTGAAAAATAAAAGAAAAAAGTGTCCAGTGTAATTTCTACAAGGCAGAACTTGTGTTCCATGTGACCGAGTATAGTGCTGAAGAGGGATCATCGTCTAGCTAAGCTAAGCTAACATTAGCGCAAACAGAGAGCAAACTTAGTAGCTAAATGTTTTATGTGCATTCAGCTCCCATTGAAGTGAAATGTCTCAGCTGAATCAAAAGTGATCAAGTTTTTCTGCGAGACATCATACAGTTTGTAATTCTATAGTGAAGTTGAATACAGTTGTGACTGCTCAGCACCACAAAATGCCTTTTTGCTATTTTTACTATTCATTTTTAGTTAGCATATAGCTTAAACACTTCAAGTTTAGAGCTAATGATGGTTAAGATGTGTGATTTATATCCAGTTTATGTGAGATCCGATTAGTCGACTAATCGAAAAATAATCAGTGATTAGTCGACTATTAAAATATTAGTTTGTGGCAGTCCGACTGCAGTTGATGTTCTTTAAAATATTGTGATAATTGATCCATAATCACTTAATGAAAGGCAAGAATTGACTAAAGTCTATTATTAATTTATAAAGTCTTGGAGAGAAAAGCATCACTCACCGCAGGTAAACTCCACGATGCGCTCTTGTCCCACTCCAGCAGAAAGCAAAAGCTCTTCTTTAAAGTCTGAAACCTACAACATTTTCTTAATGTGATTAAAAAAAACACATCAGATCCCTTTGATTTTGTTTAATTTAAACCCATCTTACAGGCTGCATGGTTCCTCCAGCAATGATGACGGATCTGCACTCCTTCAGAACCTCAGCAAAGTGGACCGCTGGGTTCAGCAGAAGGAACTTGACGCTGCTTTCTGACAAAGTGCCTAAAAGAGGAAATTTTTGTGTATTCTTTAGTTGTAATTTTACACGTCCATCAGTCTCCACGTAGAATAATACCTTCTCTGTGCACCACAACTCTCCCATCAGCGTTGGTGTTGGTGAGAGCCAGGAAGAAACCTTCAATCTGCATCATGGGAGATGCAGAGAGCACTTTCTCTGCCTCGGCTGACTCCTGCAGGTCTGCTTGAGCAACTACACATCAATATTCACATTAATAATGTATTTATTTATTACATATTTTACAAAGAGGGTTCCACTGACCAGATGCAGAGTTCTGATTGCTCTTTAGTGTCTTTAGGTAGTTGAGTAACCCTTCTGTGCGTCGGTTCTCCTTATTTAAGGAGTTCTGGGCGTGCAGCGTCACACCTGAGCCGGCGTATTTCTCCACAAACCCGCTGAGCTGCAGGGAGACGCTACAGGTAAATGTTTCCTAACAATAGATAACACCCAGAAGTGCAGGAGAAACGTCCAGCTCTCACCTTCCTGCTGATCATGCTCTTCTCAAAGTATCTCTGTAACTACAGAAAGAGTGAAAATGTGAGATTTGAAGACGTCACTTATAAGACATGGTTCTGTTAGAACTACCTTAAACCAGTTGATGTTATCGACCTCGGCCTTGAAGAGGAAGTTGTTAATAGTATGCATCTCTGTTCCTACAAGAAAAACATCAGGTTAGAGATTTTTGCATTTATGAGGATTCTGTGTTAAAAATTGACAAACCTGTTTGTGTATTCTGACTCTGGGGGTTCTGTCCGACTTTACCTGCAAAGTAAAAGACGTTCAGCGGAGTCCTGAAATACAGATTTAATGTCCGGCCAGTTGGTCTGAGCGGTTACAAACTAAACGTTTCACCTCCCAACACTCGGACCAGCCTCTCGATGGCAAAGAGAATTTGTTTGATGTACATCAGGTTTTTAGCCTTCAGTCTGCTCCTGATGATGAAGATAATTCAGTCAAAAAAGGGGAAAGTATGTGAATTAAAGTCTGCTGCACAAATCTTACCTGTAGCGGTCTGCATACTGAGTAAGTTGGGAATGTGCACGGCAAAGCTGCAAAAAATTTGATAAAAACATTAAACAAATAAAAAAAATGAAATAGAAGTCGTTTAAAAAAGCTGCTCACCTGTGATCCATTGAGCTCCGAGCTATGAATGCAGGAGAGAGTGTCGCTAAGATTGTGAGCTTCGTCTATTATCACCACCTGGTCCTTCAGCTGGACCCCCGCCGCCCGTCTCGTAGCTTCATGAAGCACCATCTGATACGGCAAAACCACCAACTGCACGAAAAGCAGACCACATCTTCAATTTGGTTAAAAACGCCATGATCATAAATAAAAGACTGAGAATTTTTTTTTTTTTTATTTAAAAAGAGTCATGGGGGACATTAAAGTTACTTAACCCTTTAACTGCCAGCTCAACCAAACAGAGGGAAACATTTTGAAAACGTGTCATTAAAAATATTGATTTTGTGTATTACTCCCAAAGGTACGGAGCCCCTAAAGGGAAATCGAGGTAAAAATTTAAGTAAACTTTTTTTTCCTGAAAATTTAAATAATAATAATATTTTTTATGAAAAACATTCTGGTTGGTATTGGATGCCCACCACCAGATAGTAACTGGTGCAAATGAATTAGTACCCAGAACATTTTAATTCAGTTTTTTGAGAAAAATATATAAATAAATGTTTAAAAAACAGCTACTATTTGGTGTGCACCACTTACTAACCAGAATTTTTTTTAACTAATTTAATTAAAAAAAAAACAAGTTCTAGTTAGTAACCAGAACTTTTATTTTTATTTAATTTTCTTAAATAAGTACTTTTAGAAAAAAATAAAATCTTAATTCAATTATTTTTTTTAACTTTGATGTCCCTTTAGGGGTTCTGTACCAAGGCAATGAGCAGCAGAAAAAAAATTACATTTTTGTGTTTTTTTTTCTTTTTTTGGTTAGTTAAAGGGTTAAAAGCCTCCCAAAGGTACAAAGCCCCTAAAGAGAAATTGAAGAAAAAATTGAAGTAAAAAATTTTTTTCCAAAAATGTAAATACTAATATATTTTTTTTTAAGTATTCTGGTTGGTAACGGATGCCCACCACCAGATAGTAACTGGTGCAAATCAATTAGTAATCAGAACATTTTTCCGTTAATTCAATTTTTAGAGTATAAGTATTTTTTAGAAAAAAAAAATTATAATTCTTCTTTTTTTAAATTTTTTTTTATGTCCCTTCAGGGGGTTCCGTACCAAGGTAAAAAGTAGCGAAAAAAATACTTTTTTTTGAGTAGTTTAAGGGTTAAAAGCCTCAAAAACTATATTTCAGAAATTTAAAGCAATTTTGAGTAAGCAAAGAAGGAAAATTGGACACAAGAAAAGAAATTTACACTTGTATTTTATGCCTGCATTTAAAATTAGGCATAAAAATGAATATTAATAGAAGTAAAATAGTGTAAGCTGCCTGAATTCACATTGCAATTGCCCCAAATGGAGTTTAAAAATATTAGTATGTGACGTATTTCTACAAAAAAATAACATTGCTCCTATCTTAAATGTACATAAAGATACATTTTTAGAGAAATTGTCAATTTAATGTTAGCTATTTTAAGTGTGAAGACCATCATTCATCCAGGATGGTTCCATATCAGTAGGTTTTTAAAAATAATAATTAAAATATATTAAAAAAGGTCATCTAAATGTAGTTTTTACAGTTGAAGCAGAATGGATTCAGTTGATCCATTCTGCTTCAACTGTAAAAACTACATCCAGATGACCTTTTTCAATTTATTTTTTTACACTTTCTCTGTTTCCAATCAACAAATTTAGCACAGACATGAGCAAACTACACCTGAATAGAAGTGGTTTACCTGTGCAGGGGGAACTGCTAGGCGAGTGGCGTAATACGGGCACGAGTGCGTCTCTTTTCCCACTTTCATCAGCTGCTCAATGTCATAGACGCTTCCAAGAACCTCATCCCTCATCTGCTGCAATGCAGAGGCTTTGTTGAAGGGACACACACTCTTGGCTGGACCTCGTTTGCGTTTTGCACCATCTTCAGGATGCTGCTTTTCTGCAAAAACGACAGAATTTATTTTTTTTTTTTCACACCATGTATCACACAGAGACAAATATATTTAAAGATCAAGGTAATACAGCAGTACACATACCGTGCTTGTTTTTCTGCATCTCCATGCAGCGGTCATTAATGCGCTGAATGCTGCCAAGGCGCCGCACCTCTTCATTAATGCACAGATTCTGTTGAGCACAGAGTGTTATATTAAAACGGCTTGGTAAATTCAGACATTTTTACAGATAAATATATGTTTCATAAATAATGTATGAAGTGTTGATTTTATTCTTTAAGTGTGGAGGAATACCTGTCGAGATCCCAGAGTGACCAGACTGATGTCCTTACTGAACGGGCTCTTTTGGACCTCATGGACAAACTGGGCCAGCTGGGAGTGAGTACGACTGCAGTAATAGATCTAAAAAACACAATTAGTGAGTGAGCTTGAGTATTAAATTCAAGAAAAGTGGGGTTTTTTCCCCTCTTTTATTGGATATACCTTAGTGACATGTTCTTCAACTAGCTCGTCATCTTCCTCGTCCTCACCTCCAAGTAATCTGTACATGTAAACACATCCGACTGTAAATTTTGGAGTTTTATAACAGTATTTTAGGTAGGGCTGGGTATTAATTCTAATTTACAGATTCACAAGAGTAAATAACTTGATTCCGATTTCTTTCGATTCTTCAATTAAATTCATTTTGAGTTTACACATTTAGACACATTTGTTTAAAAATAATTATAATCTACTATGTTTTAAAGATATAATCTGATACAGTTCACATACTGTAAAATAATGAGATTAGTAATGGCATAAAGTGTTACATGGTTTTTCAGAAGGAGAAGTTCTAACAAAAATGTTCAGATCATTAACATTGTAAACATTGTTCTGCATCTCCTGGAAGGCGTTTCAATTTGGCCACTAGGTGGCGATCGCGCTATAGCAATACACCTTATTCCGGAGGAAGAAGAACGTATGAACAAAAAACTGTGTTTTAGACAACAAATGGTTACTTTAAAGAATATTTCCTTAAGAGTTTGGAAAATTCATACCTGTAAGTATATAAAGATGTTCATTTAGTCAGCAACGTATGTTTAGGTCGACTGAGTCGTCCTATGGGAAATTCCATTATACGTTAGCATCAAGCTAGCAGACGTAAGCTTTGTGTGCTAAATCGATTTATATTTTTATGAATCGATTATCGATCTATTGAGATTAAATCGATTATTCGACTTTTTTAACCCAGCCCTAATTTTAGGACAGTTAAATACAGCTTACTGACTGGGCTTACCTGCTTTTGCTCTTTGAATCATCATCGCTCTCGTATTCAGCAACAATGTGCTCCTCATCTTCTTGATCTCCTGGTACTTCAGCTTGATCCTCTTTACTGAGCTGAAGCAACTTGAAGGCCTCATCATCTTCATGGCTCTACAAACCCAGTTAAAGTCATTAAACTCCAATCATCCTTTGATCTATTGTAAAAGTGTTCCTGTGGTCTTTTAATTGTGATTACATGGTTTTTAGCTTAAATCAATAACGCCTGTGTCGTATTCAGGGACATAGTTTCTGCAGAGCAGCAGAAGTTCATTAGAAATGTTTTTATCTGCTCCTGATTCCCAATGATTTGAATAAAAAATACTCAGAATACAATTTCAAGCTTAATTTCTTTAAATATGTTCTCCCTCATGAGGAGAATTCTACAGGAACATGTTAAAAAAAACACGATTTTCATTGGAGATGGTCTTAAACGTATTCGGTGAATCTGTTTTCTTGAGGAATCAAACATCCTGTGACCAAAGCCCTTCTGTAAAATATAGCTCACCTTTCTTTTGAGAGCATACTTAAGCTGAGCGTTATTTCTGATCATTTCCAATCGCTCTTCTCTCTTCTTCCTCTTTAAGTCTTCCTCCTATGATAAAAGCATGAGTACAGTCAGCAGGTTTGTGGATTTCAGCCTGACATGTAATGTTTTCTTACTGTGTTCACCTTCAGTTTGGATACCAGATCTCGTTCTGCCTTCTTTTGGACAAAATCAGTGATCCAGTCCGGTTCTGCTGAGGAGCTGGTGGTGGTAGAAGTGGAGAGAGCTGCTTCTCCTTCCTGCAGCAGTGCAGCTGCCTCCTGTCTCTTCTTCTCATCATAATCTCTCAGCCAGCTCAAAGCTCCACATATCAGACTCAGGGACTTGCCCTGGATCGACATCATTTCAGTGAATTTAAATAAAGTTTTTAGTTAAATCCTGCAGTCAGAGGTTGTTGTTCCACATACCGTTCCAGTTGGACTTTCAAAGATGCCCACTTTGCCTTGGTCGAGCGCTCTGTAGAGGGCTTGCATGAACTGCTCCTGGATATCATACGGCTGGTAGGGGAATGGAAATGTGTCCCTTCCACTTTCCATGCTCCTAATGTTCTCTGAGGATCACAACAATCATGTTCAGATCAGCTCCTATCAACATTTATCAGAGGCAAATCGAAAAATGACCAAAACAGTCTAAAAACCCGAAAAATGTTGACGTAAATCCATCTAAAGTGTTGTACTTTACTGCAAAGTTTCATTTTAATGCGGATGTCATAACAAGCTAACCAACAAACCTGGAAGCTAGCGACAAAAAAACACCCCTAATACGCAGTTAATATAACAATATTAAGATTTCATATTTTGCCAACTGCTAAAAAACGTGTTAATGTATCAAACTATTACTTTTATGGAGTTAACTTACCGTATCTTCTACCTATCTGCTCTCACTGCTACTCTTTCAACTACGCGCCAACAAACAGAAGTGGTCACAGACTCTGGCCAATAGGAAGCCAGATGAAAATGGGAGGATATATTTTACTGCGCAGGACTACATTTGTGGTCGGAGCTACTCTAGAAATTTCCACACGTTGTCCTTTCTAGAATTTATTATTTCATAATTTACTAAATATATCCCTGGCTTCCTAAAACTCTATTTATGCAGTGGCAAGAAGTAATCGTAAAAGTATAATTTCGTCTATCCCTATTTTAGCACCGCCCTTGTGAAATGCGCTTGTGTTTTAATAGAACACATCAAGTGAGCGTCCCTCCCCCCTGCTCTCACACTGTCTGGAAAGTTCTCTGCCCTTCTATAAACGCTTGTCAGAACCCGTGCTGCCAGACAACGTTAACGGAAAGCATCTCCACTCAACTCCAGTCAGCTAGTTTGACACGAGTGTGGTTAGTCGTTGCAGGTTTGGCTGCTTTCAGTTTCACGCCGGAACGCGTGTCGTTTTATTAAGCTAGGAATTAGCAAGAAAAGCGAAGAGTTTCGGAGCGACGCCTGCTAGCTTGACATTGTTGACAGTTGGCTCCTTGTTTGCGCCCTCGGCGTGCTTTGAGAAGTAACTAGCCGTAGCCAAACGTTGCTACTAACTACTAGTGTCAGTGGTCTCGGGGTTTTTTCTCTGCAAGTCCTAGCTCAAAGCTTTCGTCTGAAAATGACCGCGGAGGAGCAGGCAAACGAAGGACAGCACACCATCCCGCTGGAAGGGGAGGACATCACGCCAAAGAAAGATGGGGGTGTTTTAAAGGTAACTGGGTTTGGAGTAATTATCTTAACTGAAGCATATTGCTAGGTTAGCTGGCTAAGCTAACATTAGCCTAGTTGTTAAATACACGTTTAAGTTCATATTTTATTGCAATTAGCTACTATACGCTCATGATTATAACATAGTAAACACTATTTATTTTTATTCGTAGATTTATTTATTTTTTTCTTCTTGGAAATTTATTGTTGGGTTGTCAATTATATCGATTGATGACCATGCAACCTAATCCAGTTCTAGAAAGGTCTGGAGCCTTGAGCTAATGTTTTTTAAAATAATTAAACGGTAGATATGCACAACCAGAACACTAAATACAAATACTAACCTACTTTATTTCTACAAATGAGGAAAGAAACAGACTTGCAGTTGAATCCAATTGTTTTTGCAGGTTATTAAGAGGGAAGGCACAGGAACTGAACTCCCCATGACTGGTGACAAAGTGTTTGTCCATTATGTGGGGACGCTTTTGGATGGGACACACTTTGACTCCAGCAGAGACCGAGGAGAAAAGTTTTCCTTTGAGTTGGGCAAAGGTTGGTTTCTAATCTTTTACCTACCTATAAGCTGTATTTTCCTGCTGAGAAAGATTCTTTTTTGTTGTTTTGATGATGTCTACGTACCACCATGGGGGTTTAGAGTGTTGTTTTTGAGGCAAAAAACTAATTTTTGTAACTTAATTTAATATTTTTTTGATTGGGAATGTTAAAAATTTTACAGAAAGCAGATACACTTTCTTAATCCTAGGTACTAAATTTTCGGGATGCATCTGTCACCCCTCTTATTAAATACTGGTGACTCCTTAGCTGTTATCTAGAAAAGGAGGACTTTCACCATTGTTGTTTCTGGAGTTAAAAGTTGCCCAATTCATAAACTGAGGTTAAATGATTTGTTACTAGCAAAAATTTACGACTTAGATCGGCGCTTTTTGAATTTTTTTTTTTTTAGACCAGGTAG
Organism: Oryzias melastigma; assembly: GCF_002922805.2. NCBI lineage: Eukaryota > Metazoa > Chordata > Actinopteri > Beloniformes > Adrianichthyidae > Oryzias > Oryzias melastigma. Next base: position 20,866,841 of record NC_050517.1, read on the forward strand.
TGAATACATGCCTGTTGTTATTGTGCAGACGATTCAGATTTTATCTTCTATCTTTATTTAGGTCAAGTAATAAAAGCATGGGACATTGGTGTGGCCACAATGAAAGTGGGAGAGCTCTGCCAACTCATCTGCAAGCCAGAGTATGCGTATGGATCTGCAGGCAGCCCGCCCAAGATACCCCCAAATTCCACTCTCGTTTTTGAGGTAAGGTTTCAGATATATACTTCCAGTACTATCCACTTAAGTTGGAACTTTTTCTGTTTAAAACTGAAGAAAACATTTAATTTTTTTTTTTTTTATCTGCTGTACTGACTTAAATGAATTAAAAGCCTATAAAAGCATTTCTCAAATTCTGTCTGGTATTTAGCAGTAATAATTTCTCTGTATTTAGGAATATGTTGGACTCATCCAGATAATTTTCTTCTCTTCCCTTTTAGGTTGAACTGTTTGAATTTCGAGGAGAAGACATAACGGATGATGAAGACGGAGGAATCATTAGACGTATTATCACAAAAGGAGAGGGATATTCTAAGCCAAATGAAGGGGCTACTGTTGAAGGTAATACACTGACATTTATGCAACTCTTTTACGTCAGTCCTGATAATTACGACACTGCAGGCTAAAATGTAATTTAATGTGTATATATTGAAAGCACAGTGAAAATGTATTACCCCTAAAACCATAGTAAATGAATTTTGTGCAAATTCTGATTGACTTAAAGCAAAAAGGTACATTTAAAAATGGGAAATTAACATGTCCAATTAGAATTATTTTCTCGGTCACATTTTGCTTTAAATTTTATTTTTGCCGCATTACTTGGTTGTCACAAAATTTTACTAAATTAACTCCTTTCCTATATTAAATCTTGCAGTCAGTTGTCTTGAAATTATTGTATTTTTAAGTCTTCCTGTGCTTAACCTAGAAACCAGAAAACTTTAACAACAATGTGACAGAAAAAGGAGGAGATTTCCAGAGCTTCACTTGAGTCAGTTACAGAGTAAACCTATAGGAGTGACACAACCTGACCTGCAAACTTCTATCCCTCTCAGTCACTGTGCAGGGCACTCACGATGAACGCATTTTTGACGAGAGAGAACTGAAATTTGAGATTGGAGATGGAGAAAGTTTTAACTTGCCAGCTGGAGCGGAGAAGGCTATCATGGCCATGGAGCAAGGCGAGGAAGCCTTATTCACCATTAAGCCTAAGTATGATTACATAAGATTGTAGTTCTTTAACCATCTTAAAACGGCCAAATATCAAACTAAAGTGTTGTAAAGTCGGTTTAATGCCATAATGGTTCAGAAAAGCAAAATGGATTTCTACATCTTTTTAGCTGCTCAGAAAAAGTTTATTAAAAGTTTTTTTTCCCCCATTAATCTGAATTGTGAAAATAGCAGATAAGCATATATGTTGTGTGCTAAATGTTAACTTCACTAAAGACCATAATTACGCTAATTTTTCACCTATTCTTCCTTTAGGTATGGCTATGGTAATTCAGGGAATGCAAAGTTTAACATTCCTGCTGGAGCAACATTGCAGTACAAGATTAAGCTCACGGCCTTTGAGAAGGTAAACAGATCTGGATTATGTGCTGCATGTTCTGCTTTTCCTTACACTGCTGCAGTACTTACGATTTTCTTACAAAAACAGGCAAAGGAGTCGTGGGAAATGAACACGCCAGAAAAGTTGGAGCAGAGCAGCATCATCAAAGAGAAAGGAACGCAGTATTTTAAGGTAGACTTTTTTTATTATTATTATTCTTGGAATCAAAGACCTTGCAGCACTTTGATGTTCTGTAACCTGTCACCTCCATATGTCACAGGATGGAAAATACAAGCAGGCGTCTGTGCAGTACAAAAAGATAGTTTCATGGCTAGAACATGAGTCTGGTTTGTCAGAGGAAGATGAAAAGAAGGCAAAGACGCTGAGGCTGGCTGCACACTTGAACCTGGCCATGTGCTACCTTAAGCTTCACGAACCGAGCCAAGCTCTGGAAAACTGTGACAAAGTAGGACACATTTATTAGCTTTAAGTTATTTTTGTGCATCGTTTTCCCCCCGAATGTGTATGTATTCAAGCTGTCTTTGTGGATTGTGTTAACTTGTGGATTGTGTTAACTTGACTAAAACGCCGCCTCTGTACGCCATTTACAGGCTTTGGAGATGGACTCCTCCAATGAGAAAGCTCTGTTTCGAAGGGGGGAGGCCCTCTTTGCTATGAATGAGTTTGACAAGGCAAGAGATGACTTCCAGCGAGTAGTGCAGCTCTATCCTGCCAACAAGGCTGCTAAGAGTCAGGTACAGCATCACAAAAACAGCCAAACTTTTCATCCGCTTCCCTTTACAGTTTTTTAATTTTTATTAATGAAACTAAAGCCTAGGCTTCAAATAAGAGTATTTAAACTAGAAAGTTCTAAATATACTTAGATGTGGTGGTCGAGTTGTAATTTCTTTTTTAAAAAACTAGAGGTACCAAAACTTGTGAACCCCTACTGCATTGTTTATTAGTATTACTTTATTATCCCTTGTAACAATATAAGAAACTATTTGAAAAAGGAGATTGCATTATTCTTCAGTTTAGGATAAACAAGACAAACTTTATTGCTCTTGTATTGTTTATAAATCAACAAATTATTGAATACGTTTTAATAATGTGTGTTTACAAACTTGCATCCAAATAAAAATATTGTTTCAATTAAAAAAATTGAAGTTAATAATTGATGATCATGGTTTAGATTGAGTGGTACTTTGTGTTTTTCCAAAATGCTAACCTTGGTTTTTGTGTTGTCTTTTCAGGTCATGCTCTGCCAGAAACGTCTGAAGGAGCAGCATGAAAAAGACAAACGCATTTATGCCAACATGTTCCAGAAATTTGCAGAAAGAGACTCTAAGGTGATTTTGTTTTTCTGACTATAACCACAAGAGGGCGCAACGAGCTCATGTTCATGTAGTGAGGGACATGAGAAGGTTCTAATGTGGTTTGTTTTTTCTCCTGAGCAGAAAGAAGCAGGAAAGGTGAAGAGTGATGACAAGGAGAATGGAACTGAGGAAATGGAGGTGGAGGATGGAGAGAAGGAAGCTGCAAGTGAAGCAAAAGCGTAAATGAAGATCCATGTCTGTGGTTCAACTGTTATTTAGACTTTTGGAACTGGGCATTCAGGCCATCAATGTTTAAAGTGTGAACGTGAGAATGAGTGATAGCGAGCACTGACCTAGAGCGCGTCTTTCTTCATGTCCGAGCTTTCTGGCATGGCAGCTAGCTGAGTGAGTGAGAGAGAGAGAGGGGCGTGCTCAGCTGATGGCACTATGGGATGTGGATTTCACAGATAAATCGTCTCCACCTTGACCCCAAACCTTTCAACTCAGCTTTAAACTGTGCATGTTAGCATTTTGGGTAAAAAGCAAATGTAGAATTTCCAAACCCTCATCTGTGAAGGGCTATACTTTTTACATTGTATTACCTTCTGTCTTAAACCCTTTTTTTAATTATTTGATCCTCCTTTAGCCTCATGATGGGCCTCTTGATCAATTCCTGGAGTTGTGACTGTTCACCTATTCTTAATTTTGAATGTTGGTGCCTGTGTGTCCAAAGCGTGGATCCTTTAGCAGCACTGTAGAAGAGGGATGGTGATGAAGCTCTCTTCTAATCCCGGGGGTACAGGACTGTTCACATTTTCTCTGAAATATTCATACTTCTCCTTCCCCTTTCTGTTATTGTGTTTGTGATATTCTCAGAGATACAACGGAAAACGTTTTCAAGCAGCTACTGTAATATGTGTGAGTTTATGCTGGAAAGTTGAGGGGAAAGTTAGTCTCAACTGAAAATGAAATGTATGTATACAGCTTATTACAGAAGTCGAAGACAACTATAG
>NC_050517.1:20870837-20871605 GCF_002922805.2 Oryzias melastigma
TTTTATGTTAACAGTTAAGTTCTCCTGTATTTTTCTGTGTGAAATTTGTACACTTAAGAACATGTGAAATCTGTGTTTACACTAAAAATAAAGGATAAGACATTAAGTTGATGGTTGAACTTTGTTTATACAAATTAGCATTCATACTGGTACATTGTTAAAGGATTTTTTTAAAGTTCATAATTTTATGAATTAAAATAAGAGTCACCACGGTTTTATTTTCAATAAAATCATTTTTGTATTTTATCACTTATTAGATTTGTTTCATTGTGCACTTGAGGATTTGATACATTAATTACCTAACAAGTTTATCTTTTATGTAGCAATGGTGTCTTACTGCTGATCTAGTAAAATACGTTCAGAATTGCTACAAAATATTAAGAAAACCTTATGAGTCTGCCACATGGGCAAAATAAATTAGATTTTAACCTTATTTTGATTTGTCCCTTTCTGTTCTTAAACCCTGAGGAAATTGAAAATAAAGCTTTTAGCTACACATTTCTCTAATTTTACAGCTTTTGGACAGAAAAGTCTCACTGAAATAGAAAAATGCGCTCTTTTGTTAAAAATATATTTAAAAAAAAAAGCGAAACACAAAGTAAATGGTTTGGTTTAAGATAAACTCTTGCTAACACCACACCACAAATAGTTGCTTATATTTTAAGATAATCTGAAAACTCGGTGTAAAACGACAGGAGTTACTTGGTTGGTTCACCGGAGTAATTTTTACCGACTTTACGACTTTTGTTTTCCTCTTACGTGAGTGGA
>NC_050517.1:20871661-20873022 GCF_002922805.2 Oryzias melastigma
ATCACGGGGGAGGTGGTGTTACCTGGCGGCTCCTCACGTCCCTCCTCCTTCAGACCTCGTAGAGACTCTGCTGTAGAGCGAGACACCAACAAGTGCAAGGAACTTCCGGAATATACTTTCAAAATAAAAATCATCACTCGTCAAATCTTTAGATAAAACCACCGCATTTTAGCATTTAGGAATTAAAGTTGATATTATTCTACTAGTACGATAAAAGTATTTGTATTTTATTTCAAAATAATTATTTTGAATGCGTTTGCTTATATCTTTAACTTATTTTGAAATGTCGTGCTTTTATTTTGGCTGTCCACCTGGCCCCAGTCAAAGCGCGTTTGTTGTTCTTGACAGGGTCGTGATTTAGTGAGATTGGTTTAGTGAGTTTTCACCCTTCACTTCGCTCTTTGTGCTGCTTGTGTGCGCGACTCGAGCTGGGGAGCAGCCGGGCAGATTTTCAGGACAAACGCTGTCGGTGATCAGGAGCAACAGGAAACTCTATGAAATATTCAGCGATCGGAGCAGGTTAACGCCACCCGCCGGTCTCTCAGGTCAGGGCAGGGAGAAAGGTGGACTTTTCGCGGGGATGCGAGCCACCGGCGGGGACTTGCAGTGGGTTTGCTGCCGGTAGCGCACGCGTGGACGGAGCCGATGTGAGCGGCTGACCCACGGACCCGTGTCCGGTCCTCCACTGATGGTAGAGCGGACGATCGCACCAGCGGGCTCGTCGGTACCAAGTTCCCCCCCGGAGCCAAGATGATCAGGGCGTTCTTCCCCCTGAAGAAACTGCGGCGAAATTGCAGATATTTTCTGCTTGGGGCAATCTTGCTGGTCGGAGCTGTGGCTGTCTACAATGAATTCATCGCTTCAAGTGTGTGGAGAAGTGATAGTAAGTTTGGCCGCAAGTTGGCTTTCAGCTTTTTAAAACTTTAATTAATGAAAAAACTATTTTAAAAGTGTAAATTCCGCGCGCGTAGTTTCCAAACTACAGGAATATTATTAAAATAATTATTAACCATAAACTTTTTTTTATAGTAAAAGTTAATTTTGCAACACAAGATTCCAAGAAAGTGTACAAAAATGTTTAATTCTAAGGCTATTACTTTTGATTTTTTTGAAAATATATTTAGCAAACTAGTGCATAAAAAGTTGCAGCACATCTATTTTTCAATACATCTTGTATTTATTTATTTAGAAGTGAAACTTTAGCTTAGATCAGATCTACAGAGAGCAGTCTAGCAGACAGAGATGTGAGAAACAGAGGTCAGAAGGTCACGTCACATCTAGACTCTCAAGAAGGAAGTGGAGTCTTGCACTAGGTAACCAAACATCTTGCACGTTACCTTTACTGCACCCGTTTTTGTGGT
>NC_050517.1:20873142-20893702 GCF_002922805.2 Oryzias melastigma
ATTGTCTGAGAACAAAACTGAGCATGCACTTCAGGGTTGAATTGCAGGACATGCTTTTATTTACCCTCATTCCTGAGTTGTTGCCCTCTTTTTTTTTAAACAGTGCACCCTATATGTGCTGGAAATACTTGTCATAAAGTTGAAAATGAGTCATGATTACGGGTACAGTATCAGCAGTGCTAAATACCACATGATGACACAGTTTACTTAGACGGCAGTTATCTAACCTGTCCTTCCAGAAAGTGTTCAAAATCCCACATCTCACTTGTTCCACTGCTTAGATAAAATAAAGGTTTTCAGGGAATTGTAAGACTGTATTTTTCAATATTGTGGAAGTAAGAACTTTCAAAATATTAGTTTATATCTTTATTTTAAAAAAATCTGATTAGAAATAAGTGGAAAAATGTGCTCTTTGTGAAAAATGAAAAAAAAGTATGAAAAACTACGACTTGCATGTCTTATCATAGAGGCCTTGGCTTTTCTCTGCAGAGAGAGACAGATTATTCACACATTTTTGTCCTAATAAACTCAGAATCACTAAATTTCAAAAACAAAGATTATTTATCATGTTTTTATCATATTGTGTCAAGTGCAGATTCTTGTTTATGTTTCCAAACTGTTTTATATTTCATGTGAAATGAGAATTAAAAATAAAATGCTTAAAATGTAAATCAGCATTACATTTCAAATTCTCACTACGATCATTTTTTCTTTATTTAGAACCGTTAAATTGGTCTTTTAATTGTGATTATGTAGTTTTCAGCCAAAAATGTTTAAAAAGTGTCATTTTTTTAACATAGTTTTTGCAGAGCGGCAGTACTTCATTAGTAATTTGTGGCCTGGAGTAAGCTAGCACTTATTTCCCATGATCCATCTATTTGTACTCTCTCCCGCACCCCCAACCAAAATATTAAGAGTGCAACAAACATGGTGAGCAGTATTGGAGCTGTACAGTTTAGAGCAAGAGGCCATCTCTGATGAGGAAAAACAAAGACGTCCATGGATCGAATTGTCTACAAGGGAATGTATCAGAATGGAATGGGACCTTGTGGCTTGCCGTAGTAGCGTCACAGCTAGCTTTTTTCCATATTTGCTCCTGACTCACAGCAATTTGAATAAATAAATACACAAATGTTCAATTTTAAGCTTTATATTCTTTGTAAGTGTCAGGAAAAGGCCACAAGAACATGTTAAAACGCCAAAAATACAAGTTTTGTGGTACTGAGTCTTTAATGGTTGTATAAATGAAAATATAGGCTGAATCTAAAAGGAAGTTGGGATCTCACGTGTGTCTTTTATAGGAAACATTTTTCTGCTTACGGTATGCAAACCGCAGCACACTTTTCTAAGTTAAACCAGAGTGACAACACTTCTGAGTTATCACCACCCAAAGGATTCATCGCGTCTTGGCATGAAAACTGTATCAGGAAACAACATATTGCTTTGAAGTTGACATATTAAACGTCCTACAGGTTTGAAAACTAGTTTTTCCATCTCCAGTGTGTGTATGGAGGGAGGTATTGAAACCTGTTTTCCCAACTAGATCGAAGTCTGAGGCTCCCCCGTTAGCTAGTCAAGGTGTAGAAACCAGGTTGCTGCTGCATGTGTAAATATGGAAGCTAGTTAGAAAAGAAAAGATTGTATTACATGGATGCATTCATGCTGGCAGGTTTAAGTTTTGCCTGGTAGTCTGCCTCATTTATCAAGTGAGAGTTCTCACTTGAACTTTGACTTTAACCAAACAAGGTATCTCAAGGCAAATTGAGAACAATGGTTTGGAATTTACTTGCAAATGAACCCTGAGGTTGTTTTCTTACAGGGATCCCGTTAACACAAACACCAAATGTACTTGATTTATGGAGATATTGGATTTCCTTTTAGTGACATTTAGACAGGATAGCCCAAATTGACAGGTGTAGAGTTCTTTTTGAAAAGCCGATATTTTCCGGTGTGTATCCGCCTTCATTGGATTTATTACCTTGGTTTGGCATCTCTGCATGTGTGAACAAACCGCAGGAAATGGAACTCACCTGAGAGGCCAGATCAGCATTGTGTATCTAAATTAAACATTGTTTCTTCCTCATTGAGTACAATAGGAGGACCTGCAACATGTTTGTGTATTTATTGGTTTCCTAACTGCCAACTTGAACCAACATTAGATTAGATTAGATTAGATTAGATTAGATTAGATCAGATTAGAAATGGTTTATTTCAAGCAATCGAGAAAGTGTGAACCCAGCCTATCCTGTAGGCAGCTTTGGCACCAGCATAGTCCCTAAAGTATCGTTAAAACTGAGCAGTCCAGTCCGATCCGGTGTTTTGAGCTTTCCATTGTTGAATGGACCCATTAAACAGTTCCGGTCCATAGTAAAATAGAGCAGCCCGATTGGGGCGGAGTTGCTGTAGCCACCTGCTGATTGGCAGAAATGATGACGACATTAGAAAGCACCAATATAGCGCTAAGCTTGAGTGACCGTTTTCCTCTGTACGGCGGTATTCTTCTTAGCCGCCTGCAATCTTCTTTAAAACAGCATTAAATTCCTGGTATACACGATGAATAAAAAGTAAAGCAAGTAAAAGATCGAGGCTGGATGACCTCCTTTTCTAGTCGTCGCACTACAATGACGCGCTACACCACGCATGGGCCAAGGCTTAACCGAGTGGAAATGCTCGCCAGATTTGACTGGTCCATCCCGTAATACTCCTCAAAGACAAGAGACAAAAGCAAGAAGAAACATTTCTTTTTTCCTCTTATCCTTTAATTATATTATAGTAATAATTATCTGTACTTGGCCACTACTTTATGTTTACTCTGTCGAATGTTATTTTTAACATTCGAGAACTTCTTTGGTTTTTTGTTGAATTCTCCTCGTAATACTTGGTAGTACTTGGAGTTAGTGCTGGACGATATACAATACATGTCGTTTGGGCAAAAGAAAAGTGTCTATTGTGCCATTTCTCTTCAATCGATTTGATTTGTTTATTTTTGTTAATGAACTTTTGTGCAAAAAATGTGTTTTCCTGCTAAAAACTTCAAACTGTTGTGCACTTTAAAAAAAATGTAACAATTCAGTTACATGTTACTTGAAAAAATAAAGTCAGAAAAAATTATGCAAGGACATTTTTTTCCAGAGAATAACAGAAAATGTACTTTGTTGTCGTATATCGTGATATTTATCGTTATATAAAATAATTTATATCGTGATATACATTTTTTTTCCAAATCGCCCAGCACTACTTGATGTAATTGACTAGAGTCTTTTACTTCACTTATTTTTACACATTTTAGTTAATCACGAATTGAGACCTTTGCTTTCAAGAGGTTTATATGAAGACTATCCAAACTAAATGTGAATAAACCTAATGTGAATAAGTGTGAACACGAAAATGCCAATAATTGTGCATCTTTTTTGGGTTAGTTTGCTTTTATCTGGATAAATCTAAACTCTGAAATGAACCAAAATACCTGAAAATAATCTCAATTACAACCACTGTTCACTTGGGGTTGTAAACAAGTCCGAACCAGAAAGTAACAAGAAGCATAAATAAGAAAACCCACTAATAAGAGCCTGCCCCTCCTCACTGTACCATGTTTACCCACCAGACATTTCCCAACTTTTTGTGGTTCTCACTTATTTCTCTTGACTACTCGTGATCCTCTCTTTGGTTTGCTTCTGCAGAACATCCTTGACGCATTCACACTCAAGCAAACCGCTCCGTAGTCTGTTTACACGTGAACCGGGACACTCGTTCTGGAGAGGAGAAGCTTTGCAACAGGAAACGGTGCTATGCAAACTTCATGAATAATGAAGCGAGAGGAAGTAGTGCCCATAGGTCTCCAAACGAAGTTGTTAAACCATGTTCTGATTTGCACAGCCCTCCAATTCATTTGGATTCTATTCACATTTGTAAGCAGTACTGTGGTCTGTGTGAAAACTGGTCATGTGTAGAAAAACTGTTAATGTAAAACTGCTGGTTACCCCCATCAGGGTGGAAGTGCTAATCCATCCAGGGAAGTTGCTTACTACCATCAACTTTTCAACAGTGTGTTGGCATACACCCCTCTCAGCAAAGTCAAAGAAACACATTCTATCCATCAGCAGTTAGTTGAGTCACCTGATTTCAGGTTTTGATTAACTGAACATACATGAACAAGTTTATAAGCAGCAAATAGAAGAAGGAGAGCTGGAAAACAAGCAACAAGTCGTAAGATTACAAGAAACTGGATTTGGAGTCTTGATTTACAGTCTATATCAACCTTAAAATTCTCATGATTACATTGTTAATTTAAATACTGATGAAAGAAGTGTTTTATCATGTTCTTGTGGCATTTTTCTAAAGAGATGTAAGCTTAAAAATTACATTTATGAGTAAACCTATTTCTTTATAGTGTAAATGCTTGCAGCATTCACACTTTTTTAGGGTAATTTTGAGTTTAGCTAATATTTTTAGCATTATGCTAGCTGTTTGGCTAATTTAGACCATTTTTCTAGTTTTTAGGCTAATTTTGAGTTTAGCTAATATTTTAGCATTATGCTAGCTGTTTGGCTACTTTAGACATTTTTCCATTTTTTTAGGCTGATTTTAGCATTATGCTAGCTGTTTGGCTAATTTAGACCTTTTTTCTAGTTTTTAGGCTAATTTTGAGTTTAGCTAATATTTTAGCAACATGCTAGCTGTTTGGCTAATTAAGACTTTTTTTGTTTTTAGGCTTATTTTGAGTTCAGCTAATTTTTAGCATTATGCTAGCTGTTTGGCTAATTTAGACATTTTTCCATTTTTTTAGGCTGATTTTGAGTTTAGCTAATATTTTAGCAACATGCTAGCTGTTTTGACTAATTTAGACCTTTTTTCTAGTTTTTAGGCTAATTTTGAGTTTAGCTAATATTTTATCGTTATGCTAGCTGTTTGGCTAATTTAAACCTTTTTTCTAGTTTTTAGGCTAATTTTGAGTTTAGCTAATATTTTAGCAACATGCTATCTGTTTTGGCTAATTTAGACTTTTTTTGTTTTTAGGCTTATTTTGAGTTTAGCTAATATTTTAGCATTATGCTAGCTGTTTGGCTAATCTAGACATTTTTGAATTTTTTAGGTTGATTTTGAGTTTAGCTAATATTTTAGCATCATGCTACCTGTTATCTAATTTAAACCTTTTTTCTAGTTTTTAGGCTAATTTTGAGTTTAGCTAATATTTTAGCAACATGATAGTTGTTTTGGCTAATTTAGACTTTTTTTTTGTTTTTTAGGCTTATTTTGAGTTTAGCTAATATTTTAGCATTATGCTAGGTGTTTGGCTAATCTAGACATTTTTAAATTTTTTTAGGTTGATTTTGAGCTTAGCTAATATTTTAGCATCATGCTACCTGTTATCTAATTTAAACCTTTTTTCGAGTTTTTAGGCTGATTTGGAGTTTAGGTAATATGTTAGCAACATGCTACCTGTTATTTTCTATTTATTTTTTGCTAGTTTGGACCTTTTTCCAGTTTTTAGGCTAATTTGGAGTTTAATATATTATCATTATGTTAGCTGTTTGGCTAATTTAGACTTTTTTCCATTGTTTTAGACTAATTTGGAGTTTAGCAAATATTTTAGCAACATGCTAGTTGTTTTGGCTAATTTAGATATTTTTCCAGTTTTTTAGGATAATTTGGAGTTTAGCTAGCATTTTAACAATATGCCAGCTGTTTTGGCACAATTAGAAATTTTTCATTTTTTTGTCACTCATTCAGCATTTAGCTAATATTTTCGCAAGCTTTCGACCTCAGCATTTTCAGCTCTAGTACTTTCAATAGCCACATTCATCTTACAGTATTCACTCTATCTTAGCTTAGCTTAGCTTGACGATGATCCCTCTTAAGCGTTAGCATACTCATTCACAATATGTTTACTCTTGCAGATATTGCATTGGACACCTTTGTCTTTTATTTATTTATTTATTGATATTTCCCATTTTCCAGCTCTGTTAGCATGTTGTTATGGTACCTGAGTCTTCCTAAAACATTCTGTGACATCACTACTGACCCAGATTAGAGCACTACTGCACATGTGTGTCAAAGACAATGACAGACGCAGAGTTAGAAAGCATGCATCGTAGTTTTGAGATTAAAAGAAAAGAAAAAAACACGACTAATCGACTGATAAATTAGTTGTTGACTCATCAACTAACTGTGGGATCCCTATTAGGTTGGAAGGATTTTATTATTTCCAGTGTATTTGGCACGCAACTTTTGACACTAGGCCAACACAAGAATAATAATGTGTTCAGACCTGTACACAGCTGCTGGAAGGACACACTTTTCATACACGGTGTTTATTCACTTCATTTGTGCAAACAATCTTCAAAAATAATCCTTTCCCCAGCAGTTATTTTTTCTTGTCAATATTTAACTTACTTTTTTGCAACGTTATGTACTATCTAATTAGCTAACAAAAAAAGTCACAGAGTTTCCTTTATTCTGGGATGTTATGATCCCTCTCTCAGTAGTTTTTCTCTATTTTTAGTGAGTTTCTGGTTCCTTTTCCACCTGTCATTTCCATCCTTAAATTAGCTTTTTTCCCCACTCATAATCTTTTCACTTCAAGAAAAGTTTGTTAAAGTTGTTCATCTTTTTTCTGTCATCAAAATGAAGCAAATAACCCAGAAAAGCACAGCCTTTCTTTGTGCTTCCAGGGAGGTTGGGGATATCCATACCATACCTCCTAATACACACAATCAATAATCTGATATCTGTGGTTGGCTGCTGTGTGACCAATAAAGAGTTCTTAGAACTTGGTGAAGTGACTGTAAAAAAACACCTTATCTTCCTGTGAAGACTGCCTCAGCTCTGCCCCCTTGCTGCACAGACATTCACGATAATCTTGTGCCACACAAATGCCACCACAAGGCTTCCTGGAAAATTCCACTTAAAAGGGTGTGTCGCCACGAGCAGAAACGGCGTCCAGCCATTTTCTGCAGCTGTTCTCATCGTTTTGATGGAGTTGGCCTGACAAACTTTGTTCTTGAGAGACAGAAACTCACCTGATTAGGCTTGATTTGAATATTGGTCATGTGTGCTTCTGTAGTTTGGGAAGGGAAATATTTGACAAAAGAAAAATCCACATGAGTTCAATGAAAATATCAAAATTTGTGAAAAAGCTTTATTAAACGTATCCTGGTGATACGTTTATCAATAGGAGAGGCCTCTAGAGCACATTTAGAATCCTGTTTTTATTGTTATGTTGAGCCTCTTTGAAAGGGTTCATTGTTTTATGACAAATATTGGAGAGTCGGCACACACTACAACTTGTAAATGTATAGTACAAAAGGTAAAGCTTTTGTGAAGCATTAATGTACCAACCGTAGCAGAGAAAATAACTTCTGCATCTTCTGTTTGACTGAAACATCCTTTTGCATTGCTACAACTTTTGCCAAATGCATCAACAATTGTAACTTTTTATGGCAACAGTTTAGTTCTTGCTGAAGGTAACAATCACCCAAAATTGGAATCAAATTTAATTTATATTCTTTCCTGTGAGTAATTAATAGTCTCTGCTGTTTTTGACATTCACATTTGTGTGGTTTAATGCTCCTCTTTGTGCTCAGTAGCTATAATGAAGCAATAGGATTAGATAAGATTAAATAAATGTGTTATTTTTGTTTAAACAAACGTAACTACTCCTGGATTTAGGTATGATGTAACTTATGATAAATTATGACTGTCCCTTACTGAGTTGTCTGTTATGCATCTCCCATTGGAGGATTACCGCTCTGTTTAGCTTATTGCATCACGCCTAATTTTGGTTTAATCCAGGAAAAAAATACCTGCAGCAATTTATGTTTCATAAAATCTGAAATAAAACATGAGATTTGAAGAAAAGTGTTTTTTGTTCTATATACTGCTAATTAAAAAATATCAGAACCTTTTTTTTCTGTATCTGTAACCTCAAGATCAGGCACTGCTGGCTGCAAAAAGAGCATAAACAGGCTCGGGTCCTGAAGTGTGAGATATGGGTCTTTTAAGAGATAGTCTGCCTTCGTCTCATGTAGGTCACACTAGACTTATCAGATAATGTTTGAAGAGTTTTGGTTAATAAATGTCAAAGGAAAAGTGGATGTATGTGGGCGGGGGAAGCAATATCACTTCTAGTTACACTGAATCTTTATTTACTGATCAGATCATTTAGTTTAGGTTGAAATTATTCATACTTTCTTTAAAAAGGCATCATTTAAAGGTTTGGTTAAAGGTAGATTTTTCTTAAATATTTTCAGATTTGTTTGTTTTTAAGGCCTCGTCCTGTAAAATCTCAAAGGCTGAAGGAAAAAAGTTCTCTGGATCATTAACCACAAAATGTGAAAGCTTGCAAAGTGAAGGGCATGCTAGAGTTTTCTCTAATGGGAGTTTATTTTCTCAAAAATGTGGAAAAAAAAAAAAAAAAACAAGAGCCCACTTTCTGCTGAATCCTTGCAAGTCTTCAAAGATGTTAGACTTTCTAATTTGAAGGGGTGAGAACAAAGTTTATGCAGCATTTTGAATTCAGTGTGCTGAAAGTTCAGCTCCTGAAGATCAAAACAAGTGAAATTGTGAAAATATCTCATAAGTTTTTATGTCAGGCTTCCTGTGTGGTTCTCCCCGTTCATGTGTGGGTTTTCTCCTGGCGTTCAGGCTTCCTCCCACAGTCCAAAATCATATTTATATACTAAATTGTCCCTTTTGGAGTGAATGAAGTGTGTGTGGCCCTGTGACGGACCTGTCTAGGGTGCACCCTGACTTTATCTTTTAGTAGTTGGGATAGGCTCCAGCAATCTCAACGACACTGGATAGAAAAAAAACTGTTTTTGTCCTTGTGGGTTTTGTCAAAGCCATCCTTCAAAAATATTATGCAAGCACAACTTTGCTCATCCTATCAGTTCTCATAGAATGTATTTTGACTTTCTCTTTAGAGATTAGATTGGCAACAAAAAAAAGGTCAAAACTGAACCTTGTCATTAAATTGAATATCTTTTAAGTTTAAAGCTTTGACAATCGTTTTGCAAACAGTGACTTTGTGTTTTTCCAGCATCTATTCATCAATGTGAATGCTTCTTCTTTGATTTTTTTTTCTTTCTTTTCTACCTAACAGCCTAGAACTTCTGCTGATGACAGAATCGGCTTCCACGTCAAAGAGGTGTATGGTTAGGGATCTCCACCCTGGTGATAATGACAGGCCTTCACCAGCACCGTTACCCCCGTTCACTCACTGTTACCATGAGCTCATGAAAACACAAACAGCTCAGGCTATTTTAGACACGGGAGCCTATAATTTCAGCAATGGCGGCGGAGTGCAGAGGGAACAATATTCCTGCTTCTGCGCACAGCGTTTTTGCTGACACTGGTGGAGAGTTTTAAAACAAGATGTTTGGTGTTTTTGGACAAACTAACTTAATGTTAATGTGAAAATGTAGTCGTCTTTATAGCTTTCTAGTCAGAAAACTAGATAATGGTATTCATTCCTTCATGACTACAGTTTTGTTTGCTTAAATTCAGTCAAGGAACGTCAGGAGAAGAATAAAAGCCTCTTTCATATCCCCTGGTGAAACACAAATCTCTTTCATACTCCCAGAGGAAACATGTGAAGCTCTGTTTATGATTGATATTTACTTTTGAGTCTTATTTTTTTAGGTAATTCTGGGATTGAGGACAGCACCTGGCAGAGACCCATACTTGACCAAAGTGTAAGCATGGAAAACGAAAGAGGAGGATGAGATGGTGTCAAAAAGAGCGCTGAAGTTAAACCAGGTTTAACTTGTCTTCTAGGGTGAAGACAAAAAGCATTCAGCTTCAGTGGAAGATTCAGCCGCTTGGATTTCCCGCTTCAGACCACAAACGTGGAAACCTGAGGTATTTCTGAGCACGCCGGCGTGCGTGTGGTTTGCACACCGCTTGAAAAGCGTCTTTCCACTGACCTCTGTGCAACCTACCTGAGCCTGCACCTTCCTGTCGTAGCGCGGTGCATGTTTACGGCGTCTTTCCTGACTGCGACTCGAGCAGCTTCCACAGCTTTGTGTCGGGGGTCATCAAATGTCCACTATATTAAGAAGGGCTGTGCTCTGACCAGCTGCTCGCACCTCATGTTTCACTTCAAACAGAAGCTGCTGTTCATATGTCAACTTCATATGTTTTTCAAAATGATTTGTTTATAGCTTTTAAAGTTTATTCAAATGTTTGTGTTCTGTGGATTAGTTCTAAAAATGATTTACAGAGATAAAACTGCCAAAATGAACTAAAAACCACATAGTATCAAGAAAATTTTATTAAAAAATATGTAATTTGATGCAAAATCAGTAAAAGTTTGATAGAAACGCTAAAAAAATAGGGCTGGGTTCATAAAATCGATTAATCAATCCGAATTAATCTAAGCTTAATAGATCAATAATTGATTCATAAAAGTAGAGATCAATCTAACGCATAATGCTAAAGTCTACTAGCTTGATGCTAACGTAAAATGGGATTTCCCATAGGACGGCTAATGCTAACGCTCAGTCAACTTAAACATGCATTGCTGACTAAATGAACATTTTTATATGAATTTTCCAAATTCTTTTAAGGACATAATTTTTAAAGTAACCATTTGTGGTCTAAAACACTGTTGTTTTCTTCTTCTTCTTCTGCAGTAAGGTGTAATGCTGTAGCGTGATCGCCACCTAGTGGCCAAACTGAAACACCCTCGTTTGAGTTTCCATGTTTGAGAATTTATGTAACACTGTATGCTATTAACAATCTCATTATTTGACTAATAATTTTTACAGTATGTGAACTGTATCAGATTAATATGAAAATCTTCAAAACATAAAACTTCAAACTCAAAATTGAGTGTATCCAAAGAATCAGAACCAAATTGATCCAGGCTCTGGTGAATTAAATGAAATAGATTCTGGAAATCATTGGCGATACTCAACCCAATAAAAAACAAATCAATATCTCAGATTTTTGAAGATTCTTGGATCATATGGATACATATGAAGTTGTAAGAAGTAATATACAAAACATTTTGTTTAATGAGTCATGGTGCAAGTGGCTTAAGAGGAAGATCCAAATATAAGAACATACAACTCCAAGTTTCAGATAATATAAAGAAAAAGTGTCGTGAAAACAAGGCTGTGTGGATGATACCGCAGAATTAGCTTTCAGAACAGATTGAAACAAAACACCAGAACGGCCTTTAAACCCTGCAGACAGGTGGACTGGACTGAGCTTTCGTAAATATTTCTCACTTACCACAGTGCGGTCATGCGTAGTCTTTCCCTTCAGGCTAATATTAATATTTACCTAACTGTGCTGAAAGCAGGCGTGTTCAGCTTGACCATTAATGAAATCTTAATAACCAGCTGATATCCTGCCACACAAAGATGAGATAACAGGGGCTGGTGTGCAGATGTAACAGAGCTGCATGTTTACAGGACATCCTGACTTCTTCTTGGACTTACCTGCTTCATCGCGGATGTTCATGTGTCCTTTTTCCTACATGCTCACTAATTGAAGTAGCCAAAAAACAGAACTTTCAATCTTATTAATGCTTCTAAATTAGATTCAGCTTTTGTAACCTATGCAGAGTTTCTTATTTGTACCTTTTTTTGCCAAATATTTCTGATAATACATATTTTTTTCATCCTGTTTGGTTTCCTTCCTTTAGGTGGGACAACTTTTTAAAC
This sequence comes from Oryzias melastigma, assembly GCF_002922805.2. Lineage (NCBI taxonomy): Eukaryota > Metazoa > Chordata > Actinopteri > Beloniformes > Adrianichthyidae > Oryzias > Oryzias melastigma. The sequence continues at coordinate 20,884,812 of NC_050517.1, forward strand.
AATACATGTTTATAAAAGACACTCGGGTCTGACTGACAGTTAAAAAGAGCCTTCTATTTCTGTATATATTAATTTATTTTTGCTTTGTTAGGAAAGGCAGCAGGTTGGCTGCAGGATCCGTTCCTGTCATCATCACCTCTTTTTTTTCCCTCTTTTTCCAAACGCAGTTTATTGGGCAAGCCAACCTGCATGTGTTTGAGGACTGGTGCGGCAGCTCCATTGCTGATCTACACAGGAACATGCACTATCCCCTGTATCCCCATGTGAGTCCAGCTCTTTTTTTATAGGTGTGCATTTATTCATTCAATGGTAAATTACACGTGTGATGCCACTTTAATAGTAGAATATATTTCTACGGTGGCCCTGAAGTACAAATCACATCAACAATCACACCTCAATTCAAAAATATATTAAAGATTAGAATAATTAAAAAAGCAAATAAATAAATGTGAAAAATCAAAACAAAATTCCAGAAATTGACACTTAAAAAAAGGTTTTGGGAAGCAAAAGTAATTCCCAGAAACAAAAATCGAATAATCAAATGTTTAAGAATGAAGCAAAGTAAGAAACCAGGAAAGGTAGGTAGTATGGGACATCACTGATCGGAAGATGAAGTTTGAGGTTTGAATTAAAAGGAAAGCAGAAGCATGTTTTATCTGAACTGTGGTAAAGAGTTGATTGAGCAATCGACACATTTTTGCAGTGGCTGTGGCCTGATGCTTAAAGAAATATCGCCTGTTCAATATTGCTTCCGGTTGAAATGGGGAACAAGCATCATTATCAGCAACGTCCCATAGTACCAACTGTACCTAACTCTGTTGGCGATCGTGGTCGACCTCTGATTAAAAAACTTTTTGGGCATCATTATAGGCAACCTGCCTCCTCCTCATGCAAGATGCCCTGCAGTGTGTCCCCAGGTGGGCAGTATAAAATGGTGTACAGTGAGTTCTGAAAAGAAAAATTTTAAGATTGTCAGAACATGAATAAAAGCATGTTTTCCTGAGCGTATAAAAAACTTTTGTGTCTGTAGATATCATCATGACCTTTAAATTTCTCAATGATAATATGTCCAAGATATGATTTTCCTGCTCCGTTTTTTGGCACGTAAAAACTAAATGACACTTACAGCAGTTTCAGCAATCTTGGTATCATGACCTTGAGTTCGTTCAGGACATTACTGCTTGTTCTTTTGGTATTCATAAACTTAATAGTTTTGAAACATTTAGCAAAATATACCCCTTAGGAAATGAATTGGAAATTGCTCAAATACTTAAAAAACTTTGTACAATTTGAAACGAGTGAACTTCTGCTTACACTTTCAGCTAAAGACACCATTAAAACTTTCAAATGTTCAGAAACTACTTTATTTTTTACAGTAATTTTTAATGTACCTTTAAATTTGGCAACATTCTAGCTGTTTTTGGCTAATTAAAACATTTCTCCAGGTTTTAAGCTAATTTGGAGCTTAGCTAATATTTTAGCATTATGCTAGCTATTTTGTCAAAGTTAGACTTTTTAAAAGTTCTTTAGACAATTTTGGAGTAAGCTATTATTTTAGCATTAGACTAGCAGTCTTTTCAAAATTAGACTTTTGTTTTTAAAGTTCTTTAGACAAATTTGGAGTTTAGCTGAGTACTATTTTAGCATTATGCTAGCTGTTTTGGCAAAATTAACCTCTTACAGTTTGTTAGGTAAATTTGGAGTTTAGCTAATATCTTAGCATTATGCTATTATTTTTTTGGCAAAATTAGCCTTTTTTTAATTCTTTTGGCAAATTTGGAGCTAAGCTAATTTTTTTTTAGCATTATGGTAGCAGTTTTGTCAAAATTAGACTTTTGTTTTTAGTTATTTAGGTAAATTTGGAGTTTAGCTAATATTTTAGCAGTATGCTAGCTGTTATAGCAAATTAGACTTTTTTTAAAATGTTCTTTTGGCAAATTTGGAGTTTAGCTCATTTTTAGCATTATGCTATCAGTTTTTTTCAAAATTAGGCTTTTGTTTTTTTAAGTTCTTTAGGCAAATTTGGAGTTCAGCAGAGTACTATTTTAGCATTATGCTAGCTGTTTTGGAGAAATTAGACATTTTTCCAGTGTTTTTTTTTTTTTTGGCTAATTTGACTTTTGTCATCTTCGTAGTTTCAGCATTTTCAGCTCTCTTTTTCATTGTCAGCAGCCACATTCAGCTTACAGCGTTTACACATGCATTGTTGCAGGTAATGCTGTAAATCCAGTTTACTTTGTGACAGACATCAAGCTCAGAATCAGAGTTTAAAAGCAGAAAAATAAATGTTACATCTTCCCACAGCAATTTTACTAAAATTGTATAAAATATCATTTTTTAAAACCAAATTCAGAACAAACATTTAAAAGTTGTTGCAATTCAGAGCTACTGGGGCTAAAAAGAACTAAGTACATCAGGTAATTTACTTTAAAACCACCAACCATGCAACCGGTTTTACATGCATTAGTGCATGTATTGATGCATGTAGGAAAGCACTGTATAAGCATTTGCCATTGACAACCTTTAAGTTTCTTATTTTGTGTCATTTTTTTACTTTTTATTTTGATTTTTGGAAATAACTTCTTGAAAGTTTCGTCTTTTTAAATTGTGTTTCTAAATTGTTTCTGTAATTTCGTTTTTCTAAAATTTAATGTTGCTTTTTTATTCATTATTTTGCATTTTCAATTGTCATTGTGATCTTTTTTTAATGTTTTTGCGTTGTTAATTTGATTTGGAATTTAAGGGCCAACTTCTACCTTTAGAAAATGAAAATGCTAAAAATAAAAAATGATCTGTGGTGAAACCAGTTTTTTATGGGCATGTGCTTCTGATTTTACTGCAGGTCACTGAGTCTGGTCTAGTTTAGAATGTATGCATCACCACCTTCTTGTGCTGTGACATACTTTTCCAGAATGTCAGGTCTACATGTAGCTGCTTACTGGTCTTAATTTCTCAAATGACTAAAATGCCACAGAGGACGAAGAACATTTGTTGTTACTTACGGTTATTTCAAAAATCCACATGTTCTTGGACTGGTAGACTCACTTTGAGCCAACTGCATGGCTGAATTTTTGCCTTCTCTCTTTCAGTCCAGAACCACAGTAAAGAAACTGGCCGTCTCCCCTCAGTGGACCAACTACGGCCTCAGGATATTTGGTTATTTACATCCCTTTACTGACGGTACATTGCATGTTCTTTCTCTCAGCAACTGCCTGCTGTGAATACGTGCTTACCTGCATGCCATGTTGTACTTCTTCCATTTCCTCAGGCTGTCTCTTTTTGTCTCTATAGGAGACTTTGTCTTTGCTTTGAGCTCGGATGACAACTCAGAATTTTGGCTTAGCACCGATGACTCCCCTCTCAACTTACGCATGTTGACATGGGTTGGAAAGGTATTTATTTTCTCATCAAATAGACAGTTCTGCATAACGGTTTATGTGGTGTTTATGTTTGTTTTTATTTATTTATGCGTTTTACTTTTAGACAGGAAGAGAGTGGACAGCTCCAGGAGAGTTTGACAAATACGCCAGTCAGACTTCCAGACCAGTTTGGTAAGTTATGTTTATATCCAAACCTTTCAACTTACAAGTTCACTGATATGGTATTTTTTGATCTGCTGAAAGGTTTTCTGCTCTCTTATGATTATAAATGTATTTTCCCTATCGAATTATTAATGTTTTGCTTCCAGAAAGAGTGCAAGTGTTACCATTAGATTACACGATGATTAGAAACAGGTCTATATGTTCAAAATACACATTAAGTACTTTTTTATTCATGTAAATACACAATGCATCATCCTAAAAGGTTCAAAACAAGGCAAAGATCCTCTCAGATAGAGACGCTATAAAAGACACAACACACTTTATCAAGTATTTACTTAAAAAAATGCAAACATATTCTCAGCCGTGTTTATTTGACCAAATGTACTTTTATAACCTGTTATCAATCAGCATCAACATGTCTGAAAATCAAATACGTTGCTAATTTACTTTTTGTAAACACGATTCCAAATGTGAGAATTTATTAATGATAGTCCTTTATGGGTGGATGAATAGGACTGTGACTGTTAAGAGCTTAAACCATATATAAGTAAACGTCATCTAATACTGTTAATTGTATTAGCAATAGTTTTATTATGTCAAACTTTTGCAGATGACATAACTTTATTCTATTAGTTTTATTCGGATTATTACAGATTTTCAGCAACTTTCTGTCTCAAGTATTTTGTGTAATTTCCACACATTTACAATTCAGCTAAAATATGATAAATGCATATAAACTATTCTTTATATTTATAAATATATCTGAGGTTAGCTACTTGATTAAAGACTGATCAGTTTTTAAATTGAGTCCGTAAATACACGCTGTGCATTTGCAAAAAAAGTTTTTATAGTAACTATTGTTTTAAATAATGTCTGTTTGACTGTTTGAATTTGAGTATTTCATTTATCTTCCTCTATTGTACACCAAGTAACAAAAACCCATTTGAAGTACTCTTCTTAATATCCTGTAATATCTTTTTTAAAAGATTTTTTTAAAGCTTTTGCTTAAAATGTTTTACCAAGTTTAGATTTGTTAAATGTGTTAAATTTGGACATTGGGGGGATTTCTTTAATTACTTTTTTTTCTTTTTCTTCTTTAGCTTTTATTTAACCAGATAATTCCTGTTGAGATTAAAAATCTATTTTTTTAAATCTCTTTTTAAACATAAGAAACTTTATCAAACCAATTTTTTAACTAATTTATTCTCCAAATACCAACACTTAGTGAGGGAAATTATCCTTTTTTTCTGTTTAAACCACTATCAAAGCACTGATACAGAACCATACAAAGGGTTTGTTTTCTGCCTTTTTGTTTAAGCTCAGCATTTGCATAGACTCAGGTTGAATGGTAAAAAAAAATTGGCAGAATTTGACTCAACAAACTTGTTAGTTTGCTGGTTGTTTTTGACATCAGTGTATCTCAGAATGTCCTCTCACCTGTCAGGAAACTTCCCTTTGAAATATTTAACAGTTGTGACGGTTAAAACAAAACAGACACGTTTTTTTTCGTTTTTTTCTTGCGCATCTGCATTGTGGAATTTCTTTGTCACATCCCTATACTATAATTACCGGATTCAATTTTTTTTTTTTTAATTAAGCAAGGCATCTTTCTTTTAATTCATTGAAATATATCCAGTTGTGTCGGAGATTGGTTACATTTTTTTTTTTTTTCAATATAGTTAACACTTTTTTGTCAAGCTAAGTCTTGTTGCACATGTTAATGAAAATGAAAAATCCAGTTGTTCTTGTTCAGCTGTGCATTAGCAAAGTGACTTAAGGTGTGTAAAATGTTTAGTCACTGTACATATGCAAACTGTTGAAGACAATGAATGGAAAGCAGGGTTGGGACAATCCGCCAACACTACTAAAGGAATCTTAAAATTACACTCCATCCCTGCTGTTCTTATAGGAACCTTTTTTTTTACAATGAATGAAAAGGACAGAACATATATAAATAAATATATATATATATATATATGATTTTGTAAAGCTTAAAATTAATATTTAAATACTAAAATATCTATAAGAAACAGACTTTACTTCTAACACTGATTTTTCTTGATTTCACTTGTAAAAATATAATAATAATGACTTTTCCTTTGAAAAAATTGTGGTAATAAATCCAAATGTATATTTTTTATCTATAAAGGTAAAGTAGTAGTCTTTTTTTCTCCATGTTTTTAACATCAATTTATAAAAGTTTCATTAATTAAAAAAAATTTAAAAACTTATAAATTAAGTGAATGGTGGGCAATGAAATCCATTGACAGACAACATAATGTAAAAAAAATTTTCTTAACCTCTCAGTTTTAATCAATAACCTACAAACAGATAATAGTTTATTACCGCAAACATATATTTTAAAAGAAACTGTAGCACTTGTGGTGCTCTCTGCTTCTTGTATGACTCATGTTGTAACCTCACACACCTGAGAACAGACTGGTCATAAACTTCACAGACTTTGGAACTCACAGTAACCTGATTTTGTGTGTTTTTTAGCCTTCAGCTGAAACTTTACATAAAATGAGATAACAGAAAAGATTACTTATCTTCATAGATCAATGTTCTTTTAAATATTTTATACAATACACCTTTTAAAGTCACCATCTAATACATGTCAACTGCCACTTAAAAATTTGTTTTCATGTTTTTTTTTGCTATTGCTCATTTATTTTCATATTACATTTTTACCCATTGACAATGTTGATGTATACTTGTAATTCTTTATATAAAATTTTGCTTACATTGTATTTTTGTTGTCAGTTTCACTCAGATTTTAGGGACAAAAATGTACCACCGATGGAAAAATAGTCTTTTGGCTACCTAATGCATTTGCAGAGGTGGTTTTTAATTTACAAAGTCAATAAAATCACTAATAAACTACATATATATTTACACACTTCTTGCTTGTTTAGGTAAAAGTCCGACTCCAACTATATTTTTTTCTGCTGTAAAATGTTGTCGTGGATGCTTTGAAACTTGATCACATTAATGATTTCAATGATCCTTAATAGCCTGATTTTATTAATATTTGATATTAAGTCCTGAACCGGATATTGATAATTCATGTAGAGAAAATGGTCGAGTCGGGGTGGGATTATATAAGTTCGCTTCCTTCCACTCCCTTTCAAGTGATCTACTTGTGATTTATTAAGTGATATGTTATGTATGTATTATGACCTGATTGCTTGAAATAAACCATTTCATTCATTCATTCATTCATTCAAAATCCTTCCCAGTGGTCTTTTATGATCATGCAGTTTTTAGCCAAAATCAAAAAGCCTGTGTCGTTTTTTTAAGATGTATTTTCTGCACAGCTCTGGGAATTCATTAGAAATTTGCTTTTAGGTTTAGAAGTTAGCCTCTGCTAATTTCCCATCAGCCCTTGGTTAATACTCTCTCCTGCTAGCTTATAGCTAGCAGGCACAAGCACAACACCTCACAAGCACAAGCTAACATTAGCCTAGCAGAAAAAAACAACCAATATTGGAGCTATCCAGCTTTACAGTTTTGAGCCAGACAAGGAAAATAAAGAACTAATGGATATTTTTGTCTGCTAGTGGATGATTTAGAATTGGAGCCAAGCAGGGAGGCTTTGGCCCGCCCATGGCAGTTGCTACATCACAAACCTGAGCTTTTTCAAACTTTTTCAACACGATTTGAGAAAAGAAATACTCAAAATTGCAGTTTCAATCTTAAATTATATCATACGTGTCCTCCATGAGATTAAGGCTACAAAACATGTTAAAAATAGCAGAAACACAATTTTGATTGGAGTGGCTTATTTTAAATACAATTTAATTTATTTTTTTCGTTCTTTAAGATTTCTTAAAGTGATGCATTCAAGGCACCTTGAAGAAAACAGTGATAAGCAGATTTTGGCAGACCTCTCTAACAAATGCTTTTGCACTGGTCCATGACTACATTAATAACCTGACTGAGACCCTGTCTTACAGGTTGACCTCTCGCAGGAGATACTTTTTTGAAATTATCCACAAACAGAACGATAAGGGAACTGACCACGTGGAGGTGGCGGTAAGTTGTGTGTTTCTGTTTTTGCTCTCACTTAAATGTTATATTACTTGTCATAAAGATGTGTGGTGCTTAGTTTTTTTTTTCTTTTTGTCCACTTAGTGGCAGCTCCTGAACCAAGACTTTACTTTTGCTCTCATTGAATCCAATCACATCTCCCTCTATGTTAGTAAGTATCACTTCAAATCCCTGCAAAGTTTACAAATTTATTTGTAAATGAAAAAAAAAAAAAGGGGTCATTCTGTGTCTCACAAATCATCTTCAATGTTAAGTTGTGATTTACGAAACATGGGTTTTGTTTCAGGGTAAGGCGTGACATTGTTACTAACGCTTACTTATTTCTTCCCACAGACGAATCTGCCTTTTTGATGACCGACGTTTCCCACATACCACAGACGGCTGCGAGCCACCAGCGCGCCCCCACAAAGCAACTCCGCACCGAAGCAGACATGCTGAGGGAAGACCCGCGAGACGAGCTTTACCGAGGTGAACGACGTGTCTGAGTGGCTTCATTTCCTACCACCCGGAGGTTTCAGTCGAACACGTTTCCTTTTACTGACGAGACATAAAGTTATCGGGACTCGAATCTGCTTGTTGTGTTTGTTTGCAGTCGATCTGATAAACAACGAGTACCTAGAAGGTGTTCTGCCAGATTGTTCATACAAACCCAGCTACATAATCAAAGACTTTCCTCTGCTGCGTTACCAAGGACTGCAGTTTGTAAGTATCAATATTTAGGTTTTACTATAGCCGCTTGAACCTTAATTGTGTGAAAGCTTGGGAAGCATTCACACAATTCACAAAACTCAATCTCACTTTCAGCAATTTCAGCAATCCTGGTATCAAAATGCTCCGCTTGTTCAGGACATTACTGCTTGTATTTTTGGTATTCTTATAGTTTTTGAAATATTTAGGAAAATATGTCCCATAGGAAATAAAAAAAGTTTCAGAATTTAAATATATAGGCTGTTTTGATCTTTTATAGCAATTTTCTAAAAATTTCGATTTTATTCAATATTTTAGCGACATGCTAACATTTTGGGCTAATTTGTTATCTACTGTTTTTTGTTTTTGTTTTTTTTTTAAGGAAAATGTAGAGTTAAGCTGCTATTTTAGCAACATGCTAATGTTTTTGGCTAATTTGTTATCTACTGGGTTGTTTTTTATATAGTAAAATGTAGAGTTTAGCTGCTATTTTAGCAACATGCTAATGTTTTTGGCTAATTTGTTATCTACTGGGTTTTTTTATAGGAAAATGAAGACTTCAGAAGCTATTTTAGCAACATGCTAACGTTTTTTACTAATTTGTTATCTAAT
>NC_050517.1:20893762-20894209 GCF_002922805.2 Oryzias melastigma
TAACCACAAAGACGCAATATATTCATGATGGTCATGGGTTATGTTTTCATATATTTATAGTAATCTCCAAAACATGAGGAATTTATGTGATATTTTTGGAACATGCTAGCATTTTGGCTAATTTGTTATCTACTGGGAATTTTTTTAGCCTGATTTAGAGTTTAGCTTAGAAGCTAAACTCTAAATTAGCCTAAAAAAGTAAAAATGTTAGCATGTTGCCAAAATAGAACTGCTAATGCTTTTGGCTAATTTGTTATCAACTGGGTTTTTTAGGCAAATTTATGTGATATTTTTTGAACATGCTAGTTTTTTGGATAATTTGTTACCAACTGGGGAATTTTTAGCCTGATTTACAGTTTAGCTTAGAAACTAAACTCTAAATTAGCCTAAAAAAGTACATCGTTAGCATGTTGCCAAAATAGAACTGCAAATGATTTTGGCTAATTT
>NC_050517.1:20894352-20907140 GCF_002922805.2 Oryzias melastigma
TATTTTAGTAACAACCTAATGATTTTGGCTAAGTTGTTATCTACTGTTTTTTTAAAGGAAAATTTAGAGTTTAGCTACTATTTTAGCAACATGCTATGTTTTTGGCTAATTTGTTATCTACTGGGTTTTTTAGGTAAATTTATAGTTTAGCTGCTATTTTAGCAACAGCCTAACGATTTTAACTACTGAGGAATTTTAGACTATTTTGGAGTTTAGCTAGTATTTAAGCAACAAGCTATGGCAATGTGCTAGCTCTTTTGGCATCTACTACGATTTTTTTGGGGCTAATTTGGAGTTTAGCTCAAATTTAAGCAACATACTAAATATCGTTTGCAAAATTGGCATTTATTAGAGATTTTTAAGCACTTTTTCTATAAAATTTTCAGAAATTTAGGTCAACTTCAGCGTTCTTTCATAGTTCTTTAACTAAATGTCCAGTCTTTCAGGAAATATAACATTTTTTAAATATCGTTTGCATTTTCAGCAAATCCCTACAGCAATTAAAGTAAATTGCGTCATCATTTTCAGCAAAAAGCTTAAACTTTTTCAGTGACTGCTTTCAGCAAAGAACATTCACCCTAGCATTATCGCAGGTAATGCAAATTTTTTTGTTTCTATTGTTTTTGAATTACTCCATAAGCCAGGATACAGTGCAGTATCAGAGTGTATATTTGCATTTTATGCAAATCAGATTATTTCAAAATTCTATTCTTTGCTGTACTCGATTATCTCCTTCATTGGACAAAAAAACTTGTTAAACCTATTCAGATGAAATTTGTGTTAATTTTAAGACGTTCTTGTGGCACGTTTCTCATGACAAAGGACATTTATCACAAAAGCTGAGCTCAAAGTAGCTTTTCTTAGTATTTCCTTATTCAAATCTTTGTGAATCAAGAGCAGACAAATAAATGCAGTTTGAAAAGCTCCCTGCTTTACTCTATTTGTCTTGTAAACAACTCGATCATGAATGTCTGGCTTAGTGCTCGCCATTTCTGTTACATCAGCAAGGTTAGTAAGGGGTCATAAGCTAGCATGTAAACACCTACGACCCAGAGAAGAAATTCTAACAAACTACTGCCACTTTGGAGAAACTTTGTCCAAGAAAGCAACACAGGTTTTTTTTTAAGTTTGGCTAAAAATTGCATATTCAGAATGAAGATATCACTAAGAACACTTTGAAAATAGATCAAAAGATGATCAAAGTGGGATTTTAAAGAGTTTTCTATTCATATTCTCATTCACAGGACTTGACGTGCAGTGAAATATTTATTTTGTAAACTCACAAACTCATTAGAGAGGAGCTAGTTGACATTTTTATTCATCTATAGTTCAATCTTTCTTTATTTTATTTTTTTTGTTAATAAGAATACACTCAATACTGACAATTTTTTAGTAAAAGGCTAGTTCAAAATTTTACAGTTTTGCACAGTTTGATTTTTTTTTAATGATAACCCAAAAAGACAACTTTATTGTTTTACAACATCAAAAACACAAAAGATCTAGAGAGCTTTACACATGCAAAGAAATACTTTATAAAATTAATTATCAATAAACTTCCTTAAAATATTTGTTACTTAAGTTAAAACACACTAATAAAAACGACAGACACAGTACAGGGTCTAGTCTCGGTTTAAATAAAAGAGTCGATAAAGGTAACATGAGCTCAGGTGGATTTAGCATCAAGAACTGGAACCTGTGTCTATACAGAACAGGTGAATGCATTTGCATTCTGTTTAGTTTTAACTCCTGGTTGTAACAGTTGACTGCCTTTGAAAGAGATCCCATCCTGCTGGTTTTTTCCATTATCTGGCAGTTTGTTAACTAGCTGCAACAAACTTAAGGCGATGTTGCAGCTAACTGGAGCCAGAGTACATCAAGAGTAAAGAAACTCAAAAGATTGAGCTAAATTATTTCTGGTCAGCTCACACAGGATTGCAGATTTTAAGTGAAATAGAAAACTGATTTAATTTTATTGTTGATTTATTAGTTCTAATATATTTACTTGTTGTTAGCTCTTGCAGTGTGAGTTAGTTTTGAGGATCTGTAGTTGGAAAATCACATTTCTAGTCCTGCTTATCTTAGTTTCCACAAGGATGTCTTTAGTCCTATTAAAATGTAATTTTATTAGAACAAGAGTTTTCCATAACATGAACTTCAGCATTTTGCATTATGTTTTTAGGTCCACTTGTCCTACATCTTCCCCAACGACTATACCCGACTCACACACATGGAGACGGAAAACAGCTGCTTCTACTCTGAGAGCCCAGAGTACATGAGAATGTAAGTAAATATATTTAATTTTATCTTCATATTAAATAATACACATGGTTTAACTAAAACTAGTTCATTTATTATCAACAGCAAAGTTTTGTTGTGACATTTAGGGTGTATTCAGACTGGGAAAACGATTTATTCCAGATTGAATCCCAAACAAAACCACCTGACTAAAGGTCTTTTCAGTCATTGGCCAACAGTTATGGGGGCGGGTCTAAACAAAAAGAGTGAGATGGAGGTGCTGCAGTTTGCAAATCTTCGTCAGGATTGTTCACTCAACACTTTTAACTGCTACGGTGGAGGCATGCTGCAAGGATCTACGAGGATCCTACGAGGTTCGCTAATAGGTGTTTATGACATGTAGATTGTCGCTAAAACAGTGTGAGAATCAATGTGAATCACGTTAAAAATTGTTTTTAATGAGCCTAGATTCATCCCACTACATCTTAATGAGCTGCTGGTGCATCAACGCTTCACGTTTGTCCACTAATGACCGGCTACGGTGGCTGTTTTGGTCCAGCCTGAGGAATCTCAGAGTGAACTGAAGCTCATTCTGTTTGGAAACAAACTGAGACCACCTCGAAAGATGGAAGTTTGTGTGTTTTCAGACTGAAACTTTGTTTTGTATTCTGGGGGAAACGAAAACATTTGGTCTTCTTAAAGCGGAGGTTGGCAAACTATGGCCCAGGGGCCAAATGCGGCCCATTAAAACATTTAATCTGGCCCACCAAGATAGAATAAATGATATTGATAATCCTTATAAATGTTTTTTTTTTCCTGTAATTCTGGTGTCTCTCCATGCATGCACAATACATACATAGACTTATATTTAGGTACAGAAAGTTAATCTGCATTCATGTGGTGTTGGAATATTTGTTGTTTTTCTGACAGTCATTTTTCAGATCATTCCAACTCCACATGAATGCAGCATTTCTCTAAATTTGTGATTTTTCCTGAGGGACAATGACTTAATGGTGTAATTGGCACCAAAATGAGAAACAAGTCAGTTTGGAAATAAAACCTCCAAAATTTTCAGTTTTAAAATATAATTTCTAGGCTAAATGAAAGCATATTTTCATCCAGATTCCTTGTTATTTCTCTTATTAGGTAGATTATCAAAACACTTTATGCGTCAGTTCCTGGTTTGACCCTTCTGTCAAATTTTAGAACCCTTTGTGGCCCACGAGTCAAAAAGTTTGCCCACCCCTGTCTTAAAGTGAACCAGAGTTTGTTTCCCCTTATAATCTAGAACGAAGTTTCAGTCTGAATACAAAAGTGGACCCTGGTCCAGGACCCGGCCGTACAAAAGTAGCAGTAAAACGTGTTGAACCTGGCCTTCATAAAGACGATCAAAATTGATTAACAAAATAAAAAGTTTGAATAAGTGAACAATTTTAACAAATATTTGCAAACTGCAGTATCTCTTTTTTCTCTTTTTGTTTTGACCCGCCCCTTTTTAACAGCTGGCCAATGAGTGACGAGATCCTATAAAATAGTTTTGTTTACAACCTTTGGTCCGGAGAAAAAACTCTCCGGTAGATCCCAGTCTGAATACAGACCAAACACCAGGTCTAGGACTCAATCTGGTCCAAATTAAGTGAATTCAGTCCAAATTAAGTTATTGAATACACCCTTAGACATTATCTGGATTATTTTGCCTTTTCCTCTCCAGGTATGGTTTCTCCAGGTACATGACTTTTGATCACCCATTTGAGCAAACCCGGGAGGACATGGGTATGTTTTTAAAACATATATCATTAAATAGTTTGTATTTTTAGATAAAGCAGCATTCTTTTGACTGATATTTTGTTGAATGTTAGATTTTGCAAAGTTTAACGAAGAGGAGGAAAACATAAACAACTACATTGATGAGACTGAGAAGAAGAACGATCGGAAAACAAAAGATAACGCCCTTTACCCCGAATACGGAGACAACTATGACAATTCTATTCAGAAGCAAAAACGCTGGCTCTTATCCTTCGACAACCAAGAACAAAACAGCACAAGGGGCAAACCTTCTGCACCAAGGCTGAACACTCAGGAGCTGCAAGGGAAGCACGCTACACCACAGCCCCCTTTGCTGGTGTCAATGGATGCTTTGAAACACCAGCAGCAAAACCAGACGCAGATTAGAAAGAAGAGCTCTCTTGAAACAAATAGGAAGAAGAAATTAAAAGGTTCAGCGCGTCGAAAAAAGAAGCTGAGAGTGAAGCAGCAAATAGATGAGGAGATAAAGGATGACAAAAAGCAGAATAAGTCAGAGGGATTAGCAACTGAGCAGCTCCCTCTTAAACAGCATCTGAACCTTGTGTCTTCTGAAAAAAATCAAACCAAATTCATTCAGAAAATCAAAGATTCGCAGGCTCAAAACACAGCTGGACAAACCATGGTGACAAAAAGAAGCACAAGAGCACACCAGAAGACGCCAGTAACCAGAAAGACGGAGCTCCGTCCAGCCAACACCAAACATTTCACGGCGGTCAGTGATGATACGGTAAATCGTGTGGAAAGCAATCCAGGAAATTCCATCAGAGCTAAGGAGATAGAGCTAAACATGCCTTTAAATGGAGATGAAGAAAAGAGCTTCCACAAATATGGGAAGTCTTCCCAAAGAAGGACAAACAAGAAGAGGACACAAACAACGAGAGGAGAGAGGCTGGAGGACAACAACCTCTACAAGTCGAGTGAGATCAAGACAGAAGCAAATAACGAAGAAAGAGTGGTTCCGTGGTGGGAAGAGAACAACTTTAATGCCGATTATGAAGACTCGGAGACTCCTGCGCCGGTGTTTGACGTCCAGGTCAACTGGAACCAAACCTTCAAGGTGAACCCCCTGAACCTTCAGCGGCTGCGTTCAGATTGGATCGATCTGCAGTGCAACGTCTCTGGAAATCTGGTGCTGCCGCCCACCGATGCTCTGCCGATAGTCAAGGGTTTCATGGACAGCTTAAATGACAAGTATGATGGGTAAGTCTATGAATTTCATTCAGTCGTGTGTGATATCATTTCTGTTTAATGTGAGATTTTTAGTTTGTAAAGTTTTATCTTTATTTTTTTAATCATTGTCAATGTGAAGATTGAATCCAACATTGTATGAAAATAACATAGAGGCATATACAGAGTGGCAAAAAAGTATTCAGTCAGCCACAAAATGTGCAAGTTCTCCCACTTCAAAAGATGAGAGAGGCCTGTAGTTTTCATCATAAGTAAACTATAGGAGACTAAAATTTTCTGATTTTTAAGAGAATTTATTTGTAAATTATGATGGAAAATACCTATATGGTCAATAACAAAAGTTCAAGTTGTTATATACCCTTTTTTGGCAATGACAGCAGTCAAACAAAGGTTTTCACAAACTGTTGCTGCTATTTTGGTCCATTCCTCCATGCAGATCTCCTCTAGAGCAGTGATGTTTTGGGGCTGTTGCTGGACAAAACAGACTTTCAACTCCTTCCAAATATTGTTTTCAGGGATTAAGATCTGGAGATTGGCTGGGCCACTCCAGGACCTTGAAATGTTTCTTATGAAGCCACGCCTTCGTTCCCCGGGCCGTGTGTTTGGGATGGTTGTCATGAAAGACCCAGCTTTGTTTATTCTTCTTGATGGAAGGAGGTTTTCACTCAAAATATGACCATATGGTCCCATTCATTCTTTTCTTTTACATGGATCAGTCATCCTGGTCCCTTTACTGAAAGATAGCCCCAAAGCATAATGCTTCCACCCCCATGCTTTACAGTAGGTTTGGTGTTCTTTGGATGTAACTCGGCATTCTTTCTTCTCCAAACACAACAAAAAATTCTATTTTGGTTTCATCTGACCATGAGACATTCTCCCAATCCTCTTCTGGATCATCCAAATACTCTCTAGCCAACCTTAGACAGCCCTGGACATGTACTGGCTTTAGTCCCAGATGGAGGGAGATTATCTGTGGTCTTGTATGTCTTCCATTTCCTAATAATTGATTTCTTTACACCAATCTGTTTACATATTGCAGATTCTGTCTTCCCAGCCTGGTGCAGATCAACAATTATGTTTCTAGTGTCCTTAGACAGCTCTTTGGTCTTACTGGAGTTTGGAGTGTGACTGTTTCAGGTTGTGGACAGGTGTCTTTTATATAGATAACGAGTTCGAACAGGTGCAAATAATACATGTAACGTGTGGAGGACCGAGGATCCTCTTGGTTGTTTGTAGGTGACCAAATACTAATTTTCAACCATAATTTGCAAAAAAAAATCTTTAAAAATCAGACAATGGGATTTTCTGGATTTTCTTTTCTAGTTTTGTCTCTCATAGTTGAGGTAAACTTATGATAAAATTTACAGACCTCTCATCTTTTTAAGAGGATGAACTTGCACAGTTGGTGGCTGACTAAACACTTTTTCGGCCCACTGTATCTATCAAGTTCCAAGTTAAGGAATAAGCAAGAGCAGAGGAGAATAGTGGAATTCGGAAGGACCTGTGTGAGAGTGATGTGGTGTAGGTGTAGCAGAGGGGTTTAAGGTGGAGGTGGGAGTGCACCAAGGATCATTTTTGAGCTCCTTCTTGTTTGCTGTAGTGATGGTCAGACATAGATAGGAATCCATGTGGATCAGGATGTTTGCAGATGACATTGTGCTCTATAGTGAGATCAGGGAGCAGGTGGAGGAACATCTAAAGAGGTTTGCTTTGAAAAAGAGAGGAATTAATCTATGTGTAAATGAGAGGGACTCAGGGAGCAGAGGGGAAGAAGTTGGAGGCTACAGGTCAATACTCCACAGCAACAAAGTGTGAGAAAGAGGCGAAGAGGCGTGTGCAAGCAGGTTGGAACGGGTGGAGGAAGCTTTCGGTGTGATGTGTGACCAGAGTGTCACCGAGGATTAAAAGAAAGGTGTAGAGGAAGATTCTGCAATTGATGGTTCATTTTCTGCTGGAAGGCAATAAGTCTGATCCATATCCTTGGCTTGCTATGATGTATTCTGTAATAATATGTTTCAGTGTTATTTAAAGTTTAACCAGCTGACCAAACAAAACGAGATACAAAAAAAGTGGTGTTGATCTGATTAGTCTGCACATTCCCATCCTGTTTGTCAGATATGAAAATTGCACAGAGGGTCAAGGCAAATTTGCCTTGTAGTTTTAACCACTGGATCAAGAGAAGATTGTCCTGAAAGTCTGTTTGTTGTTTGTAATCCCATACCAGTAACTGAGCCACCTTTGTTTGGTTTCATGATTTCTACAGGAGAATAATGGTGGCATAACAATGAAATCTTTTTATCTGTAGATTTGTGTGTTTGGAGCATTGACATGAATAACAATGGACAGCTCAAACCCCCCAACCCCCCCCCCCCACCCAACACACACACACTTCCATGTTCCAAATAGGTTACAAGAAGGCCAAAGTCCCATTAACTTCCATTGAGAAACAGGCAGTCATTTCTCAGTCATTTTATTTGTCAGAATAATCATTTTTGCCATGATGCTTCCTTCTTAACACATTCTTTCTAATCCTATTTTTTTAAAGATATTTTTTTCTTTATCACCAGTTATTCAAGTTATAAACTGACCAATCAGATACCTCAGTAAAAGCTCGTGGCTCCCGCTGGCCCCGCCTTGAACGTTTGATTGACAGATTCCTCCGCGTCATTTTTAGTGGGAAGGGTGTGGGCTTCGAACAAGCCGGAACAAACTCACCCCTGATTGATTGACAGTACTTCCTCTGAAAATCTTACTCAGACTGACTCGGATTTGCGGTAGGCATACCAGGAAGTGACGGCGAAGGCTCCGCCCTGATTTCGCCAGGGTGGAAGGTAATGCATTTCCTATGGGGGACCTCAGTGCTGGAGATGTCCAGTTTTATTTAGACGGTCTATGGTTACTTTGTGAACTTTTGAACTGCTACACAAAAGTAGTGTAGAAAAGAATTCAACTCAAATTAATTTATATTGTTTTACCAACTTTTTCAGTTTAAAGTTTTAATTTATGTCCCCTATTATAGAGTAGTAACTAGTTTAATTTTTTAAAGTCCCACTCCGATCCTCTTTTGATCTATTTTCAAGGCGTTCCCTGTGGTCTTTTAATTATGATTATGCCATTTTTAGCCAAAATTTAATAACAAAAAACCTGTATCAAGACAGTTTCTGCTGAGCAGCAGTAGTTTATTAGAAAGTTGCCTCTGAGTTATGGGCATCAAAAATGGAGAGCAATATTGGAGCTATGCTTACAGTTTTTAGCCAGATTCCAGCTCAGACGAGGTAAACGAAGACGTACATGGATCTATTTGTCTACAAGTAGATGCATCAGAATGGAGGTGGAATCTTGTGGCACACTCAGTGTATTTTCTATGTCACAAATACGCTTTTTTTTAATTTACAGCTATTTGAATAAAAAAATATTCAGAAATACAATTTTGACTTTAATTTTCTTTATATATGTCCTCCATAATCAGAATCAAGCTACAAGAATATGTTAAGAATTCATCAGGGTGGGTCTTTTTTCGAGGAAAATATTCTATTTTTGTTTAGCAAATAATCATAAAAGCAGCTTGTAGGTAGCTGTATAATTAAGATTTATTCTCACAAGCTGACAAATTAGAAAATAACTGCTAATATCTTTGGCTCTTTATTAAAAAAGTCTTAACCTCAAGCGTTTTCTTCCTATAGGTCATTGTTGTAAAGTCTGAACTATTAGTGTTTTAAATACTTGATATTTCAATCCTAAAACACACCTTAAATGATTTACCTACCACATCCACTCTACTATCTATCATTTTTTTTACTACATTATGCAATTATACACTTAATATTGCGAAAAATGTGTGCGGCATCACTCATTTGTGATTGGTCCTGCAGACAGTTCACTCTGGAGCGTGTGGTCAACGTGGTCAAGCGTGCGGACTTGCCCCAAGGAAGCCGCTATCTGCTGGAGCTGGTGCTGAAGGACGCCAAAGGGCAGCGGCTACGCCTGTCTCGCTACATCTACGCCCTGAAGAGATACAGCAAGAAAAACAGCTGGGGTTTGGGTTTCCAGGCGTCCAAGCCCAAGACGGTTCTGTGCAATCCGGTGGGCTTTCGCTGGGATCCCTCTGCCACCGTCCACTTCATAGTACCTGGTAAGTCCAATGAAAACATTTAAGCACTGCAGTTTTCCTGCACAATACAACACAATTCAAAACCGAAAATGAATCTTCGTAATATCAGGCTTATATCACTTTTAAAGACCTTTACATCAGCAATTAACGACTGTCCAAAAAGAGTTACAAAATATACAGATTTCCTTCATTTAGCAACAGTCATTTCTGATCAGCATCATGTTGATCTACAAGAACTGTCATGACACCGTTTCCCACAATGCATTGTTTTGTAGTCATTTAGACACCTTGCAGTCGGCGCTGCGCCTAATTTCTGGCAACGCTCACCTAGGTAGGCCTCTTGCACCCGCCCCTTTCTTGCTATACTTTAGTGACGGCGCACATGTGACCAGCTTACACGGCGCAGCACGTTCATCTCAAGCCCGCCTAATGTCATGGCTGCTCAAAGTATTTAACGAATCAAATAAATCCCCTTATGCAATTGACCAATCGGATGTAGCCCGTCACATCAATGACCAATCAAATGAAGCCCTTTTATGTTAGAGGCCCGCCTCCTATAGAGACATGCACAAAATGAAATTCTTAGGTGCAAAAAGATGCTAAATTAGCCTGGAACAAACATTTATATTATATAAAATAAAATAAAAATATTTGAAAAGAATATATACACATATGTATGCATATAACAAACAGTTGCACATTTTATACTGTTTTCTTGTATCATTACATGTGATTTACTGTTTGGGAACACTCAAAAGAAGCCTTAATTTAGTGCATGGGTGTCCAAAGTGGGGATTGTGGGCCAGATTTGGCCCGCCAAAGGTTATCTTTTGGTGGAAGGCGCAGAGCTTTTAGCTAAAACTCCTTACTAATTTGAGTAAGTGAGGCTTTGCTGTTAAAGGTTTCAAAGACAAACGTTACTTACTTTTTATTGTGATACCTTGGGCACCCCTGCTTTAATACTTTAATGCCACTCAGATTTAAAACTGCATAAAAAAGGAGATCTTTGGAAAAACCTGATCTTGTCAGGTTAAAAAATCCACTATAAAAACATGTTAAATACAACATAAAACTGTTGTCTTTTCATTTTAATAACATGAAAATATATGCGAGTGTGTGGCACAATGGAAGAAGTAGATAGTCACCATGGAATTCCTCCATTGACTGTGTTTGTTGTTAGCCGTCCTTTCTTTGTGGTTGCTTGTTAAAGGTTCTCACGGAGCCCTCTTTGTGGTTTGTTTATCTGTCTCTACTGAGAATCTGGTGTGGTTGTGTGAATCCCTTTGGCAGTGAAGAACCAGGCTCGGTGGGTGCAGCAGCTGATTGATGACATGGAGCAACTTTTTAAAGAAACGGGAGACGGAAACTTCAACCTGATCATCACGGACTACAGCAGCACCGACATGGACGTCAGGAATGCCCTTGAGAAATCCTCACTCCCCAGGTGTGTGAGTGTTTAAATACCTTTGAAAGATAGATTTGAACATTTTAAATAATGCGCGGGAATTTTAACAGGTACCAATATGTGAAGCTAAGTGGGAACTTTGAGCGCTCTGCTGGTCTTCAAACTGGTATCGACCTAATAAAAGTAAGTGCTTACAAGAAATAGAAGATAGAAAAGATGTGGTACGGCTTTTGTTCTAAATATTCTCCTCATACATCTGCTCTAGGATGACAACAGTATTGTCTTTCTGTGCGATCTTCACATCCGCTTCCCTCCTTCAATCATTGACACCATCAGGAAGCACTGCATCAAAGGGCACATGGCTTTTGCTCCCATTGTTCTCAGACTGGACTGCGGCACCACGGCATCAGAAGCCAGAGGTGGGCACAGATACCGACAGTCTCTACAACACGTGTGTCAAAGTCGAGGCCTGGAGGCCGAATCCGGCCCCTGTATAATCATGTTCGGCCCTCCAGATGATTTTATTTTATTATTGTTATTTAAGGTTTAAGTTGATTTATTCTTGCTACATGCTAACCACGTGTTTTGGCTAATTTAGGTTTTTTTTCTGTTTTTAGTCTATTTTGGAGTTGAACTAATATTTCAGCTACATGCTAGCTGTTTAAGCTAATTTAGGGTTTTTCTGGCTATTTTGAAGTTTAACAATTTTTTCAGCTACATGTTAGTTGTTTTGACTAACCCAGATTAAGTATTTTAGGCTAATTTGGCATTTAGCTAATATTTTAGCTTCAGCGTTTTCAGCTATTAGCTTCAGTGATTTCAACTAGCGTCTTCAGCAGCCAAATTCAGCATTATCGCAGGTAATGCTGTATATCTAGTTCATAATTATGTTAAAAACTTTTGGTTTTAAAATTTTAAAAATGTTGTCTTAGAGTGTTGAATAAATGTTAATCCTGTTCAGGCCACGACCTAAGTTGTGTTTTGGATTTTGGCTCGTTGTGCGATTGAGTTTGACACCCCTGCTCCACAGAAAGTAAAAATTGAAACATCTGCTGCATGATTAAAGTCCTTTTGATGTATTGTAAAAGCATTCTCAGTAGTATTTTAATTAAAACGATGACAATTTTCCCTGATTTAAAAAAAAAAAAGGGGGTTAGGTTAATGCGTACCAGCAACAACATTTAGCCTTGGACACACCAAAAATATGTGCGGGCAATCCAGTAATGTGCATCTTGGTCACACGTAAATATATGGGAATAAAATTAGTTTTTATTTTTTCTGGTAACACACATTTACATGATTGTTTGCATGGATTCTCAGGACTGCTTGAAGCTGCATTTCCACATTCAAAAGCCACCTCCACCAGACGGTTCTCCCCGTAGACACGGTTTTCCTGAGTCCAATGGACTGCGGCCTGAAGCCCATTAATGACACACAATCAGAGTGAATGTTTTACATCCAACACTTGCATCCCACTCTATCAGAAAGAAATTTAGATCCGAATGAGTCTGATTCTGGAGCTCCTTGTCTGCAGGCAGGAGATGGTTCATCCACGGCTAAATGTTGTTGTTGGTCACACGGATTAACCTAACCCTAACCGGAATCCTAACCCTTCTTTGGGGTCGGTGTGGCCAAGGAAAAAGTCCATCACCAGCTCAGTGGCCTTGTGGTAGAGTGTCCGCCCTGAGATTGGAAGGTCGTGGGTTCAAATCCCGGCCGAGTCATACCAAAGACTCTAAAAATGGGACCCAGTGCCTCCCTGCTTGACACTCAGCACTAAGGAGATGGACTGGGGGGTTAAACCACCAAATGGTTCCCGAGCGCGGCTGTGTCTGCAGCTCACCGCTCCCCCAGGGGATGGGTCAAATGCGGAGAACAAATTTCACACACCTAGGTGCGTGACAAATAGTGGGACTTTAACTTTTAACTTTTTTAACTTTTATTGAGAAAATTACGTGCGAATAATCACTTTAAAAAATAAAATATAAAAGCATGCTTAGAAGATCATCTTGTTCCATGTTAACCGTAGCCACGTTTGTTTAA
>NC_050517.1:20908175-20911401 GCF_002922805.2 Oryzias melastigma
ATCTTCAGCAGCCAAATTCAGCTTACAGCATTCACACTAGCATTATCCCAGGTAATGCTATATATCTAGTTCATAATTATGTTAAAAACTTACGGTTTTAAAATTTAAAAAATTTTGCCTTAGAGTTTTGAAAAACGTTTATCCTGTTCACCCTGCGACCTAAGGTGTGTTTTGGATTTTGGCTCCTTGTGCGATTGAGTTTGACACCCCTGCTCTACGAGAATATTTGTTAGGAGGAAAACAACCACAGAAAGTGAAAATTTAAACATCTGCTGCATGATTAAAGTCCTTTTGATGTATTGTAAAAGCATTCCCAGTAGTATTTTCATTAAAACGATGCCATTTTTCTCTGATTTAAAAAAAAAAAGGGGGTTAGGTTAATGCGTACCAGCAACAACATTTAGGCTTGGACACACCAAAAATACGTGCTGGCAATCCAGTAATGTGCATCTTGGCTGCACGTAAATACATGGGAATAAAATTAGACTTTATTTTGTCTGGTAACACACATTTACATGATTGTTTGCATGGATTCTCAGGACTGCTTGAAGCTGCATTTCCACATTCAAAAGCCACCTCCACCAGACGGTTCTCCCCGTAGACACGGTTTTCCTGAGTCCAATGGACTGCGGCCTGAAGCCCATTAATGACACACAATCAGAGTGAATGTTTTACATCCAACACTTGCATCCCACTTATCTCTATCAGAAAGAAATTTAGATCCGAATGAGTCTGATTCTGGAGCTCCTTGTCTGCGGGCAGGAGATGGTTCGTCCACGGATAAATGTTGTTGTTTATTAACCTAACCTTAACCGGAATCCTAACCCTTCTTTGGGGTCGGTGTGGCCAAGGAAAAAGTCCATCACTGGCCGGATGTATCGAGAAAATTAAGTGCGAATAATCACTTTAAAAAATAAAATATAAAAGCATGCTTAGAAGATCATCTTGTTCCATGTTAACCGTAGCCACGTTTGTTTAAAGCAGAACTCGCCACTTCTTCTTCATCTAGTTCTGCATATGTCAGAATAATTTATTCCCATCAAACATGTGACAGATGCAAAGATTTGTAATAATCACATACATACTTTTAGGGCTCATGTACACATAATTTCAATAAAGAAATGCACAGGAATGCAATTTTAAGCTTCATTTTCTGTATATATCTAATTTATGTTGAGAAAAATGCCACAAGAACATGTTAAAGACAGCAAAACACATTGGAGTGGTTCTTTAACACAAACTACAAGTCCTTTCGGAGGATATTTCTATTCAAACAATCATATTTTGTACAGGATAAAAAGTTTAAAATGGAATTTAGTACTTTTTCTCCAAAGTAAATATTTGATTTAATATTTGTCCGATTGTATTTATTTTCTTTTAATTTTCTGTGTAATAATTCAGCTTTTTAGTTTGTTTGTTTTTTCTTTCTTTTTCAGTTCATTTCTATTTTATTTTAAATGGTTGATTAGTGTAACTTGGAAGCAGAGGAGCAGGAAAGCGGGTCTAGAGGCTGCAGATGTCTTTGTAAGACGAGACATCTGTCAACTGACCTTTTGCTTTGACAGATCAGTCTTCACACTTAAGTGATTGCTGATACAAAAAAGACCATAAAAAGAGTTTAAAAAAAAGCTTTGACGTAAAATAGGATGTTTTTGCTTTTTATAATCTTTTTTTTTATATTGAAGTTGACTCAAACTTGCATGTTTAATTTAAACAACAACAGTATGTCAGACGTGGTGGTGATGGTTCTGTTTTCCCCGAAGGTTACTGGGAGGTCAACGGTTTCGGTTTGCTGGGGATCTATAAGTCCGACCTGGATTCAATAGGAGGGATGAACACCATGGAATTCAAAGACCGCTGGGGAGGAGAGGACTGGGAGCTACTAGATAGGTGTGTCTTTTGTGTGTCTCCATAAAGGCGGAACACCTTTTTTTTTTTTTTTGTTCTCTAGTTTTCCGGTTTTCCTTTGGAAATACTGGTTTCAGCTAAAGTCTTTGGGAAAACTCAACGGATCTTCTTTTATTTGACATTTATGTGCATAAATAATAGCTTTTTGAAACAAATGTTTGATACATTTTTGCCCAAAAATGTTTTGAAGAACAGTATATTCATGTCAGGGTTTTTGATAAGAATGTAACGATTCTTTGTGAATTGGTAAAAAAATGATTAAAATTCGTCAACATGTTCATCTTTGCAGAAAATTAACACATTAGTTTGTCAAAGCCTGTGCCTGAATGTAAAAGTGCAGAGCAGATGAAATTTTTCCATGCAGGCTTTCTGTGAGTGTGCACGTGCCTGTGAGTGTGCGCACCTATGAATGCACGCGCCTGTGAGTCTGCCCGCCTTTAATGTGCCCACCTGAGAGTGTGTGCGCGCCTGTAAATGCGCACAGCTGTGAATGCATGTGCCCTTGATTGCACGCACCTGTGAGTCTGCCTGCCTGTGAGTGTGTGCGCGGCTGTGAGTGTAGGCACGCCTGTGAGTGTGCATGTGGCTGTTAGTGTTTGTGCGCGCCTGTGAGAGTGTGTGCTCGCCTTTAAGTGTGTGCATGCCTGTGAATGTGTGCGCATCTGTGAGTGTAGGGGCACCTGTGAGTGTAGGCGCGCCTGTGAGTGTGCACGCCTGTGAGTGTGCGCGCGGCTGTGAGTGTAGGCACGCCTGTGAGTGTGCATGCAGCTGTTAGTGTTTGTGCGCGCCTGTGAGAGTGTGTGCTCGCCAGTGTGTGCATGCTTGTGAATGTGTGCGCACCTGTGAGTGTAGGGGCGCCTGTGAGTGTGTGGGCGGCTGTTAGTGCTTGTGCGCGCCTGTGAGAGTGCGCACCTGTGATTGTGTGTGCTCCCCTGTGAGTGTGTGGTCCCCTGTGAGTGTGTGCGCACCTGTGAGAGTATGTGCTTACCTGTGAGAGTGTGTGCGCACCTGTGAGAGTGTGTGCGCCTGTGAGTGTTTGTGCACCTGTGATTGTGTGTGCTCCCCTGTGAGTGTGTGCGCACCTGTGAGTGTAGGGGCGCCTGTGAGTGTGTGGGTGGCTGTTAGTGCTTGTGCGCGCCTGTGAGAGTGCGCACCTGTGATTGTGCGTGCTCCCCTGTGAGTGTGTGCTCCCCTGTGAGTGTGTGCGCACCTGTGAGAGTGTGTGCGTACCAGACTGGCTGCATGTTCTTCAACTGCGCTCCCATCCTGGAAAATTCCAGCAGCTCCTTTTGATTTAAAAGTTTCACAAAAGTCAGTC
>NC_050517.1:20911527-20921250 GCF_002922805.2 Oryzias melastigma
TGGGCGGCTGTTAGTGCTTGTGCGCGCCTGTGAGAGTGCGCACCTGTGATTGTGTGTGCTCCCCTGTGAGTGTGTGCTCCCCTGTGAGTGTGTGCGCACCTGTGAGAGTGTGTGTGCCTGTGAGTGTTTTCGCACCTGTCAGTGTGTGTGCGTAGCAGACTGGCTGCATGTTCTTCAACTGCGCTCCCATCCTGGAAAATTCCAGCAGCTCCTTTTGATTTAAAAGTTTCACAAAAGTCAGTCCATCCAGGATTTTGCGATGTTGCAATTGCAACTACAGTATAAACATAAATTCAAGCAAAGCCGGGATTTGCCGCTCGCCCTGCAACTTTACATTTTCATCGCAACTTTACTTAAACTTTGACTAACCTACTGTGACAACGGGGGGGCAGTCGGCCACATGGAGCGCAACATGAACCGAGTGCGGATTTGTGATCATTTCAACATTATGTATAGTTGCTTATTTGTATTGAATCATTTCTGTTGGTGGAAAAACAGACAGTTTGGAGTAAGGGGCAAAAGGAAAACAAAAAAATAAATAAATTTGGAAAAAAATGGAAATTGTGACTTTAAAACTGTGAATCGAATCGTGGCTTGAATGAATCGTTACATCCTTTTTTTTTGTTGCATAATTATGAAAGAAATGTGGATGATATTAGGCGACATTTTTTAACCTTTTATCAACAATGACAAGATTGTATAAAATGTATTATTTGTCTAGTGTTTTATAATGTTTGCTAATTGCAGTTTAAGCCAATTTAAAGTTAGAAATGAACTGAAAAAACACATTTATTAGTTTTAAATCTTTAACTTTGATCAGATAATGAGAAACAAACCCTTTTTACCGCATTGTTCCCCCTTATAAACAGTAATTTATCCCAAAATGACTTTTTTCTTTTCCTGCCCCTCCAGGATACTTCAGGCTGGGCTGGAAGTGGAGAGAATCTATTTGAGGAACTTTTTCCATTACTACCACTCCAAACGTGGCATGTGGAATCGGCCAGTGTCAACAAGCAACAGGTGACCCTGTTACCTGCTGCTGCACCATGGCATCACCGTGGTTAAAACCATGGTAACCGGAGCACTTTAAGGATGTTTCTTTGGAACACTTGCTGACAGTGGGAGACGGACCTCAGATCGGGTACTTTCTTCATTCGCTCAGGTTTTGTTAAAGCAGGGACGGTCACTGCAGGCGAGGAGCTCCTGTTCCAGAGTTTATTTGAGTGAGCTGACTACTGAGAGGGCAAATCCCTGACCGTGGGATCTGACCTGTGAAGATGCTGCTGCGCGCAACCTTTCAGATCCTGATCTGCACTACAAGCTCAGACGCTCGGCACCGACTCCAACAGAGCTAACACTCCAGGGATGAATGCAGAATCACACAATGCACAGTCCCTAAAGTTTAGATTTGCTCTGACAAAGACAGAAAAATGGTTTACGTTTTAAATGTTTGTGGCTGAGTTAAAAACTATAGTTTGAGCCTGATGATTGCTTGAACAAAGCCTTTCCAGCGTTTTGTCAATGTAAAATTTGTTACATTATTTTTATTTGTTTCCACCAGCAGATAGTTTTTTTTTCTTTTTAGTTTTAGATTTAAACCTCAATTTACCTCCTTTTTTGTTCCTATTACCTATCTGTTTTTCTCCTTTATTTAAAGTCTGGAAAGGTTTATTTTTTTACATTTTATTTTAAGTCAAAGTTTAAATAGAGAGCAGGATTTATTTAAAAGTTTTTTTTTGTTTTTTTTACCAGCTCATTGCCCTAATGGCAATTAAATGACTACTGTTTGTTTTTTTGTTTTTCTCACTACTTCCTTAACACTCCTGTATGCTAAAGAGAACAGCTAAAGAGCTGCCTAACTTAAATCGTTTTTTTTTTTTTTTGTCTTAAATGGCTTTTTTGAACCTTTTTGAAGCATTACGATCTCCATTTTTGCCAAATCCTGTTTTAATTTAATGAACCTC
This sequence comes from Oryzias melastigma, assembly GCF_002922805.2. Taxonomy (NCBI): domain Eukaryota; kingdom Metazoa; phylum Chordata; class Actinopteri; order Beloniformes; family Adrianichthyidae; genus Oryzias; species Oryzias melastigma. The sequence continues at coordinate 20,913,492 of NC_050517.1, forward strand.
ACAGCTGTACTTAAAGTAAATATTTTTATATTAGATGGTACTTATGCTGCTGTGAGGAAAAAAATATATTTATTTTTCATACGCATTTTTCTGGCTGTTCACATTCCAGTTAAAAAAATGTGTGCCTTTTCAGTTTGTAATTTAAAAGTAATCAAGGTTTTACTGTTTTTGTGTTTTGACCTAGATTTATAAAACTTCTACAAGTGGTGCAATCTTATTTTTGTGTGTTATTTACTAAAGTTTTATTTGTCTTGGAGTTATTTTTCACTCTGTACTTATCAAGCTGCCTTTTTTTTTAATTGAATCTACTTCATTTTCTTTTTTGATCTGCCAAATCTTTTTTTTTCTTTACATCAGGACCAGTGTTAGCCTTTGTTGACTTGCTTGGAGTCTCTTCCTGCAGATTTGTTACACTGCCTGGTCTTACAAATGACGAATAAAGTTCTTTGAAGAAAATTAGAATTCTAGTTTTATGTTTGTGCAACAATAAGAGCTTTCTTTTAGAGCAATTGACAAAAACTATTTTTAATGTTGGAGTCAAAATAATAAAACTTGTGGTTGCTTTAACATTTGTTGTCTCTGCACTCACTGGTGCGTCAACCGATGATGCTGTAATGACGCCAATCCAGCTTTAGTACAGTTTTCATTCAAATTTCACCTGAAGGTTTTAAAAAGGTCATTTACTTTGAAATTGACACATAAATTTGACACTTGGAATAAATCCTTGGAGCTTTTGCATAGTTTAGTGAAAGCTTACGTGTTTTATTTTAACCCTGGAGCATTATTGTTGAGTGTTTTTTACCCGAGCAAAAGTTTTTCATGATGTTCAATATGTTGCATGTTTCTGAGTGTTCCTGGATAAAGTCTCCAATGTCCCAGGAATGAGTAGACCAAAGGACTACTATCATTATTAATTTTATTTTATTTTTTTAGGATTTTTTTGTTCTCAAATTCCTAATTTTTCAGTAATTCTCAGGTATGTTTTTAGGATCTTCCTATGTTTTTATTTTCCATTTATTACATAAACTACAGTTGAAAATAAAAGCAAACTAATTCATCATGTAATGTCATATTTTGATCTAGTTTTTGTGAAAAATGCTTTTTATTGAGCATGTTATATCAGGTTAAAATTACCCGGTAAAAGTAGAAGTCTAACTTTTTATAGTGAAAATGTTCAAAGGTTAAACACATTTTTCAATTGTTTTGTATTTGCATTGCTTTTGGATTCATTCATTTCCATTTTGTCTGTACACTTTTGATTTTAATAATAAAACAAACAAAAAAAACCAATCAAATTTTTGCTGTAAAAATTGCAACATTTACTATTTGGAATTTAGTTTTTTTGTACAATTTGAGGTTTGCTGCGTAATTATTGTGAAATTACAAAAAAATATCAGTTAAAAAAAGTGGAGTTGTACTAAAAAGATGGATATCGAGCTTTGCTACAAAAAAAATGGTTTTACTGTTAAAGTAGTAAAAATTCTAAAAAAAAAACAAATCCTGGACTATTAACCCCTTTAACTACCCAACCAAGAAAAAATCGATTAAAAAATGTTTTCTGCTGCTTATTACCTTGAGGGAGTGATATATATAATTAATGTTTTTAAAAACACATTTTCTATGTGTGCTGTACTGTTTGGTGGAGGAGGCAGTTAACGGTTAAAGATTACCATTTTCTAAAACTATTTTCTTCCATTTTGGAGGGCAGGAGCTCATCTAGCAAAGGCAAGGTACACCCTGGACAGTTTTCCAGTCTATTTTAGGGCATTATGTATAACCTTTTATCCAACCTATACAATAACTTCTCTATGTTCTGCATGAGTAAGCTCTAGTCGTCTTCAGCAGTCTTGATACGGCGTATTATCAGATGGTTTGAAACATTCATGAATTCCTTGAAGGTTTCTGACTCAGATTTTTGTCATCTATTACCCTGATAATCTTACGTATTGGTTCAAAGACGACTCATCATATACACAATCGTTTCACAAGAAAGAAGTTCATCATAAGTAAAAGCTTATCATTTTTCAGGGCTAACAAAAAAGTTCAAAAACACTTCAAAACACTTGAATTCTGTGTCACTGAACTGGAACTATAACGTTTTGTGTGCAGAAGTGCAAGAAAACAAATAACTTCAAATAATGACTTTTTTTTTTTTTTACAAACTAGCACAGAAAAATATGCAAATCAATTGGGAAATATTAAGTTATTGGTTACAGAGTTTTAGTGTTGGAGGCAGCTCCAGACAAACCCTCTTTAAATGACAATAATTTCACTTTTTCACATACAACCTAAAATTAAGTAAAAATCTCTCTTTTGGCGTGCACATTTTAAAACCAATCGACCAACCAATTTTAAAGTTACTTCAAATAGGGTCTATTCTTTAGTCAAGATAGGAGATGTTTTTATTCTGGAGGCCAGACAGTGTTTGGCAACTAAAGTGGGAAGACAAACATTTCAGAATACAAATAACGTAATACATTTCTTGCAACTTCCTTAGTGGTTTCACATATTGTCATATGAGTTTGGAAAGCCTTAAACCTAAATATCAACAAACAGACACAACACAAGCAGCTCAGTTCTTGTAGATGGAAGTATATTACAGATTTTAGGCCTGTGAGCTAGCAACAAACACTGTAAGTGGCACGCCACCAACTTGTGTTTCTAAGGCAAAAAATCCCTAATTAAAAATATATATATAAATATCATTTTGACTTCTTACAGTGTTTTTGTAGACTGGTGAAGTTCAAAAGTGTTTAATACCATAGCAGGCACTACAGTACTATTAAAACATGAAACATTAAACTATAAATGTGTCAGCCATTTAAAAAAGTTCTGCATTTTTTTTTTACTTTGAAATGTAAAAACTATTAGATTTTTTTAAAGTCATTTTAAGTAGTATTACAGTTTATTTATATTTTATTGCTGTGTTTGTATGTGCTTTTATGTGTTTTGTGCTTCTTTTTCAGATATGTACATGTAAATTACAAAAAAAGTTAAAAAAAATACTTGGAAACAAATAAAAATGTAGCTGCTGATATGTCCAATAATAAATCAATTTACAAAAACATGCTAATTCTACCTTTTAAAAATGAAATGCAGCACTGCGCATGTCCACTGCGACGTTCAACGTTGCCTTTAAGGAATTAGATTTATGTCAAGTTCAAAAAGTAATTTGAAAGATATAAAAAGTAAAAATAACATATACGTTTATTTTATGTGCATTTTATATAGTTCCAGTAGATAACGAGTTAAATGTTTGTTTCCACAACCGCGCTTCCATATGAACACTTTATCATTTGCGGGTTGACCAACATTTTTACGAGGTGTCCGTGAATGCGGCATTAAATCTCATTCATCTCGAACTCGCTCCGTTTCTAGCCGTATTTTAGTTAGACTCTCAGAATACCGAGCTAGTTCTGTGCCAAATGAATGAAACGTCGCTGTCTCAGTCAGATGTCACACTTGTACGCGTGTAGCTTCGCCAACAGCTGATACACACTTCCAGGTTTAACGTCACTTTTCTGTGAGTGGTGCACTGGGAACTAGCTTCTCGTGTTATGGGAGAGACGTGGAGGAGGTCGGGGGAATGGTGGGCTGTCAGCCATAATGTCCGCGTAATTTGTGACCGAACCCCGTTTGACGTCTTCCTGAGCGTGCTTTTGCTCTGGTAAGCATGCTACAGTCTAGGTAAGCAGGGTGTATTTTGGTGTTGCATAGGTAGTGACTCTGCAGGGATGGTCGTAAAAACATGGCCGATCAGGTAACAGGAGCTAACGAGACTGCAATGCAGTTAACCTGACTGTCTGTATGTATTAGCCTCACTTTGCTTCTATAATCTAGTTATCTGAAGGTCGCTGTTGTCCTCTTACTTGTTAGTTTACTACTTAAAGTTGCGTTCACGGACCACTGAGGATGAAACGAAACAAATTAGCTGAGGATAGTTAGCTTGTTTGCTAGTAGTGAGCCTGTCAACAGATAAGAGGGTACTTATGCTAACACTACTTCAGTTTGCAATGTCATTGGTGCTAGCAGCTATAATTAAAGAGCTCGTGAGTTTGAAAGTTGTTGTTTTGTGTTTATTGGTCACGTTTGTGCAGATAAACTTGAACCATGCCTGGGAAACTTAAGGCCAAGATTGTGGCAGGGCGCCACTTGCCTGTGATGGACAGAGCTAGCGACCTGACTGATGCCTTTGTGGAGGTGAGAATACAAGTCAAAGCCTCAAAGCATATTAGATATAAATTATTTTACAACGTTTAATGAGGAATTATATGCATTTGTAAAAAATAAATAAAAAGTGAATCATTTCCCTATATTTTCCATGCTCTTTTTATTGTTTTTTTACATTTTTTTTTTAGGTTAAATTTGGAAACACAACTTTCAAAACAGATGTTTTTCCAAAGTCGCTGAATCCACAGTGGAATTCGGAATGGTTCAAATTTGAGGTATGTATTTCGGTTTTCTTCCAATAGCAGGTGTTTATTGTACTCTAGGGCTGCCACGATTAGTCGACTAATCGACTGACGACTAGTTTAATAGTTGATTTAGTCGTTACGTTGTATTATATGGCGTCAGAGTGTAGTGAAGTTATGGCACTCTGCTAGCTTTTTGGACTAATTTTGGCATTTATTGTGGTTTTCCAGGCTATTTTGGAGCGTAGCTAATATTTCAGTAACATGCTAGCTGTTTTGGCTAACTTGGCCTTTTTCTAAATAGTTTTTAAAATAGTTTTTTAGGCTTTTAAATAGTTTTTTAGGCTGCTTTGGAGGCTGGCTAATATTTTTGCTACATCCAAGCTTTTTTTGTGGCTAATTTAGCCTTTTTTTAAGGCTGTTTTGGAGTTTAGCTAATATTTTGGCTGTTTTGGCTAATTTAGACTTTTTTTTAGGATAATTTGGCATTTAACTAATATTTTGGCTGGCTATAAGCTTCAGCGTTTTCAGCTATTAGCTTCAGAGTTATTAGCTATCAATTTCAACGTTTTTAGCTATCAGCTTCAGCGTTTTTCTATCAACATCAGCATTTTTAGCTATCAATTTCAGCGTTATTAGCTATCAGTTTTTAGCTTTCAGCCTCAGTGTTATTAGCTATCAATTTCAGCGTTATTAGCTATCAATTTCAGCGTTATCAGTTATCGATTTCAGCGTTTTTAGCTGTCAGCTTCAGCGTTATTAGCTATCAATTTCAGCGTTTTTAGCTGTCAGCCTCAGCGTTTTTAGCTATCAATTTCAGCGTTTTCAGCTATCATCTCTAGCATCTTCAGTGGCCAAATTCAGCTCACAGCATTCACACTAGCATTATCGCAGGTAATGCTATATATCTAGTTCGTAGTTGGTTTAGATCTAATGATGGTTAAGATTTGTGCTTTAGATCCACTTTGTGCATGGCCAGATTAGTCGACCAAACGGAAAAAAATAATTGGTGATTAGTCGACTATTAGAATAATCGTTTGTGGCAGCACTATTCTACTCCTCTTGTTTCTCTTTTTTTTCATCCTTTTTCTTGGTTTGTAGGTTGACGACGAGGACTTGCAAGACGAACCTTTGCAGATCACTGTGTTGGACCACGACACGTACAGCGCTAACGACGCCATAGGGAAGGTTTATATCGACATCGACCCACTTCTGTACTCCGAGGCCGCCTCCGTCATCTCCGGCTGGTTTCCCATTTATGATACCATCCATGGTATAGAGCTCAGCCTGTTGTGTTATTATCAACGTCTTTTTTCAATGCATCTTTTACAACTTGTAACATCGTCTTTATATTAACAGGTATCAGAGGAGAAATTAACGTCCTGGTCAAAGTGGAGCTTTTTAATGATCTGAACCGCTTCCGGCAGTCGTCATGCGGAGTCAAGTTTTTCTGCAGTACGTCTTCACTTTTGTTGTACGATGCATACTACCTTATTCATAATCAACATATGTTCTTATTGTTACTCAATTTAGTAGTTTATTTGTTAAAGACAGCAGTTTAGCTCGGACTAAAAGATCTTCTTTTGATCTATTTTCAAAGCGTTCCCAGTGCTATTTTTAGCCAAAATCTAAAAACTTGCATCGTTTTCTAGGAGATAGTTTCTGCAGAGTGGCAGTAATTTATTAGAAATTCCCCTCTGAGTTGGCATTATTGGCATTGAGCAACCCCACCACCCCTCCCCGTCACCTATAGCTCAGCTGTCTTGTTTATACATCACCACTCAAACTCTTCAACCAAAAAATAGCAAACAGTATTGGAGCTATCCAGCTTTATAGTTTTTAACCGGATTCCAGCTCAGATGAGTAAAAGTAAGATGTATCTAGTCGTCTACAAGCGGAGAATGGAGCAAAGCTTGTATTTTCAATGTCTTTTTGAAATGCCATTTTTTGTGATTTGCAAAAAATATTATAAAATAATTTCAATTATACTTTTTATTTATTTATTTATGCCCTCCATTGTCAGAAAATGCTACAAAAACATGTTCAAAATGCTATTTTCATCGTTAAAAAGTTTCTTAACAGATGAAGAAACGCCTCACTAGACCATCTGCTATAATTCTAGTTCAACTTGATCAAAGTGTTAAGAAGTATAGAAGTTTTTCTGTTCCATCATTTCTGCCGATGAGCCGATCGTTCCTTTTTGCGCTCCAGATCTAGTGCCTAGCTCCACACTGTCTAGCTGACGTCACGTCAGTGTCGTGATTTGATTGGCTGGATATCGATGAGATCAACTCGTTGCTTTGGTGAGACTGAAATAGCAAGTTTTTTCCATCGAATTTCTGGACCGTCAAAAATCAAGGATTCAAAAAAAATTCAGAAAGAAAATTCAAGAGTTTAAAAAAAATCAGAAATGATGGAACAAAAAAACTTCCATAGAGAAGTTTCTTTGATGGAAGTTAGAGCACTCCATCTAACCTTTTTTATTTTACTTTTTTAACCTTTGATTACCATCAGCTACATCGATTCCAAAGGGCTACCGGGCAGCAATTGTACACGGATTTGTGGAGGAACTTGTAGTAAACGAAGATCCAGAATACCAATGGATAGACCGCATCAGAACTCCTCGGGCTTCCAACGAAGCTCGCCAAAGACTCATCTTTCTTATGTCTGGTAAGACCGCTGCCCCTCCCTCACGTCTTATTCAGCCACAGGGAAATTCTGCGGCGGTCGCATTTTGTTTTTTGTTTTTTCAGGCGAGCTGCAAAGGAAAATAGGGCTTAAGGTACTGGAGATGGGTGGGAATGCAGTGGTAGGCTACTTGCAGTGTTTTGACCTGGAGGGGGAGTCGGGGCTGGTGGTCCGGGCCATAGGCACCGCCTGCACTCTGGAGAAGCTCAGCTCTGGAAGCAGCACACACACGCATCCCAACACAGCCCCTGCTTCAAATGCCTGCAATTCCCCTTCTAAAGATGGAAAGGAGTGAGTATTACATGACAATGCAAGCATGGGCACTATCTCAGACTATGTGAATGTTGGAAGCAGCTAGCCGCATGAGAGGAAGACGGCGTGGATGAAATGTGCTGTGGATAGGGCAGCAGTTACAGCTGTGTGTCTCAGATTCTCTCTCGTTGTATTTTATGTGTGTGCTGTGTCTTGAATCGCTGAAACTAACCACACATGACATAACCTGAGACACACACATGTACAGCACACATGCAGCCATCCTTAGGCCCCGTAGCTTTTGTCTGCTCATTAAAAAACCGCTCTTGCACGTCCTTCTGCTCTGGATCTGCATGATTTAGAACCTGCTGCTCATCTGCTGTGCTCTTAGCGTCTGTTTCCATGTT
>NC_050517.1:20921256-20927823 GCF_002922805.2 Oryzias melastigma
CTATTTAAAATTAATTTTAAGCATAAAATATATATATACAAAAATGTATTTTGATCTGTTGATTTCAATCTTAAGTTGAAAAGTAGCATTACCTGTAATAATGCTAGCGTGAATGCTTTTTGCTGAAAGTAGTCACTCAAAATGCTGAAGCTTTTTGCTGAAAATGGTGACACAATTTACTTTAAATGCTTTAGGGATTTGCTGAAAATGTAAAAACTTACATGCAAAATGTAACATTTTTTAAAAGACTGGAGAGATCTATGAAAGAGCACTAAATTTCTGGAAACAAAATGGAAAAGTTAATTAAAAATCCCTAATTCATTGTGCAAAAATATTTAGTGTTCCTTAAACATGAGCTAAACTCCCAAAAAACCTTAGTAGATGCCAGATTAGCAAAAAAGCTATTTCTTAAATACTAGCTAAATTCAAAAATAGCCTAAAATTCCCCCGTAAACTGAATTACCGGTAGTCAAAAACATTAGCCTGTTGCTAAAATACAAGCTAAACTCTAAATTAGCCTATAAAAATCTCAAATTAGCCAAAAAGTTAACATGTTGTTAAAATATTAGCCAAACTCTCATTTTTTAAAAGTTAGTTTACAAGATGAAAACATTTCCTATGGAGCATTTTTTGCTCAATATTTCCGAAACTTTATATGTTTTTGAAAGATAAAACTTTTTTTTTGTTTTATGTTGTTGCTAGGCAGAAATAAAATGATCAAAATCAGGGTTCCCGCTGGGTCTTAAAAAGCCTTAAAAGCATTGAATGTACACATTTGGAAATAATACCTTAAAAATCCTTAAAAAGTCTTACATTTTTATATCTGATTATTAAAAAAATAAACTTAGCATAAACACAGTTACTCATTTGGGTTAATATTTTATTCTTGATAGTTAAAAGAAGCCTTAAAATCTGGAACTTTAATAGTAAACTTTTAATATTGACACTCTTTTATTTGATTAAATTAGACATGGATTGTGTCTATTTTTCAGGGTGGTGTTGCCTGTTACTGTTATTTGCATCTCTGCTATGTGTCATTCAGATCCTATGCTTTGTTTTGTGCACACATTTCTTAATGCTGTCATCTGACTGAGTAATCCACTAGTAAAAAGAGGGAGCAGGAAGCATCCCCCTTTTTTCTATCCTTTTTTTTATTTTAAAAATCATCGCTTCCACTTTACTGCAGTGTTGTCGGCCTTTGTGTGCGCCTTTTCTTTTTTCTTCTTCTCTGCTTCTACTTTGGACATGTTTAATTGTGTCCAAACCGGTCCTGCGTGTTCCTCCTCTCTGTTTTCTCTCTGTCTCTGTGCTGACTGGCCCAGGTCTCCCCTTGCCCATGGATGCCGCTCCACCCACAACAGTCCCGTGCATTCAGCCTGCAGCTCCCAGAGACTGTCCCAGAACTTCTCTGTCTCTGTTCCTACACTCATCTTCACTGGTACGCAGGGACGGATCTCAGATCAGGGCGGGGGGGTCACTAGATAATGGGATTAGCATGAAAGAGGAAGGAATGGAGGAGTCTGGATAGTCTGGACCTGGGCACCGAAGGAGGGCAGACCCTCTGTCAGAAAATGGACCGTTCTGCTCCCGATTTATTCCAATTATGACGGAGTTGGCAGTCAGATTTTCGGAGGAAAGGCCTGCAGTCGCTCTACTTTTACCTGACCTTTGCTTCGCTCCACTGGGACACATGCTTCAGCTTGTCATCCTCTGTTAGAGAATGACCTTTTGGGGTTTTTGTGCCACCTTGCTTTCTTTAATTTGTGTGTGCTTTCCTTTTGCTTTCCATGCTTGCTCTTTAGTTGTCCGAGCCATCCATAGCACATCAAACACACCTCTCCTGAAGCAACCATATCACACATTCACACACACACACACAGGCTGATGTGGTGACTGACGTGTGTGCATGTGTGTGTGTGTGTGTCACACTCTCCTGGCAGGCCGGTATTTGGTGAGGATCTGCCCTCTTCCTCTGGCCCACCTACCCCTTTCAGAGCCCTCCCCACCTCCTCTTCCTCTCCTCCCCCTTTCTCTCCCTCCAAGCCATGCAGCCGCCAGTCCTCATCATCAGACACAGACCTCAGTTTGACGCCCAAGACGGGTAAGAACACTCGGCCCATCTTCCTCTCCCGCCACATTCACCCCCCATCCCCGTTAAAGCCATTTTTGGTGTGCTATGGTGATGGGTTATTATCTTTTTAAGCTTTTTCTGAGTTTAATTTCATTTGAATCATATTATTTTTATTGCTTTAGTCATTTAATGTCGTTTTGTCACAGTGTTTGTTTTAGATAGTTAAAAAAAAAGTATAAAAGTATACTTTTTTATGTGTTACCCATTGAGTTTTTGTATTGTAATGAAGCAATGTGTCTCAAGAGGGGGCTGATGCTGATTTAAGGTCACTTCTGTTAGCAACCACTCTAAACAATCCTTACAGACACGGTAAGTTTGGTGAAGCCGATTTTTAAAAACATTCCTGTGATAAAAGTTGAAAGAATCCTCTCACCAGAGCTGCCCTGTAGACCCCCCAGGTTGACAAAGCAGTCCCTCTGCCCACCTACCCTTCTTTCTTATCTCACTTTCTATTCAACTTTGACCTTCTGTCCTAATCTGTTCATCTTCATTCATCACTTTTCTCTCCTTTTTTAATTAGTTTACAAACCCATATTTTCTTTTTTAATGTAATAATACACTAATATAAGAGTTAATTTAAGGGTATTCATATCTAATATGACAAATATTGGATTATTTGATGCCATGTTCACATGAAAAACGTGAGATCATGGTTTTAGAAAAACAAACAGAAAAACATTAAATTGTTAACTTCTATTTTCCACAAGACTAATTAAAAAGCCTTTAAATACTGTTTTTCTGACTGTCCGTGAGGTGTTGAAATGTCACTTGCTAATTATTTTATTAATATCAAAATCAGCTGGGTATTTTATAAATTCATGTCGTTTTCCAAGTCCATTAAGCTCTTTAAGTCATTATTAAAGTCCGATCATCTTTTGATCTATTTTCAAAGCATTCCCAGTCCCAGTTTTCAAAAAGCATTTTTTTTCCATCAGCTTCAGAATGACAACGGTTTGAATTGAAATATACACAGAAATACAATTTTACATTTAATTTTCTTTATATATGGTCTCCATAAGAACATGTTGATTCTTGTACATTAAAAGTGACCCCGCTTTTAATGTAAACATGCCTAGGATAGCACAAAACGCCCAAATCATTATTTCTACTAGAGTGGGTCTTTAAACAGATCCTAAATTGAGGAAAGTTAAAAATAAATAAATAAAAATATAAGTTTTTTATTGTAATGCACAGTAGTTTTTTTGTTTTTCTAAAGGTTTACTGTGTAAAACAGCAGACAGATTCAAAGCACACCAACAAGAAGACTTCTGATGGATTAGAGAGGGAAAAAACTAAATCCAAACCTCAATCTCTTGATTTGGTGTTTACGTTTTCTTCTAAATCTTCATAAACACGACTTGATGCTTCCATTTTGTCCATTAACATTTCATTGTTATCACCTTCCGTCATGTTTGAACACTTAAGAGATCAGGAGATTCCGAGACATTTGTTCTTCTAGTTTCTGATCTCCTGCCATTAAAATGATGATCTCTCTTTAGTTTCAACTTACTTAAATTAAGTTTTTTTTATTTGGTGGTAAATAGTGAGGATAAATCCCTCTAGACTTCCTGCAAAACATCTGTGGATAAATTTTGTTATTTTGACAAAAAAAACTGGATAAACCATCCAGTCAGTTTGCATGTGAATATCCTTAAATGAAATACGATTGTGTTGTGTTTTTTTGGACTAATAATTATTTTATTACTTTCATTAGTGTCAAAATGTTTCCTAGTTTAGTTGACTAGTTTGTTTATCTTTTTAATCTATGTTTATGTATACTTTATATCAAATGTTTCCATCATGAATGAACAAATGAACCCTAACCATCTTGACTTTTTGGAAATATTTTATTGTTCTCAAAATGTAAAAACTAAAGGAAATTACTGGCATAAACCTTTATGAGGAAAGTTAGTAAAATTGCAAAAAATATGTGCATCTTGTCTGTATTAATAAATCTAATCAATTGGCCCAGTTTTACAATTGTGGGATCTCCCTGTTTGGATTTCTGTGGAGCTAACGAAGAGTCTTAACTTTGTATTTGTTTCAAAGAGAAAATAAGAACTAAAAATCTCCATACCTTTCACTCGTTTCTCTCTCATTTTAACATCATTTTCCCCTCATTCAGTTGTTGTGCTTCAGCCCTCTGTCCTCATTGCTCTGTCTGTGCATTCTCAACGTATCTATTTTTCTCTGTGCACCCTCCGTCTGTTTCTCTGCTGGATAGCGATGACCCAGCCAGCGAGACTCAGGCCTGGGATCTTCCTCTGCCCCAGCTCCCCCATCCTCTCTACAGACAGTCTGTCCCTCCCCGGTTCTGGCACACTGGGCAGTGGTCATTGCTCTGGCCTCAGAGCAACCACCCCGCCCCTTCCCGCTTCTACCCACTCAGACTCTGCCTTGCTGAGAAAGAGTGTGTCCTTCACTGAGGACCTGCTGAACCTGGCAGCATCCGGTATAGTAGGATTGCTGTGTGTCATCCAGTATCCGAACCCTTGTAGCCATAAACTAGTCAGCTCTCTGTATCTGCGGGGCAGCGGCTGAACCGTTCGCACCCCGCTCTTCCTGAGTTTGTCAGCAGGAACCATTAAGCCAAAAGTGCCCTGAACTTTCTGTGAAACAGCCGTACTGGGTTTTCCTGCCTCAAAATGTGGTCAATCTGAACAGAATAAGAACGATTATTTTAACTAAAGGTGTGAAAGTCGAGCAGATTATTTTGCTTGACTTGTAATTCAGGGATTCAGAGAGTAATCAGATTACAATGTGATTCATTCCTCTGAATTGTGAAGCGACTGAGAGCCCCCTCTCCTGTGATCAGGGATGGGCAGTGGCAGCATGGGGAAGGACGCAGGACCCCTGAAGACCCTTCTCAGACAGCAGACGCAGACGGCTCTGGAGCAGAGGGTAGGGTGACTCGATGCTTACAGCCGCTTATGCATACTCACTAGTAAGACCTGAGAGTAATGTTCACTGTATTTTGTTGGAGTCTACGACTTCTCCCTCCCCCTGCATTTAGCCCTCCAAACGGAGAGTCATGGAAAAACACCGTCCTCAAATTCGGACGTTACTTCCCCTCGATGATATCATCAATAGTTGGCGGTCAGCAACGTTAGCACGTACCTGCTAGCGCTCGGAAATACATAACGTCGGCGAAGGGATACAGAACTCAAAGCCCCTTTGGTCTACCCTTAAAATTACGAGGGGCCTCTGGTTACGCCCAAGATGGCGCCAGAAACAGTCTTTAGCCGGAAGCTGAATCTTCTGACTATTAATTTTCGAGGGCTATATTTTCTCTCTGTGGCCAGATTCTCTTGAAAAAAAAAACAGTTTTGGACGGCCCTTTCCCTTTAAATGGCCCTTCAATTGGAGGGGTAGGGAGAAGCCAGAGGGGGAAGGGAAGAATTCGGATTCGGCTTAAGACTACGGTCACGTTGTAAAATCACACTGCGTGTCAACGTAAATGTACGTTTTTCACCAAATTTGGCTCGTGGCAACAGAGGTTTTAAGAAAAAGTTACAATTTTACGCCGAAAATTGTCTCTAAAAGTTGACAGTAGTTAGCGGAAGCCTGAGTAGATTTTGCGGTCGTGCGGTGGCAGTCCAGTGACGAGCGAGGATGACGACGTAACAAAATTGGTTCAGTGGCAGCCGGATCGCTGACCGGCAGCAGCTCTGACGGAACAATGTGTAAATGTCTTCGGGCGGCGGCCGTTCATATCAAATACCAATGGCTGCCTGACGTTTACGTGCATGACCACACCAACAATTAAAACAAATCAGCCATGAAATCTCAAAGATTTGTGACCGTAGCCTAAGCATGATCTTTGCGGAAGCAGAAGCGTGGTTTCTTATCCTTTTTTGTCAGGTCAAATGGTGTTCACCCCCACACTACTTATGAGCCCAATGTGTACCAGTGTGTCATAAAGGGGGATGGGTCTGCTGTAGACCAAATAATATTCCCTTTCTCTGTCCTCTTGACCTCTTGTGCTACTCAGGGAGCGTCTTCCTCTGGGTTATTGTTAAACGCCAGGGTACGTTCCATCAGTGTGACACTCCTATTTTTCAATTTTATTTTTACTCTCGACCCACTCAGAATCAGTTCCTGAACTGTTGTTCACTCTACTGTTTGTAGATCTCAGTAGGGTAGTTGTGGGTTAAGCGACACGGACGAGGGTCCTTGTGCGACCCTGTTTGTGCGTTCGTTTTGCTCTCACCGCACCCTAATGGAGCCACAAACAAGTTGGGCAAAGGACAGGAAGAAAGGAGTTCCCTTCAAGTGTGAAGGCGGGGGTGTATGTGTGTTTTTGTGAACACCTCACTCCTTTCTGACTTCTTGTCTTGAGTGTGTTATTTTGGTTTTCTATTGTGGGCAATGGGAATGACCTCTCACCTCATCACCTCATTTTCAGCTCTTTGAGTAAAAGGAACTTTTGGTCAAAG
>NC_050517.1:20927861-20961663 GCF_002922805.2 Oryzias melastigma
CAACGTTCTTATTCCTGCCTGATGTTTCTGCCTGTCAAAGCCACTCATCTCATGTTGCATGATTGAAAATCAAAACTTTTCTGTGGCGATGCTGCCAACATGCGGTCCCAGTACCTCCAGCTTTTTTTTTTTCCTTTTTTCTTTTCATGAATGCATGGAATTGCATCATAAAATGGAGGCGGCGGGCAATCTTTCACATAAATGGAAAGAGAAAAAGCATGTGAATCAAAGCGCCAAATCTCAGAAACAAAATGTGTTTTTTCAACTTGACCTCCAAACCTAAGAAATATGTGGGATTTCTTTTTTTTTAAATTTTAGTTCCTTCCAGGTCTTTTTGAAGCGGTCTGGATTTTTTTTTTTTCTGCAAAAGTAGGGTGGTCTGTACCAAGGGGTACAGCATGCATGGCATTTCGTCATTACACTTGGGTCTTTTTGCATGGTTTGAAGAGATCTGGCAACATCCACACCAACAATGTTACTGTCACTGAGAGAAAAAAATCCGGCCTTGACTCTGGTCGTGTGGTCAGAATTGTACTAAAATGTACAAGAATATTTGGAGTTTCAGCTCTAGTTGTTTCTCTGAGCTAAAACATGTTAGTGTGGATGTGGCTCAACTTTTCACACAACAGTTGGTCTCTTTATCACAATACTTTGGTGTTGAATCTATTAAATATTAAAATGCACAACACCAACTTGTAGAAACTTTTAAAGTATATGCTTTGTAAATGGTGTATTAAATCCATAGACAGTATAATATTGTTACTGGATGAAGCAAAAGAAAATGCTTTACCTCCGGTTCCAACGAAAAGAAGTCAGTTCAGTCACCATTTTGGAACCAGACGACATTACTAAACAGTGATTGGTCTGAGTTGATCTGAATCATCGTTTCTATGGCAAACACTATTGAATTAGGTTGAATTCTAGGGCAACATCCTGGTAAAAAAAAGAGCTTTTAAAATGCAAGGTTAGCTTCTTAACAGGAAACGTTTGGGTTTGTTTTGATAAAATAAGCTAAATTCTCTTTTACTGGTTGTGTACAGTTATCTATATGCACACCACAACAATAGCTGTTCATTGCTAACAGTTTTTGGTTTAGCCTCAAATAAAAAAATAAATAAAATCCACTAAAAAATGTCTTTTTATGATTTACATTTTGGGTTTTGCAGAATGTAAGGTCCAGTTTAAACAGCCTCGTGATTGTGAATGCAGCTCTGCCCATTCAATCAGTGACCGACTTCTTTTCCATCAGCAGGAGTTCCCCTTCTTCACCCTGACGTCTTTCCCGTCTGGGTTTCTGCTTCACGTCGGCGGAGTGGTCAGCGCTCGCTCTGTTAAACTACTGGACCGCATTCACAACCCCGGTGAGTTCAGCTCACACAAACAAACGCTAACGTAGCGCACACAGTAAGGATATAGGAGTGTAGTCTTTGTGTCATGTAGGGGTCTGATTTCATCATTATGTTTAAGACGTTTTCTGTGTATGGTTGTAGTCCCTGTGTGTTTGGTTGTTTAGAAACAAAAAAAGTCCTTAAGAAATCAAGTCATTCATGCTGATTTGAAATACTTAGATGCGAGTCGCTGAGGAGTGAAGACAAGCGATGGTCATCCGGATCTCAGTTTATAGACAGTACAAACTTTCACCTCATGTTTTGAATGGCCTGGCTTTCTCGCGTGTGGTTATTAAGTCATCACGTGTGTGGGTATGTGTGTGTTTGTGTATTCATACTTTCAAGTCACTTTGCATTGTCCAGGGGGTGAGGCGCAGTTGTGGTGCATGGCTCTGATGTGTTGCCTGCTGGTCAGTGGTGTGTTGGTGCTGCGACTCGTTACGCTGTGACATCGTCTCTGTATGATAGAGCTTGTAAATAGGTTTCTGTTTTGTATCCACATATGTTCAAATGAGTAGATTTAATTAAGGATAAGGAGTGTCCTATTGAGAAAAAAAACGGCCATTATTGATTTTTTTTTTTATAGCCTAAGCTAGGGTTTAGTTTATCTAGTCTCTCTTTGTTTAGCATTCCTATTGCAAAAAACTAAATATTTTCATCCTCAAATGACGAAGAGTTCAGACCTTGACCCCACTGAGAATAAGTGCAGCTCATAACTTTGGTTTTGAAATAAGAAATCTAATATCAGACAAGAAGCTCGCTGGTCACAGTATGATTTCAATGTGCAGCCTTCAGGATTGATTGATTGATCAAATCCTACAGCAATTTTCTGTTAGAAAATACAGCATCAGTTCATAAAACCTCAAAATCTCTCACTATATACTTCAAAAACCCCTACTAAGAAGATTCTATGTTATTAATACTGTTTGGTCTTATTACATTTAAATCAACGTTTGAGTAAAAACTTGTATTCTTTAAAAAACAGATTTAATTTAATTTAATTCAAGCAAATTGATCACAGTTTCAAAATTGGACATCAGAACTGTTAAAGACCACTAAGCTATGATGATGATGATGAAGATGGAGTCCAGGCCCGTAGGGGTGGGTTGACAAAAAAAAAAATATTTGATCCAAGATTAATAGATCAATAAAAGTAGAGATCGATCTATCGCATAAAGCTAGTCCTCTAGCTTGATGCTAATGTATGATGAGATTTCCCATGAATGTTCCAAATTCTTCTAAGGAAATATTTTTAAAGTAACTATTTGTGGTCTAAAACACAGTAATTTTACTTTCTTCTTCTTCTGGAATAAGGTGTAATGCTATAGCGCGATCGCCACCTAGTGGCCAAACTGAAACGCTCTCCAGGAGAGTCAGAGCAATTTTTGGAAATTCTCCGTTTGAGAATCCATGTAACACTGTATAACATTAACAATCTCATAATTTCACTAAGAAATATTACAGTATGTGAACTGTATCAGATTAATATGATTTTTAATGTATTTCTGAAATTATTGGCGATACCCAGCCCTAATTTTAATTTATAAAAGAAACAGTTATTACATAAAAAAAAAAAAAAACATCTTTTGACTAAAAAACCCCAATAATTTATTTTAAAGGAAATAGATTTTTTGATTGATTTAAATTCTTTGAATTCAACTGATTCATTATTTTGGCTTGAATCGCCTTTAAAGAAAAATAATTCTTTACAGAGTTAAAAAAATCTATTCAGGTTTTTCAACATAAGGAAAAGGGAGTGAAATTTTTACTTCCAACACACACATCTAAATATATTTTTAGACATGAAGTGGGTACATTGAAAGCAGAGGAAAGAGACTGTTATTTTTTTTTTAGGTGTTTGAATTTGTGGTGGGTTTTGGAAAGAGATGCTAAAATAAAACTTTTTCAAACTCCCCAAAGCAGCAGACAGCTTTCAGTCAGACTAGACCTGCATGCGCTTTTTATATTCTTAGGTCGTGATCCGAGTTTAGTGCTGAAGCTTCAACTCATCTTTGTTCTCCTACGTTTCCTTCATCAGTCGTCTCCTTCTTCAGAATTCTTCCAGTTGGACCTTTTTTTTAATTGTTGTCGCTTAGTGACTGTCAAGTGCTGTGTCCCTTCGCATAGTGACGATGGAGTGCTTCATCTGTGCTGTGCTTGTATATTAGACACTTTCTTCTTTTCTTTTTCTCTCTTTTTCTGTACTAACGGTGTGTTCTGGCCCAGCCTTGGGTAACACGCGCTCATACAAACTGCTAGACTGGAATAGTGTCACTGCAGGTATTTCCCTTCTTCTACTGCTCTCACCCACAGGAGCAATGACAGCTCATTGAAGTCTGAATTATTGTAGATTCTCGGCTAACACTATTGCATCCATTCACTATCTTTATAAATTCCGTCTCGTTGGGCTGAAAACGGATGAATTCAGTGAGCTGTTATCCCTCTCTCTTTAATCTGTGTGCTGAGCTGAGCATGCCTCGTGTCCCAACCCCACCCCATCCAGCCTGACGTAGCTCCCCCCCCCCTGCACCCAGCTCGTCTTGCACTGCATAGATACTGTTCGGCATTGGAGTGGAGCCTGTCGAGACCAGAGGAAGTTTAGGACGCTTACTTTGTGACGAAGAGCCACTAACTGGGCATGTGCATCCCAAACTCACTGGGCCGTATTCATACTAAGAGTGGAAGAGTGGTGGATGAATGGATGCATGGGAGGTAGACTGACGGGGTGGGGAGGGTAGATGGAGTAAATCCTAACTGGTTCTGGGCTGTTTTTACATCAGTGGAAAGCTGAGAAATGGAGGAAGTGTCGAATCTCGATTCTTTGATATTTCTCGATGAACTCTAGTGAATGAATATGGCCCTTCTCTGGTCATGAGCGTGCACATGGTCATGAGCGCGCACGTTGGTGAGCCCGTGCTTGTATGACATGCTGCTGGTTTAAGATAAACCACATCCTGGGTCTAATGCCTGACCATCGGCCAAGTATTTTCATTTCTTCATTCTCCTCATCCCTCCTTCTTTTCATTCTCGTGGCCTGTCCCACCTACACTACTGTCACTCTTCCTGTGGCTCCATCAGCATGTTGCCCCTCCCACTTAGAAGGTCAGTTCTCTACGGTGGCATCTTCAAAACAGGAAGTGCCGATAATCTGTGTTTAAGAAAGTCCTGTAGAATTAAAAGCATGAAGATTACTGTGAACTCATCATTCTCCCACCGTCGGTTTAGGACAGGGGTCTGTCTTTGTTTTCACAGAACGTAATGAATGTATATATTAGAAAGTCGTTTATTTTTTTGGATCCTAAACCAGTGGTCCACAACCCCCGGGCCACGGACTGGTACCAATCCGTGGGTCACTTGGTACCGAACTACTGACAGAAAAAAATAAATATTTGCTCTAACTTTGATTATTTCTGTTTAGATCATTGTCTGATCCTGAAGGATGTTTTACTTTGAAAAACTGCCGGACTCCCTTCTTAACATTCGTCTAGGTCACATGACTCAAAAAAGCTACAAGGATTGCTAAGCTAGTCGCCGGAAGCTAACAAAAACCAAACAATAAAAAGTTTTGGGAAAAAGCCAGCGAGGAAACCGAATAAGAGCCTTTGACTTAAACAAAAAACAATATTTTAATTATTTAGTTGGGGATTTATTTGACGCAGACATTGCTCATTCTAAAGCATTGCTGCCAATGCACCAGAGTTACAGTAGCTACAAAGCTATTTTTATAAATACCAGTTCTACAACGGTTACGTCCTTTTATTTTGCTTCATTTATCCATCACATCTTAAAAGTCGGACGTAGCTGAAGCTAGCGTCTGGGACGTTAAAGGGGAAAATCTTCATTAAAGTTAAGTAAAGTTTGTGGAAACTTGTAAAAGGGACATTTCAGAATTTTTCTACAGAAAGACTGGATTAGTTCAGAAACTTTAGCACAGAAAATGTTCTTTTGTGTTGAAAAAAACACACAATGAATGAGGATTTATGTTAAGATGAAATATGATCAATCTTTTTGTCCTGATGGATAATAAGATAAAATGGAGAAAAAAATAAAGTAAAATTTCCTTTATGGAATTTTTTCAAATCAGATACAACTTTTACAAATCAACAACTTTGTTTGATTTAATCTTCATCATCTGTAAATTAAAATTCTACAGATATTTTTAGACTTTTTAAAACTCAATTTATTTTATTTAGTTATATTTAGCATAGTTTTCATGCCATTGCTTCAGCTGGACTGTTTAATGTGAGGTCAAAGTGTCTTATTTGTAAAGAAACTCATCAAACTCTATATCGTGTTTGGAAAGAAAAAAGCTCAATTCTCTAAGTTTTATGAAGTGTATTTTTCTAAAGTAAGCCTTATACGTTCCTGCTGAGTTTTGGTCAGTGAGAAACCAACCCAAACGACTCTTTTATTGCTGAAGGTTGGAGATCCCTTTGTTTGGGGAAAATTTCTTCTAATATAAACCTTTAGTCAATAAATATTGTAATTCAAATGCACTTTTCGGCAGAATGATCTGAATGGAATTATTTCATCACAATTTTAAATTGAGATTAAATTAAATTGTACAGTAAAATCCTTACTTTATAGTATCACTTTATTATAAAAGCACTTTGTGTTACCTGGTATAGAAATTTGATTGGATTTATTGAGTTATTGCTTTATTTAAAAAAAAAATATATATATATATATATATATATATCTTTATGGAAAATGAAACATTTTTCTTTCTTCTAAGCTTTTTTACTTTTTTTTTGTTGGCTCAGTTTCCTGATATAGGATTGCGTTGAAAAAAATTTGCAGATCCAAACTAAAAACATATCAGTCATTTAGGCTACGTTTCTTAAAACTTTATACTTCATACATTCATTGATTTTAGTTTCCTCTTCATCCCCTAACACTCAATGTGACTTATTTTTTTTAATTATTCTGCACATCTTTGTTTCTTGTTTGGTTTACCATTTTACCTCACAAACCTGCAGAAAGCACAGAGTAAAATGCCGACTGTCCTTTTCTGTCCTGGTAAGTCCTTGTAGTTAAACCAGAGACGGTCTGGTTTGGTTCATTTGAAGAATGCCATTCTAAATGTTCATTTTCAAGACATTTTCATTTAGACTTCAGTGTCAAAAGATAAGAAAAATGATTTAAAAATGTGTTTTTTAAGACTATTTTTTGTGGGACTCTTGTGTTTTGTTTTTTTGCAGATGAGCCAGAGACTCGTGATGCCTGGTGGGAGGAAATTCGCCAGGAGATCAAATCTCACGCCAAAGCCCTCGGCTGCCATGCTGTCGTAGGATATAGTGAAAACACAAACATATGGTATGTTCTGTCTGCTCTCTTAGATTAAACGGTTGGAGATGTTCTGATATTGTTTTCTTTTGAAACCCAGTGAAGAAGTGTGCATTCTGTCGGCCTCCGGCACGGCAGCCATCTTGAATCCTCGGTACATGCGAGAGGGCTGCCTCGACATTGCAGGCAGCGACCACAGGTGCTTTGCTTTTGTCTTGTGAGGTGAGAATCACTTTAGCAGGTCAAAAGCTCACGCTGCAACCACTGATCGATTGGCAGGTTTGAAGATCCATCCCCTTCCAGCTGTGGCTTCTGTCACATCCCGTACGATGAGCTCAACATGCCGTTTCCTGCCCAGCTCACGTACTGCTTCCACTGCAGAAGGCAAAAGGTAGCTAACATTAGACTTGTTTTGGTTAAATCCTCATCCTTTGTGTCAGGAATGTTTGTAATGGTAAAAGTCTGGTTTTTGAAGGTTCCTGATGTGCTGTTTACGACGATTGACCTTCCATCCGACGCAGCTATCGCTGGAAAAGGCTGCTTTATTCAAGCCAGGTAGAACACTCGGCTCCTTTGAACGGGAGGAAATCGGGTTAAATTAGATTATAAACATTCCTGATGAATGAAATATTCCTGAACTAAAACTCACTTTGTCTTTTTATATAAATTATGGTATTTCTTTATTTTCCTGCTTTTCCATTTAGGGTTTATTTTGGTTTGTTACTCACAAAAATCCCCATTTCAGTTTTTGTTCAGTAAGTAATGAGAGTAGCTGTAGTGCAATAAGTCAATTCCAAACATGTCATCATCTAATATAAGAACATGTGATGAACAAGACAAAACACATTACAGCTCAGCTCTGTTGTTACTGTAAAGTTTACAACATTTTTATCATTTTTCTCTAATATGCCAAATCATATAAATTAAATTGGATGAACTATTGTTTCTGCATTCAGATAAAGATTATTTTTCTTCAATATTTCACTTCAAACTTTTTAGTTTTATGTAAATAATTATCCTGTTAATAACAAATACAATTTATTTGCTGTTAGAGAAAATCTAAATCTATTTAATTTTTTTTTTTTTATTTGATTTGATTAAAATTTGATTTATTTCTCTCATTTTACTTAAAACATTTTTACTTCACTATAAAAAACACATAGCTAGTGATATAAACTCCACAACAAATTCAGAAAATGAATTCTTACTGGAATAATTAACTAAATCCAGATCCGTCCCTGAATATATACAAGAATAACTTTGTGGGTTTCATTAATTGTGTTTTCCAAGTAAAGTTATTTTTTAATCAAATTTTTTTATTTGTAACCCAGCTGTTGTTAGAAAAATGTCCATTGATTCATACTTTATACTTTATGATGGTAGATTATTAATTGTTGGAAGCTGTCACAGGACACCTTAAATTCCTGTTCCTGCTGTTTTTCCAGACTGTGTCGTCTGAAGAAGAAAGCTCAGGGAGAGGTGAACGCGACGGCCATCTCCAATCTGCTGCCTTTCATGGAATACGAGCTCCACACTCAGCTGATGAACAAACTGAAGCTGCGGAGCATGAACGCTCTGTTCGGTCTGAGCATACAGATCAGCGTGGGCGAGAACATGCTGCTGGGTCTAGCTGTAGGTTCACACTTTAACCTAATTAAGTAGCTTATTACTTTTATGCTCTTTAATCAATTAAAAAAATGTTTGTTTGTCTTGACAGTCTGCTACAGGAGTTTACCTGACGGCTTTGCCCGCACCAGGAGGCATCCAGATCGCCGGGAAGACCCCAGGAGACCTGAACAATGAGCAGCATATTATGAACATCCAGAAAAGGATCAACGACACCATTGCCAAGAACAAAGAGCTCTATGAAGTGAACCCACCAGTAAGGAAGAAAACCTTCACGCTTTACAGTAAATACGTTAGAGGAAGTTCATCATAATCTGTTAATGTATCACAACGTCTATAAAGGGGAAGTTGAATAAATATGTAAATATTCAAAACTCAACTGTAAGAGCTCAATTATTGCTGTAAATGTAATAAAAGGGCAAAAAATAATGGAAAAATACAGAAAATGTGGCAAAGTTGGATTAATTCTGGTTCGTCTTGAATGGAATTTAAGATCTAGAGCAAAAAGTATAAATAACAGAAGCTTCTCCTCTAATCTTAAGAAACGAGGGTGGATCAGATTGTAGAGCAGATCAGGTATTGAGAAGCCGGGCCAGGAAAAAAAATGAATCGTAAAATAAACAGGAAGCTAGTGAGTGGGAAGGTAAGTTATGGTTTAATTACAGTTTCCTGTTGTGCAACAATTTTACAGTAAAGAGTTTCAAGATCTCTGCTGTCAAGGGGATTATAAGAACTAATGGTAAACCAGCAGGATGTTTGATAAATGACATATTTCTGACAAAATAACACATTGAAACAATAACTTAGTTTAATTTAGACACAAATATTATAGTTTTGTTAGTAAAAACAACTAAAATTTTGACTTCAGATTAAGAAAATACAGAAAAATCACATTTAAAGTTTTTTTTTATTTTTTTTACTGTTTCATAGCGTCCTGTATTTAGGACTGTTGATTTGTTTTTGCTGCTTCCTCTTTAAATTCCAATAAACTCACCCTTCTTGTTTCCTTCTTCCCATCAAAGAAGTTATTTGCCCTGGACCCTGAGGTGTTCTGCGGCACAAACGTGGTACAGAGCATGCCCAACTATAAATCAAAGCATGACTTTTGTCTCAAAACCTTCAGGGAACTGACGGTTTTTTGCTTCTGAAAGACACTAACCTTATATTTTTGAAGATGATCTGTTGAGATTCTGCTTTTTCAACCCCACTTTTGTATTTTTTCTCACTGTCTGGATCAGAGTTTAGGGTGGTAGCTCACTCATACTCACAGTATGTGAACCCTTTGGGAGCACGAAATGGACACATTTTGTACTTTGTTTCATGTAAATCACAACAAAAACATTATTTGCTTAAATCACACAAATTTATGTTTTTTATTGAATGTAATCTTGTGTCCAGTTCATGCATAAAACCAAGTAATTCCAAAGGGTTCACCACATATTTTCTCCTGCAGATGTATTTGCACAAAAGTTTAAGACCATTTAATTTTGATAGAATAGAATTGTCCAAATGTTAGATGAATACCGGTGTTTGTTTGCTCATGTGGTGTCACTAACCGTGGTTTTACCATTAATCCCAGATGTAAGATGTGGTTGCCATGTTGGTTCAATTCCCCCCTTTTGGTTTCTCTGCAGGAACTAACCGAGGAGGTGGTGGGTTCTCCGATTCCTGAGCCGAGGCATCGATCCAGACTTTTCCGCTCCCACTCGGAGAGCTCTGACGAACTGTCGGAGCTCGATCTGTCCCATGGGAAAAAGGATGCTTTTGTCCTGGAGGTGCGTAGAAATACAACTGGAGTGTGAGGGAATTTCACCAGAGGGTTGATCAGAATTTGCTCTTTCCTATAGGTTGATGATACCGATGCTGTTGAAGACATCCACTCCCTCCTTACCGATGCTCCTCCCCCTAAAGGTTGATGGCTGATGATGTTTTTGAAGTTCAGACGCATCAATAACTTTTCTTACCTCTCTTTTTCTTCAGGTTTTCACAGTTGCAATACTGAGACCATGCCTGGGATTTATAATTGGACTTCAGCGTTACAGGTACGGCTACTGTCGAGGTGTAACCACAGCAGCTATGATACCGTTATGTAACGCCGTGCTGCTGGACTTTCTTCCAGATGTTTACATCAGTGAGGGTCCTTAGATTGAGCAATGCTAATCTAACTAACCAAGCCTTAAACAAGATCTTCACCGACCTCTGTGAGAATCTACTAAAGGTAAGAGCCTGTTTTAATCTGTAACTCATTCTCATATTATCAGAAATGTATATATTTTATTATCTATCGGATGCTTCAACTGTTTGATTCTTTATTCCAGAGTTTCTACTTCAAGCTGCGCTCCATGGTTCCCTGCTGTCTGTCTCATCTCAACTTCTCCGTCGCTGTGCCAGAAGAGGAACTCATCCAGGTTAGACGTTTACCAACAGGAATACATTTTTCTTTTACTGAAAACATCAATATTGATTTTCGTTCTCACCAGGTTGCTGTTACAGCAGTTGCCATGACATTTGACAAGGATCAGACGCAGGAGAAACCGGCTGAGAAGCCCATTATGAAAGGTGAGAATTTTCCCTGACTGAAGGTAAATATTTCCAGTGAAAATTGTATTTTAAGCATGTTCTATTGACATTTTTCTAATGATGGAGGACATATATTAAGAAAATTGGGCTTAAAATTTGCATTTCTGAGTATTTCTTTATTCAAATCATTATAAATCAGGAGCAGATGAAAAAATGCAGTTTGAAAAAGTTTGATTTTGTTATGTAGAAAATCCCAAGATCCTTTCTTCACTCCATTCTGATGCATCCACTTGTGCACAACTAGATCCATGTACTTCCTGGTCTGAGCTGGTATCTGGCTCAAAGCTGTATGGATAGCTCCAATATTGCTCGCCGTTTTGTTGCACCGCTAGTGTTAGGTTAGGGGTGTGAGGGGCTGTAAGCTAGTGGGAGACCAAATGTGAACAATTAGCTCAGTTATGTGTAATGGGTAAGGGGGCGGGGTTGCTCCACTAAATTTTCCACCCACGATTTAGAGGTGAATTTCTAATGAATTACTGCTGCTCTGCAGAAACTATGTCTTAGAAAATGACAGGTTTTATTTAATTTTTGGCAAAGAAAAAATATCACAATTAAAATACAATTTTTATACTTTGAAAATAACTCAAAGTGGGACTTAAAGTGAGAAACTTCCTCTGTACTCCATCTAATTCATCCAATATGGATGAATACAGATTGTTATTAAAAAAAAAATCTTTCTTTAGCTCTCTGCTTTTAGGTAATTTGCTAAAAATATTATTACAAAAAACACAAGATGAATAACAAATTAAAAGGTTTTGTTAATTTGAGCAACCAATAATTTTTCTTAGAAGTATTTAGTGTGCTGAATCTTAAAGTTTTGACCTAAATTATCAAACATGATGATTAAATTCTTGTTTCCAGAGAAATTTCACAATTTAAAATTAAAATCTTAATTTAAATCAAGAAAACCAAGTTTATCTGGTTTCCCTGCTTACAGTTAAACCTGTCTCCCATTTTCATTTGAAAACTGTGCATTACTGATGACTTATAATTAAAATCTCTTCAAAGGTTGCAGTGAGGGGGAGGAGCAGCTGCAGTTTCCCCTGGAGCTGTGTGCAGATTCGTCATCCGTCAACTCTCAGTCTTCCTCAAGAATCTCAGGTATTTCACACGCTTGTCTTCAGCAGCTTCCCCCTGCTTTGCTCGACTAACAAGCGCTGCCCGTATCCTCCACTGATACCTCAGGTACATTGTCTTTAATCACCCCAACTGCAAAACTCAACCAAAATCAGCTGATTGTGGTTCATTCAGCAGGTAAACAAACAGTGGTTTGAAGTAGGCGGTGTGGTTTGGTTTTGCTGTGACAGTAGATTGTAGTTTGGCTCAACCTCCATCGAATGAACACAAGCACTTGTATGGGGTCAAATCAGGATTGGTTTAAAGTGAATAAAAATCTAGATTATAAATAAAAAAACGACCGCAGAATGAAATATGGACGGGTCTTTTATACTGGAGCTGCAGAGCATGATGACGTGAAACTCATCAAACTCATCAAAATTCAACTGTAATACTTCGTTTCAACCTGTAGAGGGCGGCACACATACGGTTTTAGACTATAATTACAGGAATTAAACGGGTTTATTTTAAACTGAGCCAACAGACGGCACTTTTAAAGCTTCATTTATAGAGTTCAAAAAAGTTTTAGTGATTGGTTACCTAAATATCTACATTAAAAAATAAATCTAAAACCAAATGAAAACTGGTTATTTGTAACAGCTGCAGTTTTAGTTCTCAATTTAGAATTTTCCTTTTTTGAATTTGAGCTTCATTTTACATGGAGGTGGGTGTTTGACCGTATGATTGACATTGGGTGACAGAGATTAAGGTAGCATCATTTCTGCCCCAAATTAGTTTGTGCCACTTGTGTTATTGCTCTTTTATTAAATAATAATATTAATCGTAACCCTTGTGCTATCCTTGACATGTTTACTTTGGAAGCGGGGTCATCTGGACCCCATAAGAAAGCACAAATTTAAGTTACAAATGTACAATTTTGTTTGAACATTTTTAATATTTATTTCAAGTTTATAATATATGTTTTCAAATGTACAAGTTTTATTTTTTTCTTTATTTTAAGAGTTTTATTTTTCTGATTTTTGAGTTTAAAATTGTCTTCACATTTTTTTTAAATTTACAATCTAATATTTATTTGACTCTGAGCTGATCCTGTTTGACCCCATACGCTCGGAGCGTTTAAATGTACTAAAATGCAAATAGCATTTTTATTTCTATGCACAAAGTTGGACATGGATGTTTGTTTGTGCGACAGGTGTTCCAGAAAGTTCTAGTCTATCTACCAGAGGTAAGTCTCCTTTCTTGTCTTCTCCTTACCACCCCCCCACACACCTACCTACTACCAAAAACTACTACACTGCCTTATTTTTACTTCTCATCCTTTTGTCTCTGACAGTTTTCTTGCACCACTCCCAAACCTCATCCAGTTTTGTTCTTTTTTTTTCTTCTGTTTCCTCGTTCTCTGTGTATTGTTGTGTTGTTGTTGTTGTTTTTGATTTGTCTTTATTTCGTATGCCGTTTGTGCGGGTGCGGGCTGTGTACTCGTTGTTTTGTGCGCGTGTGTGTGCGTGTGTGTGTTCTCTCCAGCTGCCTCCGTTGATTACGGTTCCTTTGCAGACAGATGCAGCACCTGGCTAGAGCTGCTTAGGCTGAAAGCTCACACCATAAGACGAGGATCAGTTAAGACAAGTAGGAGGACACAGTCTCTAGCACACTCTGGTGATCATACTCGCAAACACAGAACACGGTCTCACAAAGCAATCGCACATATGCACTTACACACCCCTCTGTGCATGCTGTTTGAGGGAGGGGGTGGGGGGGTTGTGGAGCATTGTTAAATCAAGCACTGGCTTTTTTAGCTAGAGTGTGAAAGTTGACACCCCGCTTCTCAGGAAGATCACAATCAGCTGCTTAGCTTTAAAACAACCACCGTGATTTCTTCTATCTCCTCCTGTCGATTTGCATGATAAGCAGTTCGCTATAAAAAATGAAAAAAATCCTTTATCTTTTCTCTGCATTTGCATCAAGAAATTTCTGAGAACAGTTTCCACCATTTGAATGTGAAGAGAAAAAAAAAAAAAAAGCGGTGTATGAGTCACTTTTGTTTGCACACTGTAATAATTGTGGGCTGGGTGCAACGCTTTCCTGCGAGAGCTGCAATGATTTCCAGCCCTCTGCGCACAAAATGTGTAATGTCTGGCTCTGAAGGGTCGTGGTGTCCGGATGGAAGCCACCTCAGGTAACTGCAGCGGAGCACCTTTCACACTCTGGTCCGTGTACATGTGCTCAGCTCTGCTCATAGCTGTCTCCCCGTGCGTCTCCATGCCTCACAAACGCCAGAAAGAGAGCTCATGTACTTCACCGTAAATACCGCATTCACACTCTGTAAACAGCTGTGCCCAGGTCTGTCCGTCTGTCTGCAGACATCGTCCTCCTGTCTGTCGGCTTCGTTCACACAGCATGGCAGCGCATGCCGTCCGAAGTGATTGTCTCACACGTGCACGTCATAGCATGGACGCTCATCCTAACACAAACGAATGAACAGTTGAGCCAAATTCAACGTCTTAATGTCTTTATTCAAACTATTTAAAGACCCACTCTGATGAAAATCAAGTTTTTAACATGTTCTAGTGGTAAATCTCTGATAAAGGTGGACATATATAAAGAAATTTGAGATTAAAAATACATTTTCGAGTATTTCTTTATTGAAATCATTGTGAATCAGGAGCAAACACAAAAAATGCACTTAGAAAAAGAGCATATTTGTTTAGTAGAAAATAGGTTGGGCAGGTTAAAAGCTCCCTTCTCCGCTCCATTCTGATCCCTCCAATTGTAGACGACTCGATTCGTGTTCGTCGTCTTTTTCCTCGTCATCTGGCTCAAAACTGTACGGCTGGATTGCTCCAATATTACTCGCCATTTTTTTTGCACTGTAAGCAAGGGAGTGTTAGCTAGCAGGAGAGAGTGTAAACATAGAGCTGTCATCAGCGGGGAGGGGGCGGAGTTGGTCCACGGCAAGTCCCGCCCACAACTCAAATTTCTCTGATGTACTGCTGCTCTGCAGAAATGACAAGTTTTCAAAAGAGTGGGACTTTAATAAATCAATATTAGCTGTAAACCAGAATTTTGTTGGATTTTTTTTCCCAAATTTTGGCTTAACTGTTCAGGTTTAAATGTTTTTCAACCTGTGCAAACGTTTTCGCACATCATTCCACACTGATACTACTTTGTGATTCAAAGCTAATATCAGCTGTCACTCTTCCCACCGTTTTTTTGTTTTTCTGATCTCTTCATGTTTTTTTTTTTTCTGGCGTTCTGGTCATTCTGGTTACGAACTTCACTCACATTTTCCTTCTCTCACTCCTCCTTCCCGTAACCACAGTCTCATCCTTGGAGCACTCCAGTCCGATCACCGAGGGCCGCTCCCGTTTGCTCCGCTCCAGCCGCTCGTTCGGTGGCAGCTCCGTGTCCGTGGTGAAGATGACGCCGCTCTCCTTTCTACCCGGCACGCGCATTGTCAAATACCTCGGGATCATCAACATGTTTTTCATCCGGGAGACGACGTCTTTGCGAGAGGTACGGTGTGGGCAAAATCTGGAATTCTGTGTTGCCGTTATGTCACATTGCGTGTTCGCGTGTCGTCTGTAGGAAGGCGGAGTCAGTGGTTTCCTCCATTCGTTTGTGGCAGAAGTGTTTGCGATGGTTCGAGCTCACGTCGCAGCTCTGGGGGGCAACGCCGTGGTCTCCTATAGCATGAAAGACTGCGTTTTAATGGAGAATCCCAACAAGAACCAGGTACTTCATGATGAACATTTGGAACTCTGTGAGGGTTTGTGGGTAACGCTGCTGTTCTGTTTCCCCCCGCAGTGTCAGTGTCTTATAAATGTGAGCGGGGATGCGGTGATCTACATCAGGGAAACGGACCTGGAAGCCATCGCTTCAACAGTTGGACTGAGCTCTACTAACTCTGACGGAGCCACATGACAGTGAGACGGGGGAGAAACTCTCAAGCCAGCCCGTCCAAATCAAAGTTGTTTTTTTGCCTTAAAACGTAAAACAAACACACGAGTGAATTCACACTAGAAAGCAGCATGCCTCTCTGTGTTTGAAGGCTCTGGGAGCCTCTGAAACCCGCCAAAGAACCACTGCTAATGTGAAGTTTTTTTATTGAACTGCACTCTTCCAGGCAGAACGGGCCTCCTACAGTTTGAATTTTTATTTTTTTTGTGTGTTTGGGCAGCTAAAACCGGTCTGTCCATGTACACACCAGACTAGATTTAATGCCACATGTAAAGGGACATTTGAATTTTTCTGCCAAGACGAGTATTTCTGTTTATAAGTTGTTGCTTAAAAAAAAAAAAAAATCCTAAAATCGATTCCATCACAGTTGTGGTCCAATTTGTTCTTAAATTGATGGTGTCCTGCTTTTCTTTGCTGAAACTTTATTGGCACAACATTTCTCGTCATCTGTAACTTATAAATCATGTTTTTTTCTATTGGTGGTGTTACAAATCATCATTATTTCCATGCTAGCTTCACTAAGTCATCAATAAAAATGGGTTCACTGCAGCCATAAACACAAATAATAAAATAAGATTTGTCTATTTCAAAAAGATATTGACATGTAACTTTGCTACTAAAAGAAAATAACTTTTTTTGCCCTTATCGTAAAATAAAAACCTACTAGCATAATCACTTTAAATTATTTAATGGAGTAGAATAGAAAAGGGTTTGTTTTTATTGAAGAAGCCAGTGAAGTTTCATAGATGAGTTTATTATTTAAACTGTTTGGTACTAAAGCGGCTTTTTGCTCTCTCCGCAGTCCCAAATGATCTCTTCCTCCAAACCTCATAGCTGTTGCTCTGGTACTTGTTTTCAAGAGTTTTGCTATTTCATCTCTGATGTCCAGCACTGTAACAAATATCTTTTTTTATTAGTGTCTGTGCCATCTAAAATAAGGTGTAAATGTTCTCTAAGACCAGATTTGAGTATTTTTGTAGCATACAGTTACTGAATCCTACAGCTTGTTTATTAACCTGTACATAAAAACTTTAAATAAATGGGATTTAATTCAGTGTCAAATTTAGTGGTACTTTTTTTCTGTTTGTGATCATCTAAGATTCCTTTTATGCTGGTATCTAAAACTTGAATGTAAATACTTGGATTCTTTTTCTTTTGATAGCAGCATGCTACTTTTTACTGCCATTGCTGTATGCTTGCCGAAATAATTGCACAATAAACCCAAGTCAAACCAGACGCATCATAGTTTTTTATTACTTTTATATACATATATAAATGTGGCCATTAGAAAACAAATTATGATGGAAAATAAGTATTTGGTCACGAATAAATAAGCAAGATTTCTGGCTCTAACAGACCTGTAACTTCTTCTGTAAGAGGATCTTCTGTGTGGTGATCTACCATAAATGTTATGACTGAATATTTCTAATGTTTTTCTTAAAGAATTTTTACTGATAAATTATACATTTCATTTCTTTTTTTGTGTTTATTCACAATGTTTTAGCATACAAGTAAGACAAAAGGAAATGTGAGTCAAAGTCAGATTTAAATAAATGTTACTTTTTTTTAATAAATGTTATGAGTGACTGAACAACATGTGAATCGAACTGCACCAACCAAAAACACGGAGAACTAAATACAATAAATAATAGAATAAAAGAGAGGAGAAGTAACTGAGAATAGAGAACAGAAGCTGATTACGATGATAGAAAATCTAAATTTATATTTAAACGCATCAATATTAATTTATTAATTTAACCTCACAGGGACCACAGGAGGGCTGCACGGTGGCGCAAGTGGTTAGCGCTCTCGCCTCACAGCGAGAAGGCCCCGGTTCGAATCCCGGCTGGGACCTTTCTGTGTGGAGTTTGCATGTTCTCCCCGTGCATGCGTGGGTTTTCACCGGGGACTCCGGCTTCCTCCCACCGTCCAAAAACATGCCTCATAGGTTAATTGGCGACTCTGAATTGCCCCTAGGTGTGAATGTGAATGTGGGTGTGATTGCGGCCCTGCGACAGACTGGCGACCTGTCCAGGGTGTACCCCGCCTTCGCCCTTCTGTAGCCGGGATAGGCTCCGGCACCCCCGCGACCCCAGAAGGGAAGCAGCGGTCAAGAAGATGGATGGATGGAGGGACCACAGGAGAGGGAATATTCTCTGATTACTAATTAGCCTGGCAGAACGCCTGTCCAAAGAGGAATGTTTTAAGGCTAACTTTGAATGTATAAACTGTGCTGGCCTCTCTGACATGAACTGGGAGCTTATTCCATAGAAAAATGAATTAACAAAATATTGTGCATGGTGCTGTCATAAACAAACGGGAAACTACAACTTTAGCAACCAAAGTACAATCAGTAAAGATATAATTAGAAAATACAAGTACAAGACAGTACTACTACCTCTAATTGTAGGTGGGACGCTATCATTTTTTTCCTATAGGCATTGAACGCAGCACAGATTTTTATATAGAAAAATGGCCGCACATTTAAAAGGGGGAAAGGACAACAGTGACATCTAGTGGCCGTTTGGACGAACTGTTCCATCCACCACTACATACGTGTCTTCCGACCGTGAAAGCGCTTCCAGACTCCAGCTTCCTTCCTCTCTCCCGCAGATACAGAAGTGGCAAATTACTGACTGAGGCAGAGTCAGTCATGGGGGAAGTCATCTTGCCACGCCGCATGTTCCTCTGGTGCATGGCGGTCATCTACATGACTGCTTTTGTCTCCCTGTACGTGCAGATACCAGGTGAGGTTAAAAACAACGCTGCCGCGCGCGCGCTGCAGGTTAGCTTGCTAGCTTGGCTTTTGCCGCTCCCGCGCGGAACGCCTGGAAGTTTCTGTTTGGCAACATTAGAGAATTAGTTTGTGTTTACGTTAAACTCCAGCCTGTTTAGAAGACTTAACTTAAACATAGTTTATGAAGTAAAAGACCAACTCGTGGTTGTGCAGGTCTCTATGGGAATGAGGGGCTGCTGCCTGCCCGCTGGCAGCTGCGCTACAGCGGGAAGCCGCTGCTGGAGCAGCTGCTGTCCTCTCCCACCCTGCTGTGGCTCGGACCCCGGCTCGGCCTGGACACCCACACCGCCATGGAGCTGCTGTGCCTCGTGGGAGCCGCTCTCAGCCTCGCCGCCACGTTGTTCGAGGCTCTCCGACACAGCCTGGTGTTCTTCTGCCTATGGGCGCTGTACCTCTCCCTGTACCAGGTGCAGTCTGCTGGTTGTGTACCCGTTTCCATGACAACCCTTCATCCCTGTTTTAGACTTTAACACGTGCTTTTGTGACAGGTGGGGCAGGTTTTTCTCTACTTCCAGTGGTGAGTGTTCCAGAAAGGTGACATATTTATGGTTTCATTCACACCACTCCTACAAACTCTCAGTCATGTGTTGTCATAGAGCGGCTGTTCCTTCATAACCATCTCCCTGACAGGGATAACCTTCTGCTGGAGACGGGGTTCCTCTGCATCCTCGTGGCTCCCCTGACGTCTCTTAGCGGGTCGCGAGTGTTTAAGGAACACGATCGAGTGACTTTCTGGCTGGTTCGATGGCTGCTCTTCAGACTGATGTTCGCCTCTGGCGTGGTCAAACTCACATCCCGATGTCCTACATGGTGGGGCCTCACAGGTACGGTGAATTACTGTGGGGATGGAAAGTTTGGGCACCACGGGTAAAACGTTATCTGATGGAGTGTGCAAAAGTTTGGGCACGTGGATTTTGAGGTGTGTTTATGATCATTATGCATCCTTTCTTCAACTTTCTCACAGATGGAATCAAATTAGTGTCCAAAATTTGCTGACATTTTATGGAATCCATTCTTCCTTGAAATGTTTCCTGTGCTGCTGGCTGCAGTACAAGCCCAAAGCATGATTGGTCCACCCCCATGCTTAACAGTTGGACAGAGGTTATTTTCATTACACTCTGTACCTTGCCCTCCAGATCATTTTGTTTTATTGTTATTAATGGCCCGATGTTATCTTGCACTTATTTCTAACTTGTATAATTTTGACAAAATATATTTTTTATAGAGAGTAAAATATTGAAAGTTATTTCAGGTTTAATTTGATTAATTCAAGAATAATATTCCTGCCTGTTTATTATTCATAATTATGTTGAAAAGTTACAGTTTTTATTTTTTTTAAATGGACATTCTGCTATTTTTTTCACTATTTTGGCATTTATTAAGATTTCTTTAGGCTATTTTGAATGAATGAATGAATGAATGAATGAATGAATGAAATGGTTTATTTCAAGCAATCAGGTAATAATACATGAAGTAACATATCGCATAATAAATCACAAGTACAGTGCTTTAAAGGGAGTGGAAGGAAACGAACTTATATAATCCCACCCCGTCTCGACCAAACCATTTTCTCCACATTTTGGAGTTTAGCTAATATTTCAGCTACATGTTAGCTGTGTGGCTAATTTAGGTTTTTTTTTAAACATTTTTTAGACTGTTTTGAAGTTATCCTAATATTTACATACTAGCTGTTTTGGCTAATTTGGGCTTTTTTCAGTTTTTTCGGCTATTTTAAAGTTTTGCAATGTTTTAAGCTACATGCTAGCTGTTTTTGCTAACTTAACTCTTTTTTTTTTAGATAATTTGGCAATTAACTAACATTTTAGCTGTCTTTCAGCTTCAGTGCTTTTAGCTATTAATTTCAGCATCTTCAACTACCAGCACTAGCATCTTCAGTGGCCACATTCATCTTATTATTTCATAATTATGTTGAAAAGTTTTAAAGTTTTAAAAATGCAATTTTGCTAACTTGTTGGACCTTTTTTGGCATTTACTTGGATTTTTTAGGGTATTTTGGAGTTCTGCTAATATTTCAGCTACATGCTAGCTGTTTTTGCTAATTAGTTTTGCGATGTGCGAGACATGACCTCAAGCAGTTAAGGCAGGAAGGTTAAAGACAGAGAAGTTAGAAACACTCAGAGCAAACATTTGATAAATGTTTATCAAATATATAAACCTTTTTGACATGTTAAAAGAACGTCTGATCTGTAAACTCATAACTTAAGAAGATCTTTCCATCTTTCCTTGGGTTCTTTATGTATAATAATATAACATTTTACCAGGGGTGCCTAAACTTTCGATCCCCACTGTATCTTCAATGATGATGGGTCAAATAAATCGTTTCAAGTCCCACTCCGATCACCAATTTTCAAAGTGTTTCCAATGGTCTTTTTTTATGATTTTGTCATTTTTAACCAAATTTTTTTAAGAAAGGCGTTGTTTTCCAGGACATAGTTTCTGCAGTAGTTCATTAGAAACTCACCTATGAGTTGTTCTCTAATTGTTTCCAAAATGTTTATTTCCTCAAACACAAGTGTTAGCGTGTTGTGCTGCTCATTTTCTCCTTTGTGTTTGTTTTTGTGCTGAACAGCTTTGACGTATCACTATGAAACTCAGTGCATCCCGACCCCCCTGGCCTGGTTTGCCCACCAGTTGCCGGTTTGGTGGCAGAAGCTGAGTGTGGTGGCGACTTTTGTCATAGAGATCGCTGTTCCTGTGCTGTTCTTCAGTCCACTACGCAGGCTGAGACTTGGAGCCTTTTATTTGCAGGTGAGCATAAACTGAGTCAGCATTCACACTATTGTGATCCTGTTTCTCTTCTTCTTCTTTTTTTTTTTCTTGCTTATGTTTTTTTGGCACATAAAATCTTTATCAATCAATCTTTGAATCAAAACTTTCAGCTCGTTAAGGACACAAGCGCTTGTATTTTCGGTATTTGTAAACTTTACGTTTTTTATGATGTTGCACATTAATGCAATTTTTCAGCCCCATTGAAATGAATGGCAAGTTTATCAAATTACTGCAAATTCTACAATTTGTGCAATTTACTAAATTAAAGACAATTAACATGTTCAGGAAATTCATGCTTTTACTTTTGGCATTGTTAAATTTCACAGAAGTTTTAAAATTGTATGCATTTTTTTTAACAATTTTACACAATTTGTGCGATATTTTTTTTTTTTTCCCCACAAAGTTTATGAAATTTCTTGCGCACTTTGAAACCTATGCAGTACGGGTATCAAAACGTTCAACATGTTAAGGGCATTAATATCACTGAGGTTTTTATGGCTAATATTGAGTTTAGCAAATGTTTTGGCAAAATCCTAATATTTTCTGGATAATTTAGCATTTATTAAGGTTTTTGGGTCTATTCTTGAGTTTATTCAATATTTTAGCAACATGCTAGCTTTTTGGGGGGCTAATATGGCTTCTGCTGAGGATTTTTCAGCTAATTAAGAGTTAAGCAAGTATTTCAGCAACATGTTAGCTTTTAGCAACATGATAGCTCTTTTTTGGTTAATTTGGCATCTCCTGAGTTTTTAGGGGGGGTTATTCTGATTTAAGCTAGTGATTTAGTAACGTGCTAGCTCTTTTTTGGCTAATTTGGCATCTACTGAGGTTTTAGGCTAATTCTGAGTTCATACCTTTTACGCATTTTAAATTTCTTTGCAGTTTTTCAAGAAATTCTTCAAAATTTTTTTGCACTTTCTGCATTTTCTGCAGCTTTTGGTCATTTAGCAACTTTAGCCTTTTTTTTAATCAAATCCCTTCAGCAATTACAGTAAATTCTTCAGTATATTCAGCGATTACGTTTAGCATCCAGCATTCACATTAGCATTATTGCAGGTAATTCAACTTTTCTAGTTTCTATTTGACTTATAAAACATATATAGAGCAAAGAATGCTGTTTGTTCCTGCACAGGTGCTCCTTCAAGTTCTCATCATTTTGTCTGGAAACTACAACTTCTTCAACCTGCTGACGCTGACCCTGTGCCTGTCTCTGCTGGACGATCAGCATGTGTATTTCTGGCTCCGTAGAGGAGACAGACTGAAGGAAGAGAGCAACGGTGTGACAGAAACAGCAAAGCTCATCAACTCCTGCAAACCTGAAACAAACTAAACAGATTGTTGTTCGTGCTCAGATTCAAAGCTGCAGGCGTGGCTGTGTTACCTGCTGGAGTTGGCGGTCTGGTCTCTCATCATCTTTGGGACAATCGTTTGTTTCGACTTGCAGGTGGATCCAACCAAGAACCATGTCTTATCCCGCACAGGTGTGTTTCACCTAAAATTCCCCCCAAAGTTTTTTCTGTCCGATTTCCTTCACTTTTTATTTTTTATTTGTTTTCTGCAGCGTTCACGTTCCACCAGTTTAACCAGTTTCTGAAGAGCGTCACCATCCCCTGTGTCTGGATCGGGGTCCTCTCTCTCACCTGGGAGATGGTCGCCGCCATGT
Organism: Oryzias melastigma; assembly: GCF_002922805.2. Lineage (NCBI taxonomy): Eukaryota > Metazoa > Chordata > Actinopteri > Beloniformes > Adrianichthyidae > Oryzias > Oryzias melastigma. The sequence continues at coordinate 20,951,026 of NC_050517.1, forward strand.
TCAGGTGTGCGTGCGTCTCCGGCTTCCTGAGGAGGTTTTGGAGGACGATCCAGTGGACATTGGTAGCTGCTGCGACTGCTTCTGTGTTTTCCATCAGTCTGGTGAGTTTTCAGCCGATAAAAAGTGTTTCGGAATTGAACCAGCGATCACTCCTGATCAAACTCCGTCCTCCAGGTGCCGTTCACTTACATTGAGTACGACTCCAACTCCAGGATCTGGCCTGGAGTGCGTCAAGCCTACGAGTTGGTGGATCGCTACCAGTTGGTCAATTCCTACGGCCTGTTCAGAAGAATGACCGGAGTTGGTGGGAGGCCAGAAGTGGTCATCGAGGGAAGCAGCAACGGAGTCACGTGGACGGTGGGTGGAGGGAAAAATGAGCTAACTCTTCCACCACCTTCTAAGTGTTAGCAGCTTCCTTTTTTGCCCTCTAGGAAATCGAGTTCATGTACAAGCCGGGGAACATGACCGCGCCTCCTCCAGTGGTGACCCCTCATCAGCCCCGACTCGACTGGCAAATGTGGTTTGCAGCTCTGGGGCCTCACACTCAGTCTCCGTGGTTCACCAGCCTGGTGTACAGACTGCTGCAAGGAAAAAGAGACGGTGCGACACCTGAGAGCAGAAATACTAACCAAACCAGTCGTTTTTTTCAATTTAAGTTCATTTAATATGAATGTTTCTAAGGAAAAACGGTAAATCGGGTATTTTACATTTATGAATAATTTAATTGTTGCTTTAAAGTTGAACTCCCACCTGAAATGCTCCTTTACTAAAGTTTTCTTAACGTTGTGCTCTGCAGTGATCGAGCTGATCCAGACGGACGTGACCAAGTATCCGTTTCACCTGCAGCCTCCCGCCTACGTCCGAGCCCACCGCTACAGATACTGGTTTACTGAACCGAAGGCTGACGGGTCAGTGCTCGCCTCTTTCACTGAGGGAACTTAAGTGGGACGTTCAAGACAATTCTCAGTGCTGAGATTCGAGGTTAATTTTGAAGACAGATTTAGTTTAAAACAAACTGTGAAACCCAACTTTGAGTGGAAGTTTGTTTACCTCATAAACTGACTGACGGTTCAGCCAATGTGTTAAAAATAAGCAGATGTAATACTGGTTGTAGCAACAAATAACTGGAAATTTTTCCCAGAAACCAAATTTTTTTTAGGGAGTGACATCCAAGATAAACACAAGACCCTTCTTCTTTGTAATGTGGATTAAAGTTTATTTAAAAATAATAAAAACCCAGATTATTTACTTAAGAACACAACAGTCATACATCAAATTCCTACAAATATTGTATTTTTAAGCAAATTCCAAAGTAAGCACAAAACTTCATTTCTATTGATTTCTATTGTAAGAATGTATCAATTTATTGATCAAATTTCAACCTTTGGTCAGTTTAAGTCTCTAGTTGAGTAAAACTTGACCCAATGAATGTGAAATGCATGTATTGAACTTGAAGTAAAAACCTGATCATTGTCCTCCTGACAGATCTTACCCACAGCGTTGGTGGAGGAGAGTCTATGATGAGGAGTTCTATCCCACAGTGCACCTGGGCAACACCTATCTGGACAGCATGCTCAACCAGTATGGACTTAAGGTAAAAATGTTTTATTATTTATAGATTTTATAACAAAAAAGGTATTAAGACCCACTCTGATCCTCGTTTAATCTATTTTAAATGCACTTGGTTATAATTAGGCCGTTTTTAGCCAAAGTAGAAAAAAATGTCGGTTTTAATCAGTGGGTTTTCAGAAGGCATAAACATGCTCTTATTTTGTTATTCGTTTATGTTTTCCGTTTCTAGGACAAATCCTCTTCTCGCCGTCTGTCTAACTCGACCGTTGCCCAGGCTGTGAGGTGGGTGCGCCCTCAAGTCAGAGGCGTTCCCGCTCACACGCTCATCTGGACCCTCATAGCCTGCAGTGCCACCTTCTGTCTGCTTCAGGGACTGCGAAACAGAAACCAAAGAGTTTCTGTGGTTCATCCTGACACTACCAACAAACCTCACAGGTTAGAGGATGCAGATGTATTTTCAGAGGATCATAAGAAAACTGAACAAGCAGAAGATGAGGAGGAGGAGGATGTGAGCAGTGATGAAGATGTAGAAGAGGAGGTTGAAGAGGAGGAGAACGACCCTGTAGATGTTAATAACGAGGAAGAAGATGAGGTAGAAGAGGACGAGCTGGTTGATGAAAGTTTTTAAAAGATTTAAGAAATACCAGCTATTTTAAAACCAAAGTGTTTCCTCATCAGAGACCTTTCTGGCTTTTTGCACAGCTATACTAACTTACACCTCATGTCTTCTATCCTCTGAACTAAAATCAGGACTTTCTCTGTTGCTTTGAACACTGAAAACCCGCAATGAACTAAAGAAAGCAGAACATTGAGGTTGTAGATCCACTGTTTTGACCTGGTTGTGATGGGTTTGTACACTATCAGGTGTTTTGCTGTACTGAACTAAAATGTAAGCACTTTTATTTTCTACAAATGTTAAAGATTTAGAAAAGAAAAACCACAGACTGTATTTTTTTTTAAATTTTGTAATAATAAAATAAAAATTCTTTCCATCTTGCATCATTCTTTCATTCATCATAGTCATACATTCATAAAGCCACAAAGGAAACCCAAATCCTCTAGAGCACGTGTCAAAGTCAAGGCCTGGGGGCCGGATTCGGCCCTCTAGATCATTTTATTATTATAAATGGCCTGATGTTAACTTGCACTTATTTCTAACTTGTATAACTTTGAGAAAATATATTGTTATAGAGAGTCAAATATTGAAAGATCTTTAAGGTTTAAGTCAATTTATTCTGGAATAATATTCCTGCCTTTTTATCATTCATAATTATGTTAAGTTGCGGGTTTAAAGTTTTAAAAACTGGAATTCTGCTAGGTTTTTGGAGTATTTTGGCATTTACTAATATTTTTTAGGCTGTTTTGTAGTTTAGCTAATATTTCAGCTACATGCTAGCTGTTTTGGCTAATTTAGGCTTTTTTTGTTGTTTTTTAGGCTGTTTTGGAGTTAAGCTAATATTTCAGCTATGCTAGCTGTTTTGCCTAATTTGGGCTTTTTCAAATGTTTTTTTATGGTGTTTTACAGTTAGGATAATATTTAAATGCTATCTGTTTTGGTTAATTTAGGTTTTTTCAGTTTTTTAGGCTATTTTGAAGTTTACTCTTTTTTTGGCTACATGCTAGCTTTTTTGGCTAACCTAAGTTTTTTTAAATGTTTTTTTAGGATAGTTTGGCATTTAGCTAATATTTTAGCTTGCTATCAGCTTCAGCATTTTCAGCTATGCGCTTCAGTGATTTCATCTATCAGCTTCAGTGTTTTTAGCTATTACTTTCAGTATCTTCAGCTATCAGCAGTAGCATCTTCAGTGGCCAAAATCAGTTTACAACATTCACACTAGCATTATCACAGGTAATGCTATGTATCTAGTAATAATAATGCTAAAAGTTAATGTTTTTTAAGTTTTATAAATGTAGTTTTAGATTGTTCAATAAATGTTTATCCCGTTCGGCCTGCGACGTAAGGTGTGTTTTGGATTTTGGCCCCCTGTGTGATTGAGTTTGACACCTGTGTTCTAGAGGTTTGTGTCACAGATTAAAATTAATGTGTACAGAAAGCACTAAGTCCAGCTTTAGCGTTTTTTAACTAATACATTAAATCTTATTGCAGAATCTGATGATTTCTGTTGGCAGCGTCTCCTCCTCCTGCTGCTTCACCACTGCAGTATTCCAGGACAGTACTTGTCGATCAGCGACTGGTAGTATGGCTTCAGGTTATCCACGTCCGGCAGCTCAGTGGTTTTTGTGTACAAGTCAAATTTACTGTGAAAAGAGTTTTCTTTTAGTTTCATCTTAGAGGTACTTTTACCAAAATGTAAATATAGAAGATACCCACTTGAACTCTTGGACCCACGGCATCATCTCCAGGTCCTTCTCATTGCACAGATGCATGTAGTCTCCATGCGAATGCCAGGGGTAGAAAGAATGGTAGCGGATCATGTACAGCCCCTGACAGGAAGCGATAAAAAGTATTTGTGATGATAACTACTTCAGCTTCACTAGTTTACTTAAAAATATGATTTATTCACCTCTTCTGGGACAGAACACTCATTTTTCTTTAGAACTCTGTAAAGATATTCTGAAAATAAAAACAGGGGGAAAAAGCAAGATCACTTATTTTATTTAATTTTTTTATATTGCCAAAGTTTATTCAGTTTTGACATCAATGTTTGACTTATTTTTACCATCGTGGCCCCAGGACATGTAGATGTTGTCAAGTCCACAGTTTGGTTCGTAGATTCCATATTTAGTCCTAAAAAAATAAACAATTCAAGATCAATTCTGTATCAATATGTTAATAAAAAGGTGTTTGCATTTGTGTTATGAAACATGAAAATATTTCTCAATATATTGAGCAACAATGTATTGACAATAGTAGGGGGGCGGGGGGAAAATCGATTTGACGATACATCGCGATATTTCATTTGGCGATACTTACTTTCTAAATGTAGCCTACAGTTTTGTCTGTGATTTTATATTGTGATTATTTGCAGTTAAGTAGTTGGCAAATACGGTAAATAAAAAAAAATGTTTTAATCACGATGAATCAAAAATGATTTTTTTCCTAGGTTTGATTTAATTAGTTACATATCTAAAATCGATTTTTAGCCTAAACTTAACATGATATACTCAGACTATACTATGTTATATATGTTAGAAATACAACTCAGACATTTTTAGTTTTTTTTTGTGCTGATGTAAATAATCATTTAATATTAATATTTTAAAGTATATGAGTAAGTTGCTGATATATTGAAATATAAGTCTTAACATATATGATACATTTATTGCAATATATTTTTCTATTAGGCAGATTTCTTCAAACCACAAACTTAAGAGTAAAAAAATGTCACCTGTATGCAGGGTTTTTGTCATCTGGATTATCCTGGAAAGAGTTGGATCTGAACACGATTGAGTTTTGAAACTCGCAGCCCACAGGGAAGGTGTCGCCCACTACAGCCCACTGCAGAGCACAAACGCTTCAGTCATGCATCCATCAAGAATATCCCAATATAATGCTTCCAAATCACCTGTGGCTCATCCCACAGAGCTAAGATCTTCCCAACATCATGGATCAGACCCACCAGCTGGAACCAGTCTGAGGAGGAGCAGAGACACTCATGAGTTCTCCAGCGTTCTCACATACGTGCTTGCACACTGTTGTTCCTGTAAAGAGCACCTTTGTCCGGGTGGGCCTGCCGGATGCCTTCAGCCGTCTGAAAGGCGTGAAAAGAGTTTGGGAAGTCCACGTCTGGATCTGACTCATCAACAAGCTGGTCCAGAGACATGATGGCGTCCATCATGGTCATCTGAGTGCGGCTGCAGCTGCTCCATTCAGAGTGCTGCAGAAATGAGAAAGGACTTTATTAACTGCAAAGTAATTTAAAATAATTTAAAAAATCATAATTTGGTCAACTTGCAAATGAAAAAATAGAAAACATCAATCTATTTGTTTTAACCATCTCAAGGCTTTTTAGTATCAGAAAAATGTAATATTTGGGGAAAATACTCATATATAATTCTTATATATTTTTTTAGAGAGACTTTCACATGCAATGAGTTCTGAGATGCTGCAACATTTTTGTTGCTAATGCACAACTAAGTCCTGCAGTGGTACTTTGATTGAAAATGGCTCATAAATTTAGAATGTGGAGTAAATGGGTAGCATTTAGCTGTTGCAAATCTGCAATTTGTGAAATTCAGTTTATGGCTAATTTGTCCTATTTTCCGCATAGTAATTTAAACAAAAAAAAAATCAATTTTATTGAAATCTTCTTTTCTATCAGCTTTAAAAAGGCTGGTCTCAGTCAAACTGTGTCCTGAGTTCTTTTAAAAAATTAAAAAAACTGGGTTAATTAAGTTTATGTTAAAGCAGCCTTGAGTCGGCAAAGGTCATTTGGGCAGCTTGACATTCTGGTGGTCATCAGATGAGAAATTATATTAAAAAAATTAATTTAGAGAGTTAATTTAGGTGCTGCTTCTTTTCTTCTTCACTCACCTTTTGTTTGACAAAATCCAGCGTCTGGTGCGTGTGCATCAGTTTGTACGTGTTATAAACACGGTCGAACAGACTTCCAGTCTGGAAAAGTTCAGACGAGATCATTGAAATTCTTTTTTCCAACACATGAAAGCTTTCTAACGTGTATTTTTCATTTTGTTTGCAGTTAATTTGATGAAATAAAATAAACTTTCCATTTACATCAAATAAAACTCATTCATTAAAAAAAAAAAATCAACCTGAAACTATTTAAAGGAGAATATTTGCATCAGAAGTTTTTAAAACAACAGTGGTGAATTCCAGGAATCCAAAATAAATTAATATTTATTACCTTAAAGTTTCTGTAGTCTTCCTTCTCTTTTGCTTCAGGCATCAAATTTGGCCGATATGCCAACGATGGGTCTGGGCCCTAACGAGAAAACATGGTCAGATTTGACAAAAATTCACCATCCAGCCAGAAAAGAGCGAATACTCACTATGCTGACGATCCTCATGGTTGATGCGGCTCCCAGCAGCTGCAGTTCCGGAGGTGTTTGGTCCTCTAAAGATGACTCCCTTCCTCTAATATATCCTCCTCTTGGGAAGCTCTTGACCTGTCAAGATGTCGACCCGCCTGAAGTTTACACTGATGTGAGGTGATACATTTACCCAGCGCTGCGTTGAACGTTGGCCTTGTTTGTGAGTCTGTTTGTGTGTCTGTCTGTCACAGGAAGAGTTTTGCAGTAATGAGCATTATATCTTCATGAGCTTTCACAATACGGCTCAATAAATCTACGTTTTACACAGAATTTTGTGAAGATAATTGATTTAAATGAAGACATTTACAGAAATATTGGCTACATTTCCATCTAATCTGGTTTTTAACTTAATCTGTGTTCTGTTTGCACTTGGGATCAATGTAACACAAAGAAGAGCGAAATCTCAGACAAATTCAACAAAACCAGGGCTGCTTCCATATGTGGACTTTCTGAGAATGAGCCAATTACGTAAATGATGGCCTCTGACAGGGATCTTTTTTTTTTATTATCAGCTGTCCTCGTTCAAAGAAATACACAAACACTCGTGACGCAGCTACAGATCAATAACTCAATGCAGCCTTCCCAGAGCAGAAAGTATTCATACAAATATTCAATTTTAGAAATGATTTTCAATTCTTTATAGAGAGAACATTCAAACTTAAAGGCGTTTTTGATGTCTTCGAAGGAAGACAGTTTTGTCTAAGACACAATAATCAATTTTTTGTTCTTTATTTTTCTAGTTGGCAGCACAAAATGCTATATTTCCATCCAAAAATCACAAATGTAGGCAATAATATAAAAGGTCACGATAACAGCTGATGGAAAAAACGGTTTTATTACAAATAGCTACAATAAAAGCAAACGACAGGAGAGAAAATAAGCTTTACAAAAGGGCACATTAAGCATGAAACAATAATACAGAATCTAATAACATAAAAAATGCTTTAAAAATATGTTTTTTATGAAAGCCATTCTAAATGTACGGAACAATAAAGTGCTTTTTAGCAATAACCTCCCGTATATAATAAAGCAAAATGATCCAGAAATGGTTTAGTTACAAACAGAAAATTGTAACTACAGTTAGTATTTATGCAATAAAAAGCACTCCATTCATTCCTTGTGGTTCAGGACGTCAAAGCCGCTGTGTTGAGGCGCAGACAGCTCATGGATTAAGGTTAGTAGTTATTTTGGCTGGCTTGTGCGCACACTAGTGTTTTTAGGCGAGTGCTTGTCCCGGCCTGACTCGACTATTCCTGCTTTCTGCCTGTCCCAGAGCCACTCGAAGCAGGGGCAGATGAATGGGCTTGTGAGAGATTATCCTTGAGCTAAGGTCAGATCAGCACAGTGATGACAGCAGACCTCAGGTAGGCTGGAGTGTCCATGTAATCTAACACGTATGTTTCTTGCACTCATCCTTCCTTCCTTTTTTCAAAATAAATATAATTTAGTCGCAGTTCTGGCAAAAGAAAATGTCATTTAATGGCTGTCGGATAGAAAGGAGGCACTTTCAAATGAGTTCCAGCATATTTTTGCATTTGTATTATCTTGCAAAAATAGAAACAGAGGTAAACTGGGAGGGAATGCACAGGGTGGAGTAATCACAGTGTTCAGCTGCGACCTTTAACACTAAAACAGATATTTAGGTTAATCAGCGAGAGCTGAAAATTCCGACTTTTCCTTTAAGAAAAAAGTTTTATTTACGTTTTTAGCAATTCATTTATACAATTTAGCTTTTTCTGCATTTATAAATGTAGCTGTCACCTATTTACACTGAATATAATTGAATTATAACTGTTTAATATTTTTCTATATATAAAACTCTTTCATTTCTGTCACAGTTCCTTTCAAAATAAAAGCATCCTGCTGCAGCAGATTTACTTGAATTAAAAATTCCAAGAAGTCAAACATATTTTTTTCTCGAGCGTTAAGTCTTGAGGGACAAAAATGGGAACGTTTTTGTCAAACATAAACGTCTAAGCAAAGAAAGGTGGTTAATAAGAACCCTCCATTGGTCATCCTGGATAACTTTCATATTGCACAAGTTCACTAACTTCTATTACCTCTTCACACATCTCGAACGGTTTTATTTTCTAATGTGATGTTGACACATTTCACCCATTTATTGTGATATATGAAGTATTTTTTCTTAAAAACAGGGATCTATCTGCATTACTCTTTAAACAGTGGATGTTGAAGTTTTGGGAGTCGTGGCGGAGTGACCTTATCCGTAGCTGTGAGGACTGCGTGGATTGATGGGGGAGGAGTCTTCCTTCCCGCTCTGTCCAATCAGCTGGTAGAGTCGATGGCTGAGGTTCTGCACCTGACAGGTGCCGAGGACGCACCCCACCCTCATCATGTGACCCCTCCCATTACTGCCGTTGGCATGGCGACGGCCTCTCAGTCCCCGCTGCCACATCTTTGCCTCCGAAAGTCCATTCTGGTTCAGGTGAAGCGACGGTTCCTGGTGCGGCGGGGCCCTCCAGAGGATCCGTGAACCTTCCTGCAGGAGTCGGTCGCCCACAGATAGAGAGAGGTCAGACGCCGTGGGTAAAACGTTGGGATGAGACGGTTTTGGGGAATTGTAGATTCTGGATAACCTGAATAAAAAGGAAAAATGTGTAAAATAAATCATAATAATTTGATTTAAATACAGAAATGCTGATTTGTGCTATTTTCTTTTATTTTTGCATCAAACAGAGGAAGAAACTAGCTGACTCTGCACTCTGCTCTGTCATCAGAACAGGAAAAGTAAAAAAAAAAAAAACATATTTCCAGTTAATCAACGACAGACAAAACTCCTTAAAAGGTGAAGATAAACAGAAGAAGAGAGAAGAAGAACTAAAGTCAACAAGAATCTAGAGATGGAGGAGAAATGGTGAAACTCTCATCCGTCAAGTGAACTTCTCTTACTTTCTTTCTTTCTTTTTTACTATTCTTACATTTAATTACAGGTTCTTAAAAAAAAAAAAAAAAACCTCAACGACTCTTTTAGACTCTCAAGAGTTCAGCTGCTGGAGGTCAGCGGTCCTCTCAGAAGTTATGCAACCTTTGGATGTGGTAAAGTACAGCAAACCTCTGTTTACACATGACTATTTACAGTGTCGAAAAAAATGTAGGACAAGGAAACAGCTAATTAACACTTTCCTTTATAAGAAAATTAATTATTAGATACAATAGAACCACTTTCTAGCCTTTGGGTCTCTTGTTTTTTGTCAAAAATAAACTTTAATCAAAACAAAAATTGTAAACCTGACCAAACATGAGCTCCAAAATTGTAAATGTTAGTATTTATTAAGTTAAATAGCACTTTGTTGTTTTATGTTCACCAAATGCTGCTCAAAAAAGTCTCAAAGATAATGTTTGCTTGTTTAAAAACTGGGCCGGCTTACCGCGATCTGTTTTCTTGGACAAATCCTGACTGGTATTTTGATCATTTCTTTGGCTGAACACTTTAGAGCTGCCAGTCACAACAACGTCAACCAAGTATTCAACAAAACCTTCTATGACCCGGATAGATGCTTTCTACAGAATGGGTCTTCAGAAATATACAGATGCTTGTACAGATGTTCTGACATGGACCTGAGCAGGAACATTACCAGAGGTGACAGGAAGAGTGTGACATTTCCTAATGGAAGTATTTGTCTTTTTGTGTTAACAAAAACCCACATTTCCTCCTGCGTACTCATGGTGAGGAGGACACCACCTGTGGTGATGCTGAAAGCAGAAGAGTCTCTCAGAAAAGGAGGATTGGCGCCATGGTGTCTCCTTATGAGAGGGAATTTCTGTGCTTCTTCCCAGCTCAAAATTCTCTCCTCGTGGAAAATTAAATTTTTTAATATATTTTTTTATTATGAAATTATATTGAGACATAATAAGTTTTATAGTGTTTGGTGATTTAGTTCATTTCTTCCCCACAAACAGATTTTTTAAAGTATTTATTTCCTTTAGTTTTGCTGATTTCATCTTACACTTACAATTAAAATTGGGAATTTACATAATGTGAAAATATTCAACATTGAGGCATCAAAGTTTCACACTTTAATCAGATTTTTA
>NC_050517.1:20961696-20967817 GCF_002922805.2 Oryzias melastigma
TTTTTAGAAAAAAAAAGTTACTATCTGGTGCGTGGCAGTTATTATTTGGTGAGCACCTGGTCAGAACCAGATAGTAACAGGTGCGTACCAGTTAGTAATCAGAAAAAAAAAGTTTTTACTTCAATTTTTGGAGAAAAAAAATCCAGTTACTGTCTATTGAGTACCAGTTGCTATCTGGTGAGCACCAGATAGTAGCCAGAAAAAAACATTTTTTTTTAACTTTAACAACAAAAGAAAGAGTTAATATTCTACTTTACCTGTTTGCAAGATGACATTATTATGTCTGATTCTTTATTACCACCAGTTAGACTTTATCTTTAAGAACATCCATAAAAACTAAAAGTTTTACCTTAAAAAAAAATAGATCTCTCCTCCTATAAGAAACATGTTTCGCATGGGTTCCAACTTTTCACCAACTCCACCCAAGCAGAGGATGCTCAAAACACTTAATTTATTTAATTTTTGCTTTTATGTTTGAGCACAAATGGATAATTTTTTTGTGTATTTTTTAGTTGGTATATCCCAATCTAATATCAAAGGAAAATCGTTCAGAAACAGTGGGAAAAACACAGAATCCAACATTTTATGTAGACATTTTATAATGTCAGCAGAAAATAGTAATACTGGGAACAGCTGGGAACCAATAGAGGACTTTATGTAGGCTATTTTACTGCAGAGCTCGAAACACAAGACTTAGATTTTAAAATCTTGAATTTATTCTATTCCTCAGATGACACGACACATCAATGAATCAGCATGTAAACATGGTTAAGCTAAAGTTCTGTTAAGTTCTTCCTTGTTTTATGTTTTTTTTTGTGTAAATGTACAAATGGCACAAAATGTGATCATTTACTTCCTGTTTACACCAGCATTCATATCGGATAACTTTTGATAAACTTCCTATTAAATATTATTTAATAGTTAATGACTTCAATATCTGTCATGTAATTATTACAAAAGAGTTAATAAGTATATTTATGATGAAAAGTTATTATAATTAAATTATTTACATCTGAATGTTTTATATTTTCCAATCAATTCATGACTGATTATCCAAAGTTTTAAATATTGCTTTATAATATACATTTCGGTTTGTTTGATTAGTTAAGTTTTATTTTTGCTTTGATTGCTTGGAATAAACCATTTCTAAACCCAAAGAAGGGGTGATTCTGTTTTAGGTATGAATACATGGGAATTATATCACCTGAATATATTCACCTAAACTTTAAAGTGAAAAGTGTACATTTAATGTTAAAAAAAAAAAACACACACAAAAACAAATAATAAAAAGTTAAGAGAATTTTTGCTACCTGTTGTTGCTACTATGTTAGCAAACTTTCAGAATGCTGTGCTAACAGGAAAATACAAAGCTTTTAATTTTGTCATAGTCTAATTATATGTGATAACAAGTAAATACTTGCAATATTTACATAATAAAATACCAAGATATATATATATATATATATATATATATATATATATGCATAACTTTGCTTTTGTTTCTTATTTGACTTTCCAAGAGCCTGCAGACACATTGGTACACCACTGCCCCTAGTGGTGACATTTGGTATTGCCCACAATTAGCGTGGTTAAATTTAATTTAGAAAAAAAGGGGGGGAGTTCTTTGGAATTTTCATTTTTTACCAAGTTAACTTTCCATAAGTTCATATTTTATAGCAATGCAAAGTATTGTCATATTAGTAGGAATTGAGGTAAGTTACAGTTACTCCTTTTGCTACTATAGTTTTTTTTGTTGGTTTGTGTGTATTTCATTTTGTGTGTGTGTAGCTGAGGATGTGAACCTTTGGAGTGTCTGAGAGCAGAAGAGTTTTCTCCAACATTCTTCCCATCTTAGAGAACAGCATGAGGTTGTCTACAGGGGAGAACTAACACACATACAGTCACACAAACACACCTTCCTGCTGAACCTTTTGCAGCTACTTTTTATTTTAAAAAATGTATTTTGTTGTCCACTATTTTAATACTGTTGTACAACCACCTTATAAACCATTGTTTCTGTCTTTTCTTTATATTTTGGTTTGTTTGTGAAAATGTGGCAAAAACAGAAGGTTTTAGTCCTTATAGTTCACTTCCATCAAATGTGTATTTTTTCATTTGGACTTCTTTCATGTAATAATTTTCAAATCTATGATCCTCCTTTGTTCATACAGTAAATATACGTTATCTTTATTTAAAAGGGGAAAAAAAGAATTCAGATAACTTTTATGAGACTATATTTAATGATCAAACTAGGTCATAAAAAGCAGAAAATGTTATAATTTCTGACTAATAAAGAACTTCTCAATTTAATATAGATTTTTTTCATTCAGTCTGTGAACTGCTCCGCCCCTTGAGTTCAAATGTTTGTCCCAAATCCCACTAAATCACGCTCACCTCTGCTTCACCTCCTGTTGTTGAAGAATTACCTCATTTTGCTGTTGAACCTTTTTTCTCACACTAACCGGCTTCCTATGCCCTCCACTTTACTTTTCCACTATAAATTGAGTTTACATAATCACCATTCACCATGTTGCGTAGGTGATGTAAAAAAAATCATTCAGACGATCCCATTGTTTTGCTTTGTGCAACAAACAGAAGGATAATCCATTTAAAACAAGCAGATTTATTGTAGAAGCTGGCCAGAGATTATATGAGCTTAAAATATTCCTTAAGGGGGTAAAAATGTGACTTATTGCACAAGCATTAGTGTGTTTATAAGGTTTCTAATATTACTTAAACACTTGAGGACATGTTTTTATCTAATTTTTGCGAAGAATGTTTATTTTTGATAATTTATTTTAAAAAATGTGCAGTAAAAGTGGATAAAGTTGAGTTATTTAACACTGATTGGTGCATTACGGGAAAAAAATATGTTTTTTTGGAGATTAAACTATAGAATTAGTTTAAATTACGCTGTGCTACTGATAATATGGAAACACAATGAATCAAACTCACAAAAATAAAGTTTATTTCAGGTGCATACCTGTGTCGATGAGCTCCCAGAGCCTGGAGCTGCAGAGACAGGAGGAGCAGCAGGACACAGAGCCATGCCGGAGAGGAGGCGCGCATGGTGGGGAGATATGATCCAAAATTCACCAAAAAATAATATAAGAAAAAATATCCTTTGCAAAAAAGAAAACTGCAGGATTGTCTAACCTGAAGAAGCTTCCATTGAGTCACTTATAGATAGATGGCTGTCAGAGTCAGCATCTCAGGATGCAATCACAGCATCCTTCACACACTGAAAATGTCAGATTGTGCAGCACAAATTGGTCAAACTTGCGTTTTTTTCATTTATAAAGGCGTGCTGGAGGAGAAGGAGGAGGTAGAGGTGGGAGGGGGACGGCTTACTGCCTCGTCCTTCTCAGCAACTTAACCTCACACGGACACAACAAGCTAATTAAACGTGGACAGTTCCACTTACCTTAAACCACTCGGTTGTAGAAGGAAAAAAAAAAACTCTAATTTGTTCATTTTTATTTATATTTATATTGTTTTTATGGAAAAGGAATAACTTAATAACACAATAAAGGATTAAAGACTTCTCTATTTATGGTTAAAATGATTTTCAAAATTAAAGCACAATAATTTTATGGAACAGCGTTTTTTTTTTCTAAATTCAGCTTTTACTAACATAAATGTTCAAATTAAGATTTTTCTGATTTTTTTTGCGCAGGTTAGGTTTATATTTTCGTTTTTAATCTAAAATCAATCCACCATAGGCCTTTAGACTGAACTGACTTTACAATATCTACATTCACAAATCCAGACTGAGGGATAGAAACCAGACCTCCAGCACAGATCTTGTGTAAGATTATTCGATATGGAGAATAATCTGCCACCCTGAAAGTTGTTCAGAGTTCATTCAGTTCGGTTGTGTCTCTGGTGTCTCTTGATTAATCATATTTGGTTGTAAAAAGAGAGAGAAGGAGATGCTGCTGTGTGAAACGGCTTCACTTTGAGAGAGGACAAAGATGAGGAGCTCAGAGTCTGAATCTGATTAAAGGAATGTTCTGTAAGTGGAGGTGGCTTCAGGTCTTAATTAAAGGGCTATGTGTGTGTGCACTTAACTGTGACTCAGCAGTTTCAAGTATTACCATCTAAGCTCAGTTTCCAAGCCTCGATTCAGTCCAGTACGTGCATTAACACTCCCATCTATCCAGTGAACAAAACTCAGTAAGTGTGTGTCTGCACCTTCCAGACTCGTCGACTCTTTCTTTAACTCTTACAAGTCACAAGTCTGGATGTTTTGGCCTTAAGTCAGAGAAGAAAGCAGACATGTGGACAAGGTTAGAATCTGTAAAAATATCCTTAAAAACAACTTCACGCTTTTTCTTCAAGGAAAAGTGGGATAATAGTGTCATCCTGTGAACATCAACATCTAATGTTAATTTAAAAAAAAAAATATATATATATATATATATATGTGTGTGTGTGTGTGTGTATATAGGGAGGTGTTTTTAACCTGTTTGTGGTGAATTATGGGTCTGCATGAAAAAGTTAAACAGTAATTCAAAAAAAAACAAAAAAAAAACGTTTTTCTGTGCACATTTTAAAGGGCGTTATTTAAAAATGTATATTCAAACATTCCAAAAGGATTGTTTTCAATGAAAAGTCATAAACTTTGTGTAGAAACTATTGTCATGAATAGAAATGAACAAAGCAAATCTGTTTCCTCGGGTTCCAATGGAATGAATGTATGGATATTGCCCAATTTCGCCATTTTGGGACCAGAAGACATTAATTAGTAAGCAGTGATTGGTCTGAGATTCTGTCACTTCAATTTAATTCAATTCAATTTTATTTATATAGCTCAATTTCATACAACAATTGCCTCATTAGGCTTCATGCTGGTAAGTGTACAGAATCAGAAGGTCGGTCATAAAATATAAACAATAGCTGATTGCTAAACTAAACTATATAGACTAAATTAAACTGGCCCTCCTTCCCAGTAAGGAAAAAATTCAGGAAAAAAAGAAGAAACCTCAGGACGGACAGGTGATCTACCAGAACTAATAAAGGAGAATTGGCTTATCTAACTCTACAACTATGTATTTGAATAGAGTTCACCCAAATAGGACTGGTGGGGGCGAGGTCCACAGCCGAGATGAGCCAGAGGCGTGGTCCACGACCAACAACAGGAGCACAGATGATCCACCAGGAATCTGAAATCCCTCGCGCTCTCCCGCAGAGGAGTGGGAAAGAGGAACAACAAGTGAATCACACTGCACCAAACAGAGGCACAGAGATTTAAATAAATATATAATAAGTAATAAAGTAGAGGAGAAGTAAGTGAAATAAAGAGAAGTCTGTTCCCCACTAATCAGTCCAGTTCTCTCTACGTACCGTCTGTGGTAGAAACTTAGGACCTGGTGTCCAAATGCGCAGACGTCACGTTTTGGGTTAATTCCGCTTAACTGGAGTCCTGTGACTGACTACAAGTTTAAAGAGTTAGCTCAAATATATACTCTGGTCTTAAGAAGTCAAGAAAAGTATATTTAAAACACAAAAAGAAAAATTTTATAATTTTACAATCTGGATCCTTCATTGATTGATTTGGTTTATTTCAAGCATAAATTGTGAACAATACAAGACAAAGAAGAGAAAAATAAGTGATTATTAACTGAACTCAAATGGAGTTTGATTGATTGAAAAAGGATGGAAATGAAAGAAGCAAATCTATATAATCCCACCCCTCCATCATCAAATCAAGCAGTAGCATGAGGTGGACTTTTTATTAGCCAGTAGTTAATAAACAAGCATATACAGTATATAATGCTTTGTGTGAAAAAATGCATTAAACTATTTTGGCTCGAAATTTACATTAATTTAACGTTAACTAATTGAAAGGATAAACAGCTGATAATAACTTCAGGCATAAATGGATTAAAAAGTTTTGTCCTTAAAATTTTGGGTAATATTATAAACTTGTTTTTTAAAGATATTGAAAGACTATGGGGTCAAATCAGGATCTGATTAAAGTGAACAAAAAAGATTGAAATTTTGAAAAACAGAACTGTAACTGGAATTTGTTTTTTAAAAATGGAAAATAAATAAATAAATTTGAAAAAAAAATCAAAAAATTTGAAAAAAAAAATACATTGAAAACTTGAAATAAAAC
>NC_050517.1:20968042-20969439 GCF_002922805.2 Oryzias melastigma
ATTTGAGACCCTGGGAAAATTCTTTACATTGTGCTTGAATAGTAAAAATTAAATACAAAAATTTTTCTGTGGAATTACAATTGAGATCAAAATAAAAGAATGAAGGGATAATGATTTTATAGAAGAACGACAGTTTGTGGTACAAAAAAGGAGAGAAACTGAAGGTAAAAGTGGATTAAACATTTTATTAGTGTTTATCCATTAAAAAAAACTGTAAATACTTCATGCATTTTTTTTTAAATTGATAATTGCAACAAATAAGTGACTGCAAAATTAAAAACAGGAAATTTGTGCTCAACTCATTTGTTGCCTTGTCTGGAAACAAAAGGCATTTTATTTAAAAAGCATATTATAACAAATGTTTATTACAAAGTACACACAATTGCACACATGATTATAAAGTATCTGCATTAAATATATTTAGGCACAGTGACAGGATGTCTTTGGTGAGAGTTTTTTTTTTTTTTTTTGAGTTTTACTTTGAAGAAAACAAACGTAAAATTGACCTGAAAAACAAAACAAATACAATAATATGTAAAAACACAAACATACTTTGGATGAAATGAGACAGAATAAGTAAAGAGCAGTCACTTCCTGCATCCTTTTTCCACTCTCTAAACTTCAGACCTGTTGAGACAAACAATAGAATGGCACACTTTATAGCTGAATCCAGATTGGCAAAAAGCTGCAACAAATAAATAGCTTTGAGATGAGCTGCTGGAGATTCGTAGGAACCGTTTGTCCTCGGGCTTCATCTTTGCCGTCTCAGAGCCGTGATGAGCGGCTGCAGTGGCTCCGTGTCTTCAGACTCCAGCAGGGCGTGGTGCTGGCAGAAGAGCGTGAGGTGTGCAAACATTGTGTTAAGGTGTGGGTGCAAACCCAACGCAAGTGCTTCGTTGTAGTGAGACCAGTAAATGTGAGCCAGAGTCCTAAACAAAAGCAGAAAGACCTTTTGGACGAGGAGGAAGAAGCCGGTTGGAAACGCAGCACCTGGATAACCAGAAGGGACAGTTTAAAAGTCAACTGGGTTTTGCTGTGCAGTGAAATTTTAAAAAACTAAATGAATTCATTTACCAGCTTTAGTGGGGAACACATCTTCATCAGTCAGTAGCTCCTGAATGTAGGACAGAGCGTAGTCAAAGTAAAGTGGAGCGGAGCACTTCAGCTTCCTGCCGTGTTCGTCAGTCCAAAAATAAATCCTAAAAGTGGCAGTAAACAGAGTAATTTAGGATCCAAATTGGTGGAATAGAATAATAATATTAACAAGAACAGTTGCATTACCTGGGACAATGCTAGTGTGAAGGCTTTTTGCTAAATGGGGTTGGTGCAAACGTTGAAGCAATTCACTCTAAGGCTGAAGGGATTTGATGAAAATGCAAAAACTATTTGCAAAATTT
>NC_050517.1:20970151-21006607 GCF_002922805.2 Oryzias melastigma
AGTCTGAAAGTCATTTGTGAGAGGCAGTAAGATGCAGAACTCTAATCACTTCTTCTTTAAAAAAAGTGTTGGTTTGGTTGTTCGTCTTAGCTTGAAATAAAACGTTTCTAAGAGGAGAAACAAACATCAGCTATACATGAAAAAACAATGAAAACTGAGTTTTTGGTATTTTTAACACGCTCTTTAGGCATTTTTCTAATATTGGAGAAAATATATAAACAAATTTAAGTCTAAAATTGCATTTCTGAGCAAGAAGAAGTTACTACGGCAAGCCACAAGCTTCATGGTCCGCTCCATTCTGATGCATCCACTTGCAGACAAATAGATCCATGTACGTCTTCCTTTTCCTCGTCTGAGCTGGTATCTGGCTAAAAACTGTGCGGCTGGATAACTCCAATATGACTCACCGTTTTTGTTGCACCGGTATTGTTAGATTGGATGTGTGAGAAGCTGTAAGCTAGCAAGACAGTGTAAACAAATGGATGATGGGAAATAAGGGTAGAATTACTCCGCGCCAACAGTGCCACAACTCAGAGGCAAATTTCTAGTTAAATACTGTCAAAACTACAGTATGTCCCAGAAAACAACACAGATTAAAAAAATGGCTAAAAACGGCATAATCATAATGAAGAGACCACTAGGAACACTTTTAAAAATAGATCAAAAGATGACCAGAGTTTGGGTTTAAATTTTCTATTAAAAAAATAGAAAAAAAACTCTACAAAATAGTAAACTGATCGCTTTAGTTTCTTTTAAAGTCCCATAAAAGACGTACATGGATTTAGTTACTATAAGCAGATGGATCACAATGGAGCACCTACAAGATTTTTTCCAACAGCATTCTGATTCACAATGATTTGAATAAACTAAAAAATGCAATTTAAAGCTTAAATTTCTTCATAAATGTCCTTTATCACGAGAAAAATGCCACAAGAACATTAAAAACACCAAATACACATCAGAGTGGGTCTTAATGTCCCGCTTGGGCTAAAAAAAATCTATTTAAATTGGTTAACTTGACTATTTAAAAAAAAGTTAGTTAACCAAAGGATCTGTCTCCATCAAACAGTTTAAAGTTAAAATACTCCCAGATTCATGAAGCAGTTTTAAGTTCGATCTAGCCCTAGGCTGAGAATTGTTCACTTGTCTGCTGTGAAATGAAACCATCCCATAATACCTTCATACACATTTTTGTCCATCAAAATTAAACCAAATCCACTCCTCCCTGGTAAAATCATTCAAGTGATGTCATCCATAGACAAAAAAAATCCCTTTTTAAGCATATTGACTGAAAAATAAGTAAGTAAAATCATCAATAGAGCATTTCCTCATAGATGTTCCTCTGCTGCCCCCTGTGGCCTGTTTAGGTTATTACAGGATTTCTAGTAGGGAAAGTCACCCAGAACCAGCACAAGCTCTGACCTTCAGGCTAATGTTTATTGTAAACATATACCATTGAAGCAGGAAATTTACCCTAAAATCATGACGGATTTTCCCCAAAAAAGTAAAAAAAAAAAAAAAAAAAAACTTTAATAATATACAACTAAAATAGAAAATAGTACAAAAATCCTGCAGAGGTTTTCAGCTGGTGGACTTGCTTTTTCCCCGACCAGGCTGCTGTTTACTCAGCTCTTTAATGCATTGGTGATCACTGGAAAAAGCCTGTTGTATACCGAGCTTAAAGTCAAACATCAGGCTGTTTGAACAATTAAATAAACAAACAGAAAAGGTGGAAGAATCTGTCTTTGTCAAGTGCTCTGGATAAACAGACAATCTTGTTTATTATATCACACGAGAACGGGAGACATTATCGGAGGAACGGCAAAGTGAGGAGGTGAGGGAAGACTTGTTCTCCTATTTATTGTAAATTTAGGTTGTAAAGCGTTTGGGGGCTTCACACATGTATTTGTGATTTATTGCACAAGACGTATTTATCCCCTCTACTCATAAAGATAACATAAATCACAAAAATGTAATTTATAGTGTCCACAGTACTATAAATAACTGAAACCAGACAAGGGGAAGAACGTTTCTGGGAAAATGATACGATGAAGTTGACTAAGAGAGATGTAACCTACGTGTTGCCCGGTCCACAGGCAGTTGGGCATGTGCTGGTGGTGCAGAACTCTGACAGCGCGCTGGATAGCAGATTTATGTGCTTGAAAAAAGCCACAGCTGGAAGTAATCAAAAACACAAGTTGGTTTCTGCTCGCCGTAAGTATTTTGGGGAGCAAAAGTTGAAATACTTACTGTTACTGGCGAGCCACTCTGCCCTGTCGACGCCAGGCGGCAGCGCCGTGAGGGCCAACATGTCTGAGTCTGTGATCCGGTGGCGCACGTACGGCTCCTGCAGGTACGGGCGCTCCTCTTGATTATTGTTGTTGATTCCCCTGAGGGAGACAGCAGCACTCAGGTAATGAGAAGGAGAGAAGATTACAAGGAGACTTCCACATTGCAGCTAAGATAATCTACAGCAGGGGTCTGCAACCTGTGACTCTAGAGCCACATGGGGCTCTTTTTTCTCTCCATGGTGGCTCCTTGGCCTGACCAAAACTACCTAAAAAAATAAATAAATAAAGCCTGCAAACTAAGACTACTAAGGCCCAACCCCAAACTAAAATAACAAAACACCGCAAGGTAAGACTACTGAGGACAAAGAGGAGAATAAGAACAAAAACTACATAAAAGACAAAAAATAGCATTTTTTTTAACTAAGGATTACTTTATTAGCATTTATTTAATTTAGATTAGTTACATTTATGAATTGATGGCTGAAGTATTTAGGTTTTACATCTCTGTTGACCTGAAGAATCCTTGTTTGCTCAACACTACCTCCAGAATCAACAGATTTTATATGCAAAATTACATTTTAAGAGATGCTAGGTTACTTTTATATTTTTGCTTATTTTCGTGCCAAAAAATAGATGTAATTCATATTTACTATTAAAAAACAGAAGGTCATGAATCCACATTTTTAGTAAGACTATGCAGTTCCTTCAAGGTTTTGATCAGTAGAAATCGAGTCCAAATGGCTCTTTTTACTGGTAAAGGTTGCAGATCCCTGATCTATAGGATTGCTGCTTAAAGACAGCTTCTTTCCTGCATCAGAAAACACATTTTAGGTCACGTGTTAAAGTCACGGCCCTGGGGCCGGATCCGGCCCTCCAGGTCATTTTATTGTATTGCTATTAATGGCTCGATATTATCTTGCGCTTATTTCTAACTTGTATTATTTCGACAAAATATATTATTATGGAGAGTAAAATATTGAAAGTTATTTGAGGCTTAAATTGATTTATTCTGGAATAATATTCCTGCCTTTTTATTATTCATAGTTATGTTAAAAAGTTCCTATTTTAAAGTTTTAAAAATTGTCTTTCTGCTAGCTTTTTGAACTATTTTGGCATTTACTAAGATTTTTAAGGTGTTTTTTTTTCAAGTTTAGCTAATATTTTAGCTACATGCTAGCTGTTTTGGCCAATTTAGGCTTTTTCAGTTTTTTAGGTTATTCTGAAGTTTAGCTATTTTTTCAGCTACACGTAAGCTGTTTTGGCTAACTTTTTTTTTTTTTTTTTTTTAGCTTTATTTGGCATTTAGCTAATATTTTAGCTGGCTATAAGTTTTCAGCATTTTCAGCTATTAGCTTCAGTGATTTCAGCGATCAGCCTCTGCGTTTTTAGGTACCATTTTCAGCTATTAGCACTAGCATCTTCAGCAGCCAAATTTAGTGTACAGCATTCGGAATAGCATAATCATAATCATGCTAAATATCCAGCTCATAATTATGTTAAAAAGTTACAGTTTTAAAAATTCAGTTTTAGAGTGTTCAATAAATATGTATCATGTTCGGCCCGCGACCTAAGGTGTGTTTTGGATTTTGGCTCCTTGTGTGATTGAATTTGACACCCCTCTTTTAGGCAGGAGGTCATTGAAAGGAGAGAAAAACTACTGGGAATGCCGGATGTTTTCCAGCTCGCTCTGCTGAGTCAGACATGTCAGCATGATTTGACTTTATTTAAAGCAGAATAGAGGCGTGTGCTGCAACAAAGAAGAAAGCTGCTACTCTGTTGAAACTCACATACATATATACATTTATATTTACTCAGGATTCAAGGGAATGTCTCCAACTGCTGCCACTATGTCAGCTGTCATGCACAATTCTGAAGTGTTCACACTCAGCAGCTGGGAGTCAGAACAGCCTGACCTTGATAACTTGCAGCGACTCGATGAGATTTCACTCCCCGCTGGTGCCAATGTGTGTGCAGGAGACGACTGTTTAATGATTTAAACAAGAGATCCTTGTTTCAGGTGAAGCTCAGAAATGACAGGCCAGGGGTGGAGGCGGTGGAGGGGGTGTCATGGAGGAATGTAAACAGTGGCTGTTCAGTGTTACAGTAAGCTCTCTCTAATGTCCACAGCTACACCATGAGGTCCTCCTAATGTTGTGTTTGTGTGTAAACACTCTCCCCTGCGGATCCTGTTGTGTTTTTGGTCATCTGGTCACCTTTACCTTTCAACCCTGAGGCTGAAAGCAACGGCCCAGCTGGCTGCTGAAAGGTCACTCAGGAGCAAAACGTTTCCACATTTCGTCCATCTTTTCCTTGCATCTCTTGTGAGTCTTTGTGAACACGTGGTACTGCTTTGAGGAATCCAGTCACTGACAGTATCGGACAAATATGTACACGCGCAGGCATTATCTGGACTGCATTCCTGTGTGAACCATGTGCAGACAGCACTCCGCTTAACTTTTTTTTGTCTCATCAGAATTTAAGCTTCCTGTTTGTGATCATTAAAGAAGTGGAATAGTGAAAGACTTACGGTTTGTCATTGCTGATGTCACAAGGAGTTTTGCTCTCTGTCTTCGTGGCTGAGGGGTAACTATGGCAACCCCCCATGGCGTGGAGCTAAGAGCGGAGCTGTTTGTCTTGGCCGCCCCACTTTTCCATTCCACGCGCACTAACACGCAGGCGTCCGCGCACCATGGCCAGCATATGTCAACCACATCCCCTGCGAGAACATTTCCCAGCGCAGCTGACCTCGTCCTCCACTTCTCCAAATGACCCACGAAAACAAAAAAAAAAAAATAAAAAGGAGGGAAGCTTTGCAGTTCTCTTTTTTTCCCCTCTCCTGTGTCGGTGTGTTTATGCCTCCTTTGTCTAAGTCCCTCCGCACACAGGCTCCTCCTCTGCCAGCTCTGAGCAGAAAGGCAGGTTTCTCCACAACCCATAAAAGTACAAAACGCAACTCCGCCTTCCTCTTTCTTCCCACCCCTTTGGTACACATACAATTATTTTCAGAGCAGGGCTCAGAAAAGAAAGCACTAAAAGTGGCTTTCATGTGTGAAAAAGCATAAAAAATAAAAGCAATTACAGATGTGTTCATCATGATGACAGAGTTGTAATAAAGCATCAAAACTACTGAAGATGTAGGAGGAAGTACAAGAAAATTACTCTTTTTTTTACCTGTGCCTAAAGCAGTTTATCTGAGTGAGGTTTCTGTTTGCAGTAGGGGAGGTGGGGGTGTCATACGAGGGAGGAGTTCACATAGGAGACAAACATTATAGCCAGGAAGTAACCTTATCCATCCCATCACCTGGCCCTGAGGTAAATATTCTCCAAAGAACGAGTCCTGCTTCTGTCTGTTACCTTGAATGTGACACGAACACGGCGGCTTGTTTTGACACGTTTATTAGGTTCAATATTTGAATGTACAAGCTAAACCGACAACAGGAAAGAGACACATTACTCCTTCAAAATAAAACGAGCATCAGTCCACTTCACATAGAAAAAAAATGACATTACATCACTCTTTCCCAGAATTCCCCCCACATCTTCAAACACACACACACACATACAAGAAAATACCTCAACGTACAAAACGGGCAATGAATAATGAAACCTAAAAACCTATTGTTTTTTTTTAAGAATCCAGCTTTATCCAAATTAATGGCACTTAAAGCTTACTGTACCACATGCCATTAGTGCTGCAACGTACCCGTAACTACAACCCACACCATGTGGCCCTCAATCCACACACACAGTAGGATACAGTGCTTATGTTTGGTGAAGGAGGGGAAACCCTGTACTTGTCAAAACAAAAAAAAAAAAAAGTATTTCTCTCATTTTCTACTTCTGACTTTAAAAAAAAGTTGCTTTCTGATTCAAACTGATTAAAGCAAAAACTGTCATCCAAGATGAAACTTTAAAGCCTTCGTCTTAGTGCACACTCTATATTACAAAAAAAGTGGAAGATTGATCAAAAACTGTATTTGAGAACTCTACACCTGTATGACCAGAAACTACTGCGGATATGAAGTTCAGCTGTAATCCTGTTGGGAAGACACACTTTGGCAGAAAGCATTAAAAAACAAAAACCTAGAGTATCTACATGCTCCCTCCTTCAAGTCAAACTTCTCCCACCACTACAAGGAGGGCTATACTGTCGCATACAAATCAAAAGTGCCTGTTCAAAAAAGTGCTTTGAAAATAAATTAAGTAAATCATTTCATAGTCATTGATGCAACTAAAGTCAACTCCTTCCCTGAGAAAGAGAGATGAGAAGAAAGAAGGTGAGGAAGGTGTGAGTGTGTGGCACACCGATTTAGAGAATACTTCCGGTTTATTACAGCTCAGGCCATTTTATGGTTGAAGTGATAATTATCAACTCTTTTAAATTTGAATGTTATGATCTGTATTTAAACACTAATTCTTAAAGAGTTAAAAGTGTTCGCGTGTATGAAATGTGTTACATAAAAAACTGTAATAACTGGGAAATTCTGTTTTAAAAATATCTAACCTATATTGCTTCTGTAAACGGGCGAATGGCAGGAAGTGACTGACCAATAATTGACTAAATTTGGGAAGTAAACTGTTGATTGAACGTACAATACAACCTGAGCTGTAATCTGCAGATAAATATCCTTTAAGGTAAACTTTATGGAAGACATCCTGCAGACAACCGAAACACACGACGTGCTCACTCTCACACCTGCATGTAGAAAGGGCTCGAGCAAAAAAAATAAAAATAAAAAATAACAGGAACTCATGTTGACCTAACAACCAAAACACACACATCCTTATTGCCTCCAACAACACACACACACACAGAGCAACCTGCAAAACAACCTCCGTTCCGTACATTGGATTTATTCCAAAAATAGATATAATGTATATATACTGTTTACATTTATATTATGTTTATGCATTACCAAGAATAAACCACAACCTAATACAGGTTCAAATTCACAATATTACATTTAAACAGCGTTTGAGGGTGGGATGAACTGGTCTGTGCACGTCATCACTGTTGTTTGTTTTTCACCCCACCAGATCGTTTTTTTTTTTTTTTTTTTTGCATGTGTTTGCAGGTATGGCTGTTTATACATACGCAGGTCTACGGAATTGTGTGCGTGCTGTGTGTCACACAGGTGTGCTTTCTGCCTTTAACCTGAGAATGCGCTCATCTCAGACGGAGCTCAGACACACACACACCTAAACTACGTTAGTCTTTCAGAAGAGGAAGTGACGTGATTCTTTCAAAATATGACGCTCTGAGTAAAGAAAAGGAGCATGTTTGTTCCAAATGGTGCAAGTTAAAACATTGATTTGAAATGATTTAAACAGCATGAAGAAAAGTAGCAGAATTTACATTTAATACAAAAAAAGAACTGTTATAGTTTTGCAAGCTTGACTGCTAGTTATTAGATTACTAATTTGTAAACAGTTAAATCTTGTGTTAGAAAAATTACCGGGAATCGTACCCATAACTTGATTTAATGTCAAATTTCAATTTTTTTTGAAGGCATGTCTCATCTCTCTGACACAATCAAAAGTACTTTTTTTTTTTTTTTTTTTTTTTGAGGGGGTTCCCACATAAATGAGGGTTTTCCATCAACTTACAGACACAACAAAAGGTCATTGGAGGACTGCTAACAGGAAGCAGAGGTGGGTGGCTGTGTGCTCGATGGAGGGATGGTGGCGTCTTCTTTAGCTGCATGGTCGGGCCAGTCCCGTCGCTGGCGACTACATCCTCCTGTAGGACAATAAAACAAAGTTCAGATGCGCTCTACAGTCTTCACACTAACGGCTACACAAATAACTGAGCATAAAGGAGCAAGTAAACAAAACAACACAAGATAAATATTTTGCTGAAATTTGTTTATTCCTTTTAGAACAAGAAGGTCCAGAAAAACAATGTTTTATGGAAATTAAGTTTTTTTTTAACTATTTGACCTTCTACTAAATGCCTTAATTTAAATAAAAAATGTCAAAACTTTATTTAAAAGGGCAACATTTGTAAAGCAATATATTTCAGAACTTTAAAGTATTAAAAATTGGCACAAGGACAACAGCATTTTAAAAATGATTTACATCCATGAAAACTCCTAACAGCAGAGAAACTGTAACCAGGATGAGACACAAAATGAACAGTGTGAACAAGAACAGTGTGTGTTTCTGTTGAGTGTATATGCTGACAGTCAGGCCTTGTTCTGAATAACAAACACCAGCATTAAACCTTGTCGACTGACAGCACGTTATCTGTTCTGTGCCAGAGTTATCGACCCGAAAGTGAGGTTTGTTTGTTCGGTTGTTGCTGTTGTTCTGGTTCCGTTCGTGGGAACAGAACAGTTGTGCGCCACAGAGCCGTTATCTGGACCTGACAACAGTACGCTTGAAAGGGGACCTCATTAAATGTCAAATCAAGCTTTATTTATAAAAAGTGCTTTACATGCATCGCAGCTCAAAGCGCTGGTGTTTGGTGAAGGAGGGGAAATTTGTCGCCCTGAACACAACCTTGTCATGTGTGCAATAGAGGAGGACATGGGAGTGGATTTTCACTCCTGTCCTATCCCACTCCCAGGCAAAAAATTTTAAAAATAATTCCGTCCAATTCCTGGTAATCTGCCTCCCACTCTCGATCAAATTCATCCCATCCCGTATATTTTTGTCTTTAATATCTGACTTCCCTAGCAGCTCTCTGATTTAACAGAAGAGTTAATTATATGAATATGTGAATATATATCATCGTTGGACTTGAGATTTCAAGGATTACCCAGAATCCATGACTGATGGATTCTGGGTAATGTAGTTACTTTTTTCAATTGAGTTATATTGCACAATAAAACTTTTCTTGTCACCGTTCTTATCAGTTGGTTTCCACTCCCGTAAGAATTTTATCCCATCCCGGTTCTGTGATTAACGGCAAGAGAAGACTCCCATCCCACTGGAATCCCGCAGGAATCCTGTGACTCATGGGATTCCCGAAAAACTGTCAGTCTCTAATGTGTAATAACAAAATGTAAAAACCAAGCCTTCAGTGTTAGGAAATGAAGGCTTCTCTGCAAAAACTGGAATAATCAGTCACAAGCACATTAACATGGACTGTTCCACTCTACCAGAACAGTTTATTTATTGAACTTTTAGTTCAGTGGTTGTTAACTCTTCTCCTTTCTATTGCTGTGAAATAACCAAGTATTTATGCTGTTTGGGAAATGAAGCAAAAATACTTCTGATGCTTCTGTTTAGAGATGAAAATGATAATAAAAAAAATGCAGAGAATGCAAGGAAGGAGATGTTAAGTAATACTACACACTTGCTTGTGTTATGCCTCTATTTTTATGTCTGACATTATTGTCATTTTGTATTAATTTTGTGCAGAAAAAAGGGAAAAGAGAGAGGATTTAGCAATGTTCCAGAATAGAACTTGGTTGTAGTTGTTAGCTTATTAATGTAATAAAATTTATATATTTAAATAATGAACTACAAAATAAAAAATATGCATCATGACAGATGGAAGAGAAAAAACCAGCACCTCACATGGAATCTTTTTAGAGTATATCACTATAAATTAAGGTCAGATAGGTAAAAATAACCTTGGTGGATGTATAAAATAGTAAGAAAAGCACTCACTCACTCACTGTGTGGCTGCAGCTGGCTGCTCAGCTGTACTTGTTACTGGGCTGGAACAGTTTCCATGCTTCTTTTCTTTGTCTTTTTCTGTGTCTGCGATTGACGGGCCGTCTGCTGGCACTTTGTCAGCTTCACTGAAACAAACAAACAAAATTGAATAACATCTGCACCAAATAGTGGACGTTCTCAAAAGGAAAAAAAAAAGCTGGTTTTGGATTCTGGCTGACCATGTTGTCTGCAGTTTTCCCTCTATGTAAGAACTCGTTTAAATGCTCATGCATCCACTGAGCTCCACTGTCACACCTGGGGGAGGATCTGTTCTGTTGCCACTCTTTGGGGTCATTTGAATCATGTAGCCCATGCTCTTCAGTGCACTGTTAGTAATCTGAAGATGAACCGATCTGTTAGAAAGTCGATGTGTTTGTATCAACTCATAGCATGCTATCTGATCAAAATGTTAGTGGGGGGGGCTCTGACTGGAAAAAACAGTGTTTACCACCTTCATCGTCTGGGGTAAACCAGGTTTAAAAAACAGTCCTGCAGCTGATCTAAGAGCCAGGAGTTACAGGGTTAGGTTTGGATTTTTCTGCACTGAATCATGAGAGCATTGCACACGCGCAGGCCCCTCAAGAACAACATACCGTCTGAGTGCAGGTCTGAACACTCTGAAATCAAGGGAGGCGACAGAGGAGGGAACACACAGTAGGAGGATTATATCAGAGAGAAAGAGAGTAAGGATGTAACAGGAGTTCTGTACAGGAAGTTTGGGCAGAGGGAAGGAAGCTTTTCTGGAGTAAACACTTGAAACAACTGTGAGAGACAGGATAAACACAGCACTTGTTTGTACCTGCTGAAGACTGCCCTCTCGTTTTTGGTGTCCACTGTGAGCCGGATGGTCTCTTTGCCGGCACCTGTGGTGATGGTCTCCGTGGTGGACGTCTCGCTGCGTTTGGACTGCTTCTTGCGGTCTTCGTCGTCACTGTCAGAGCCACTGGAGGAGGAGCTGTCTGATGCCACCAGCGGAGCTTTTCTTGCCACACAAGCGCTCCACACACAAGCTGCAGAGACTTTGAATCATTTTTAAATCCCGATAAACAATCATAAAACAATAAAAAATAGTATATTAACTAGTGTATTAATTTGATTTTTTTTTTCTTGACAACTTAAAGAATCAAACTTTTAAGCTCAAAAAGAAGCACAAAAACAACAGAATTCCAGATAAACTTACGGTTGGGGTTTGGTTTGACATTTTCTGATCCGCTCAGGTCAGAATCGACAGGAGAGCTGCATCGGGGGCCTGTTTCAGAGCTGCACACATCCAAGAGTCATGCAGATGAGAAAACCTGGGTCAATTTCTAATTAAAAATGATATTACATGCATTGGCATAATATGCATCCCTTAACCTTCAGTAGTCAAGGTCTTACTGAGTGGTTTTCACTACTATATTTTACAATTTGCTCTAATAATTAACCTTTAAAACAATTTTTTGAGGTAAAGCTTAGCATTTATTGTTTCTACACCCACAACTTTGTTATTTTTTCTCTTTTACAGATTTTTTTTATTATACTAGCCAATAATTCCACCTGAAACTGCACAAAAAACTAAATTCTAAATGAAAGTAAAAAATATTTCAATAAAGAAAAAAAATAAAAAAATTACATACTTTTTAGAAATATATTTCATAAGAAAGATCAAAGGGTATAAAGCATAAAAATTCAAACACAAAGCAAAAAAAAGGTCAAAATAATTTAATGTAATATATTTGGTTTAAAAAATACCAGGAGACTCTCCACCAAAGTCTATAGAATGTTAAAAGGTATCACAATTATGTGCCATAACCTTTACTATGTTTGTTTTAAACCAAATCATTAAAAGCCATTAATCACTTTTTATAAATCCTTCACATTTAATTTTGAATGAGAACTATACGGCTGGCGGGTTGGCATCATTGTTACGTCATTTTAACCAACTGATGTGATTGGCTGAGATGATGGAGACTCGTGAAGGTTGAATACCATTAAATATACTAAGTGTGTTTCTTAAAATCTTCAAAGAAAATTTAAGGAGCATTTTACGGTCAATCAATGTTTAGAACTTTTCTTAAATGAACAAAAATGTAAGATAGAGTCTAAGAGCTGCTGGTACTTTTCTCTATATTTTAGGTTTTTCAACAACTTTTCTATTGAAATTGAAATTAGTTCCTTAAAAACTGAATCAGAACCACAGAAGAATCAGACCTTCTTAACTGCTCGTTATTTTTCTGACAAAGGCCAAACTCACCAGCAGAACGGCTGGAAGTCGGTGAACTTTGCCCAGCCTTTATCCTCGGCTTCTGTTGCAGCTGGCTGGGAGACCGGAGTGTCCCATGGGGAAAATGGAACTCCGGCTGCAGGAGCGGTAGAGTTCACCTCTCCAAAGTCTGCAACCCAGCCAACGCCTGGGGGGAAAAAAAGTTTAAATCTGGTTTAGTTCTAACCAGAATGAAAGAAAACAATAACAACAGAGAAGAGAAACCCACTCTTTGCAGTTTCTGTCTGCTCTTGACTTGAAAAAGGATCCAGATCATCATTACGCTCCTCCTCCTCAGAATCAGAGGATGCTTCTCTGTCTGGGGCCTCAGTGCTCGAAGCTGCCGTCCTCTGACAAGTACTCTCTGCTTGGCTTTGGGAGGACTGTGAGCCGCCAAACCTTAAACAATAACAAACCGAGTGCATAAAAAACACTGTTATGAGTCAATTTGAAGGCAGCAAAAGGACCAACAATCTGAGGTTGGCGTTTACCTGTTCCTCGACTTAGTTTGTATTGCATAGTTGATCTCTTTTTCCTCCCAAATGTCCTCCTCGTCATCATCAAAGGGCTGAATTCTCTCCTTGGAACAGGCCTCAAACACAGCTGTGTTAGCCTAACACAAACACAAACAAGACCACATCAGTCCTGTCAGCTGGGAGGGATTATTCTGCCCCCTTGTGGTTAAAAAAAACATTTAGGACTAAACATTGTGATCAAAAGAAAC
This sequence comes from Oryzias melastigma, assembly GCF_002922805.2. Lineage (NCBI taxonomy): Eukaryota > Metazoa > Chordata > Actinopteri > Beloniformes > Adrianichthyidae > Oryzias > Oryzias melastigma. The sequence continues at coordinate 20,983,074 of NC_050517.1, forward strand.
GTGTGAACATCTCACATTGTCCTGGCCGGCATCAATGTTAATGTTGATCTCTGCGATCCGGTCAAACGTGGCTCTGAAAAACAAAAAGGATCCAGCCAGCATAAAATTTAAAGAAAACAATGAAAAAATATGTAATTATCACATTTGGAAAGCTTCTGTTCACTTTTGTGCAAAGTAAAATATGCATTTTTGTCATTGATAATTTGCTAATTAAATGATTTTACACAATAAGTCAATGTGTAGAGGAGCTACAATGTCCAGCGCCTCTCATCCCTGCAGATCATCTTCATTTGGTAGTTATATAAAAAAATCAATGTTCACAAAACATACCCAATGCTGTCATCATGGTCGGTAAACTCCTCATCATTGAAGCCAAACTGATCCACAAAGTTAGCAGTCATCTGCTGGATCTGATAGTCCGAAAAAGCCTATGAACACACGTCAAGAAATGTCAGTCAAATAAAGGATAACCAACAAAAAATCAAATGGTTTCAATGTGCGACTGCTTGAGTGACAGTACCTGCTGTACTGTCAGTTCTTTGGGGAAAGGACTCTCCATATCATCTTCCGAGCAAGGTCGAGGGTTTCCACTTCCAACCTAAAGGCAGAAACACAAACTCCACATTTTTGATTGACAGTTAAAAAAAAACCACGGCACAAACATTGCATGGCCATTGGGCGTACCAGGTCGATGGTATTCTTTCTGTTGGTTTCTGACAGTGTTTGTTCCACAAAGGTTTCCCAGCGCCCTCTGTAGTCCTCTGGCAGCTCTACACCAAAGAATAAAAATACATTTAAAAATGTATGTGGGATGGGGATTTCTGTAAAAGAACTGAGCCTCCCACAAACCTGATATAAGGTTACTAATCTGGGTGTGGATAGGACCTTTCTCCAGGTTGTGGACCACTGTGTTGGCAATCCTGGTCAGGTGTCCCATATACCCCCTTCTCATCCCACCTTCTGACCTTCAAAAACACAAAAAAAATACACAATTACAGTGACAGATCTGCTGGAATAGCTTCAAACGCATCTGAAAGATTCTTACTGGTTTTTATCATTCTCTTCCCAAGCCTCCAGGATCCTCTGGACAAGGTGGCAGTGCTGGAACAACTTTTAAGACGGAAACATTTCTCTCATTTAGAGTCACATCATTATTATTTCCTTTGTTAAACAAGCAGAATAACCTACATGGGTCACCATCAAGTTGTGTGCAGGGTTTTCAGAGGAGCTGGGAGATTCAGAGGATGGGTCTTCAGCCAAAGTCTGATCTTTGGATCCTTCTTGAGGAGTTTTGCACTTGTCACTGGAAGCCAAACCCGGCTGAAGCCTCATTTCGTGGGCACAAGGCCGGATGATGGCAGCGACACACAGCTCCACTTGCAGGTGCAGGAAGTTGTTCCACACATACTTGAAAAACAAGTCCTAAAAAAACGCAAAATGGTTAATTGATGCTTTCTTTAAGATGATAAAACTGTGGTTAAAAAAGCCTGTCTCACCAGAAGGACATCCATAGTGTTGAGTCTGCAGAGCTCTTGTGCTACGACTGCATGGCTGGCAGAGCTGGTGTAAAGCAGAGAAGCCACTAGTCTGGCTACATGCAGACGCGTGTTACCCAGCGGCTCCTCCAGAACACCTAAAGTGGTCAGCATAGGCTCTCTCTAAAAGCAAATGAATTCAAGATTTTGACTTTAGAAATCCATATATTTAAAGACGAGAAAAGAGGAAGTAAATGTATAGACAGAAAATAGTATCACCCCGATTTGTGCGAGCGTAATTCTTGATTTGTAACTCATTCAATACATTTTATCCATAAGTACAAAGTTTACAAAACTCAAATACAATTTAAAAAGGCACAAATTAAAGTTACAACTTCTTAAAACACACAAATCTTAAAGAATCACTTGTTACGCACACAAAAAAAACATGATGTGACACTATGTCTGAGAGAAAGAAAAGATTCATCCCTAAGTGATGCGTTTAAATGTTTAAATATTTTTAAAGGGTTTATGTGTCTCAGAAACACATATTTAGACTTTTTTATATTAATTATCTGAAATATCTGTTTAAGTAAGTGGAGAATGTCAAGTTTTTACCAGATAATATTCACAATCTAAGTTCAAAGCGGCTGATAAGAAAACTCTGATCACCCAGCATTCTAGCAACACTTAAACGCATCACTTAAGGATGAATCTTTTTTTTTCTCAGAGACGTGAAGAGTCACATCAGATTTGTGTGTATATGTGGTTTTGTGTGTGATTCGTTCGTAGTTTTTAAAGATTTGTGCATATAGATAGTTTCAAGCTGTTGCTATTTTAAGTTGTGCGTGTTTTTTTTTTTCTATTTAATAATTTTTGTACCGATGCACAAAATATATTGCATGGGTTACAAATCAAGAAAGACGCACGTACAAATGCAAAGTTACGCACAAATCAAGAGTTACGCACAGACAAATCAAGAGTTAAACACACAAATCCAATGTTACACACAAATCGGGGTGATACTATTCTCTCTCCATATAAATGGTTCAGGCACGCTGCAAAAACTGAACGTTAAGAAAGTAAAAAGATCCTTGATTCAAGAAAAAAAACATCTTTTTTTGTCTTGCAAGAAAAATGTTCTTATGAGGAAAGTTTTTTATGGTAAAAAAATCTAACATTTCTTAGTAAACAGAATTTTTGGTAAAATTGGTAAAACTTTCTTTTTTTTACCCCATTTAGTTAAAGAAAAAAATCCCCAAATATAAAGAGATTTTACTTATTTGTAAGGGCTGTATGATTCAGAAAAAATACTTGCTTTTTTTTTTTTTTTTTTAAATACGTGTGATCCCCCAGTAGTTATGGCTCATTTTTACGATTATTCCTTAAAATGTACCTTAGGTGGCTCCAGAAGGAGCTGGTGGAAATGAGTCAGGTGTGGCTGGATGGCCAGTAAAATGCTGCTGTTAACAGTGTAACTCCTCTCAAACGCCTGGGCATCCATCATCCCATCCACCCTGTCATACCAAAAGATAAAAAAGCATGTCATTAAGGAACACCAGCAACAGAGAAATGCAAACTGATATAAATAACAAAGAATGTAAATGTAAAGAAGACTGACATTAAAAGTAATTCAGTCTGTCACTCACATGGGCCTTCGTATTTCCAGCAATGTCAAAAACACTTGAATCCCACTAACAATGCAGCTTTCGCTCTTCTCTCCTGAGAACATGTTCTGCAGCAGCTGCTCAACACACTCCTGCCTGTAGAAACACAACGCCACGTTGACCTCTGCGTTCAGAAAGATGCGTGAACGGGCTTCTCCCTGGACTCACGATTCCAGCACAGTCAGCAGAGGGTCGGGCTGTGAAATCTCCTGAAGCTGCCCAGCCTGGTCCCTGCTCAGCCGAATAATGTCGCACAAAGTCTGAGATGCGTTTGTCTGCTTCTGCGGGGGGACAAAAAAAAAAAAACAAGATTGACAACCTTCTAGTTTGGAGAATCTAATACAAATCCTGCCTTAGAATCATTTTTTGTTCCCACCTCCTCGTCTTTCCCAGGATAAATGAGCTCTATGAGTCTCTGGGCCAGCTTCTGTTCATTAAGCCACTATTAACAAAAGATATGTGAGATTATACAGTAAGTGGATTAAAAAAAAACTGTTGTAAAGCTGGGAATAGAAAGCTTCTTTGTCACATACCATCAGAGTCTCCAGACGAAGAGGCGCCGGCTCTACACAGCTGATAAGGCGCAGGAGAACATCCATCATGGCCGACGTATCGATGTGCTCTAGGACCAACGAAAGAAACCCATCCTTTTTCCGCAGGAAACTAATAACCTAAACAAGACAAAAATCAAAGAAAACAATGTCAAAAAAGGCAAACGGGAATCATTTTGTCAACCAATGAAACCAGGAGTAAAAAAATCCCATTTCTGTATCATTTATTCCCTCCTCATATCCTATGAAGTCCCACTCCAATCATCTTTTAGTCTATTCATATAGTAAAAGAGTATATTTGGACGTTGGTTTTCCTAAAAAAAAAAATCAAACTTCTGTCTTATCATTATCCTGCCCCCTCAGCTTGCATTACACAAAAGCAACACCTGTAGGAAGCTGTCACCTTCTGATTTTCAGACACAAATGTGTCGGTGTATACCTGCTCAGTCTTCCGCGTGATGAGGTTTCCAATCGTCTTGCTAAAGAAAGATGCTAGGAGGGGATTTAGTGCCGATGGCTGCTCGAGGAAGGCATACAGAGTTTCCAGGAGAGACTCATCACTACCCAGCTTCTCATTGATCATTCCCACATCACATGTCAGCAACTCACACGCTATATTTGAGTACCTGTATGAAATAAATAGGAGACAACCTGCAGTGAGAACTAGGTGCACACATACATGTTTTCTTTAAAAGTCAGAGGTGTTCTGTGAAATAGCAAGGAAGTGATATGATATAGTGCAGCACCAGCAAAACCAGTTTACCAGCTCAGCATTTTTCTCCTCAGCAGAACTCACTTAAAGCGCTTCGTCTCCTCTGCACCAGCAGGGGGCTCTGTTGTGATCAGGCGAACTAGTTCCTGCATGCAGTTGTCTTGGCAAAGGAACAGGAGAAGTCTGCAATTAAATCATCATCAAGAGAATATATGCATTAAAAAAACAAGTCAGTGCAGGCACTTAGGGTTTAGAGCAACAAAGACTCAAAGCAAAAACAGACCTCCTGTTCTGGGCCTTGCACTCCTGCAGCACATCCTCCTCGTCCATAAGCTCTGTGAGTGTGACATCCTCCTTGTCCAGCAAGGCCTCCAGATGAGAAGATGTGTGCAAGTCAAACTTCCAAAACATGGCTGCCTGTCACTGGAACCTACACTGCAGCTGATGAGCTAAAGAGGGAGTGGTATGGAAATTAGCAAGCTCAGACAAGTAAACCATAAAGCACTTTGAGATTTAAAACGTATGGAAGCTCGTCTTACACTTGGAGAAAGGAGATGTATCCTCAGACGGGACTTCTTAAACAGCCACACATTAAAGCCAGTATATGCTCATCCTGACACCGGAAACTCTGAAAGAAGATAGTCTACGGTGAAGAAAAGAAACTGGAAATGTTGCAGTGATTTTCCTGCTTCACAGGGAAGTTTAATTCAGGCCAAGTGAAGAGGCTGGGCTGGCAGGAATCAATAAATATGTAATCAAATTACTTAGGCTTATTTATGTACCAATACGGCAGACCTGTTTACAGAGAAGCCACATGCGATAGTTGAATAACTAAAAGATAAAGAAAGTAGTTAAAGAATGGTATTAATATTTACATTCAGATAATTTAATAGTTTATTTTCTTTTATTTGTATTTGACTACAGAAAAAGCTATTGGAGATGAACAATCACTTAAACCAGCTCTTAAACCAGAGTCCTTCCATGATTGTTTCATTCAAAAACTAAAATATACTAAAGATAATTATAGAATATAATACCAAGTCACTTTCTTAAGAAAGAAGTAAAAAATAACATTTAAAAAAGGAGGGAAATAAAGTGATTTAACAATGCAAGTTGTCAAAAAAAATCTTCTATCACAAGAGTAATAACTATAATCCATCGATGCCAAATTGTATTACTTAACCGATAGGTCATTTTTTCCATCTTGCATCTTTCTTGAACAATTTCAACCCAATCTTCCAATGTGGGTTGCACCTGTTCATCCATCTTCTTGTAATCAATTTTGTTTTACACGCTGCCAATAGTATTTGTAATGGTTTTATCTCAAATTTGTGTTTTAATGTGAATCTACACTTTATACAATTGATGCTGATCATTTTTGAGACAAAACAAGTCTGTACCTGAACTACCTTATAAGCATGATGGAAACTGGTTTGTTAAATTAAAGTTCTCGCCTCCTCTTAAGCTAAATGTCAAAGATTATGGGGTAAAATGAGGCTATTCTCCGTTGCTGACAAAGGTCTCAAAGTGCAGGACAACAACCCGATGGTGACCGGCTACAACAGGCCTTTCGGGAGTCCAGAGAGCAGCTGGCGGCGGTTGATGTTAGCATAAACGCGCATTAGCCCCTGGCAGAAATAACAGTCATGTCAGAGCCGCGGGTAATTAGCGCATCCGTAGAACTTCCCGTTAACATGTTCCGTCTGTGGGGCTTCATGCGTGCTACTTACTAGAGTGTCTGTCTTTCGCTTAGCACGCATACAAATCCGCTAGCTCAGTCCCACTCGCGTTGCTAACAACTCTATATATTTTTTTACATGCTAGCATAAACAAAATGCGACCCAAACCAGTAGCTAAAACGTGACATTTATTTATCCACGCCAGCTGGCGGCGGGACCGCGTCCTCCTCATGATTTAGACCGAGCGTTCTCCGATAATTTAACTGCGAGGCTTCGTTTTTAGGTGTCATTATCTTAGGTTTCGAGTCAGAACACCCTTACCTTTAAGCCATTATCTCAAACGGGATCAACCGTAAACTCAAGGACGGTGCATTCGGCGACCGAAGGTGTCAAGTCACCCGGAGGAGGCCCATAGTTGCCGATTCATGACTGCGTTGTTAGCTTAACGACACTACCGAAAAGCAGTGCAATGTCATTTAGGCTTTCACCACTGCACTGTATTTACACTAACTATTCAACAAAAAGATTCAGACAAATCTTGCTATTTAAAAATATAAAATAAAAACAACACACTTAATTTATCACCAATAGTTTAGTAGTAAATATCCTGTAAACGTAACTATTTATTTTTTCCGTCACCAGGGGCGTTGCTAGGGACGACGCTCTGCTGAAGCAGCCCTGCCTCCTCAAGGAAAACCGTTTCCTCTTGTTTTGCATGAGACACTTTACTTTCAGCAATTTAGACCTTGCTTTGATGAGGTTACTTATGCCTGCAAGTGAAATAAATAGAAGGCTGTTAAATCCCTTAAGTCACGTCACTTTATGTATGATGAATTTGTGTCATTTTTTGCAATTTATGAGCTGTAAACATTTTTTCTGACATTTATACTTGAAATCAAACTGTCTGGAACATATACATATCGTTGAACAATTTAACGATTTATTCTATATTTGGTCATTTTGCAACACTGGTTTATTCTTGTTTCATCTAAAAACCTGATAAGTTATTAATTGTGGCTAACACTCATGAGAAAAGCAAAGACTACACTGTACATTTTTATGAACAGTTTAGAAAAAAGGCAATAAAAACATAATATGTTTTTATTTTGACGTTAGAAAAGGCTTAAAAATCTATGACTTTACAAGTAGGTTATTTTTTATCTTTCCAATTTTGATTAAGGTGTGTTTAGAAATCTCTTGGATAGAAACAAAACACATACTACGGTGGCCCTGAAGTTCAAAAAAGCACATCATATTTAATCTCTGAAAAAACATCTACTTTTTTCTTTGTTATATTTTTTTTGGTTGTTTTAAAAAATAAATAAATGACAACTATTTTTGAGTTGATTTACAAGAGTGGATTCATTCATTTTTCCACACATTTATACTGTAAAACCATAAAAAAAATCATAAAAAAGGACACATATGAAGAATTCAGTAATGTTACCCACAAGTATTAAACTGAAGTTACTGTCTAGTAAATTGTGGTTTGAAAATGTGTAAACTATGATAACAGTTGACTATAATTAGGCAGACAATATCACACAATATTAAAGTGTTAGGCCCTGTCCAGTTATTATAATAATAATAAAAGAAAAAGTAGAATGAATACACCGCCTGACACTTTAAAGATTATGGACCCTGTTTCATAAAAAAAAAATATATATATATAATATTTTTCATAACCTGTTTAAATTTTAAAGTCAGTATCAACATTAGTTAGACTTATTGGCAGAAATTAATTATTACATTTTTATGTTAATATCAACCAATATTAATATTATGCAGAGCCCCAGAATAAATAATAAAAATATATATTTAAAAAATGACTTAGTAGTAGAATTATTATTTTTTAATGACAAGTGAATGCTCAAGTGAAAAGTAAATAGTTTGATTTACTAGGACAATATGTACAAAATTATTTGTAACTGTAAAAATTTGTATTTCCAACCCATCTCTGTATGTGGTATAGATATTATAAATGTGCAATAAATATTGTTTCTGGGTGGTTATGGCCATGGCTGTATAATTAGTTTTTTTGTTGTTTTTATTTATTTGTCGGTGGGTGTCTGGATCCGGCAGAAACTTGGACAGCCCCTGCCGGTGAACCTTCTCGCTCCGCTCACGTATGAGCCTCCGCAGAACGACTTTTCGTAGCAGCCGGTTAGCATCATGGCGAACGTTGCCGACACGAAGTTATACGACATCCTTGGAGTATCACCTTCTGCCTCCGAGAATGAACTAAAAAAGGTGGGTGCTTTTACTCATCGAAGAAAGGTTTATTAAAGTCTGAGGGGAATGAAGCGAATGAGAGGTCAGAAGTGTTATGTGGCCTAAAAACAAGCTAATGGATGTGAGCTAGCTTATAGTGACAGGACTATGGGCTTGCTAGCACGCCAGTTGACTAAAATATTTAGTGTCAACGCGATTTATGATCAGCTGAAGTAATATGTAGAGCTGGTAACGCGCGTATAAAAGCTACAATTTATTGAATTTTTTAAAGGACGAAGATAGCCCGCTAATAGAACATCAAGTGACCAGGAGTGCGGGAGGTTGCCGGCTATTAAGGCTAGGTGACACATTTTCAGCTAACAGCCTCCATCAACATTGTAACGAGGCAACGTCGGCTGCGCAGGTGACCTCGTACTTTTAATTAAAAGACTACTGCATTATCACGATGGGTTTTAAACCTTCGACAGGAAACGCAAAGCTTGGCCTAGCTCTGGGATAAGGTGGCTTAAAGCTAACAAACTTATGCGTAAGTGACAAGTTGTTAGTAAAATACCAAACGTTTCTTAGTTTTATATTATTTTGGACGCTTGGTAGCCCACTGGATGGATATTTATTATTTGCTTTAGGAAGTGACATATTTAGACGGTATGTTTTTTTTTTTTTAAATCATCCTTGGGGGTTTTCTTCTAAAGATTTCAAGCTTTAGATTTTTTTCTCTGAGAAGTTTCATCTTTAACTCATACTTTGAGGCCAACTGTCAAATGAAAATATGAAAAACAAAACACAATTTATTCATTTTTTCCTTGTTTTCTGTGACTTCCAAATAAGGTTGTCCTCCCCAAACCCTCTTATTTTGTTGACTTCCGTTTTAAAATCCCTTGTATTCATTGATCAGTGAGTAGGAAAAAGTTGCAACACAAGCTGTTAAAGAGGGTTAGGAACATATTTCTAAAGTACAATTTTTTTTTAACTTTAACTATAAGCTCAAAATATTTCAACCAAATAATGTCTTAGATTATTTTAAAAAATGCATTTAAAGTGTATACATTTGTGACAAAATGCTTTTAAAATTTACCCATTAGAATTTAACATTTATATTAAAAATTCAGATATAGTTGTTTATTAAATTGTAAAAATCTCCAGTTCCCTGTCAACTTAGCTCTGATTCTCACAAATCTATTGACATAGTTTGTGAAATTCCCAATTGAAACTAATAAGTATGTTACAATATTAACAATAACTGTATATAAAATAAAAAAGTATTTATGAAACAGGATACCAAGAAAAGTTCCCCTTCATAATTAAAAGGCCTTCGTTTATGGTTATTGATTTTTGTGGTTTATTTAATTTATTTAGTTTTTTTTTTTTTACCATATGTAAGTTTGTACAACCTTTGTGATGGCTAAAAATATTCTGAATTAATCAAAGTAGAGTTTACTGCATCGTTGATGGGTGCAAAAAACGAACAAAAAACGATTAAAAAATATATTCTTTAAAAATATGTTTACATCTTTGCAGCAGCTATATAATGCTCACAAAGGAAAACCAAGCAGTGAAAGACGGTTAAATAAAAATAAAAAAATCTGTTAAAATAGTAGTCTATGTCTAACTTATCTCCTCCTCCAACCAACAACAAGTTGGAGTTGATTTTATTTATTTATTAAAGTTTTGGCAATTGAATATATGTTTACCTTTGTTTTTTGCCAGTAGACCCTAACTGTCAGGCATAGTTATGGCTATAAAATCAGCTTCTGTCCTGGGTATTTACCACAGAATTAATCAAATATGGGACATTTTGATGATTTATTCTTTTGGATTTTTGACTCTTTTCAGGCGTACCGTAAACTAGCCAAAGAGTACCATCCTGACAAGAATCCTGAAGCTGGAGACAAGGTATGAGAACACTCGTTTTTATTAACACAGAATTTCAATTTCAAAGCCAAGATATTAAATTTATTCTCATACGCTACTTCAAGATTTATTCCTGACCGTATCATTCTCTTCTCAGTTTAAAGAAATAAGCTTTGCCTACGAGGTGTTGACAAACCCAGAGAAAAAGGAGCTTTACGATCGTTATGGAGAACAAGGGCTGCGAGAGGGCGGAGGCGGAGGTCCAGGCATGGAGGATATTTTCTCTCACATTTTCGGAGGTGGACTCTTTGGGTTCATGGGTGGACAAAGCAGAGGACGCAACGGAGGCAAGAGAAGAGGAGACGATATGATCCATCCTCTGAAGTAAGCACTGTGGACTGTACATGCCTTACAGGGGGGTTCAAACACCAAAACTCATTCATAAAAACTGCTTTGTCCCACAGAGTGTCTCTTGAAGACTTGTACAATGGCAAAACCACAAAACTGCAGCTCAGTAAGAATGTGTTGTGTAGTGCCTGCAATGGGTAAGTTTTCCTTCTCCTTTTTTTATTTAAAAATGATAATGAATGAAATTTCAGATCCAGATAACTTGTTATAAACTTTTAAGTGTTGACGTTTTTATGCCAACGCCTTAACTTGAAGCATTTTTTCTTCGTAGTCAAGGAGGTAAAGCAGGAGCGGTGCAGAAGTGTGTGGCCTGCAGGGGAAGAGGCATGAGGATCATGATCAGACAGCTGGCTCCTGGGATGGTTCAGCAGATGCAGTCGGTCTGTACAGACTGCAGCGGAGAGGGTAATTCACATAGCAGATTCTTTGCTTCCAAAACAAGTGGTACACAATCCAAAAACTCTTTTGCGTTCCTGTCCAGGTGAGGTGATAAACGAGAAAGATCGCTGCAAAAAGTGCGAGGGCCAAAAAGTGTGCAAGGAAACAAAACTTCTGGAGGTTCACGTGGACAAAGGCATGAAACATGGACAGAAGATCACATTTTCTGGGGAAGCCGACCAAGCACCCGGCGTAGAACCCGGAGACATAGTTCTGGTGCTTCAAGAGAAGGAGCATGAGGTACTGATGCGAAAAACATCAAGTGCTGTGTGAAAACTTTGGAAGAAAGTAATATTTCATGTTGCTTCAGGAATTCCGGCGTGAAGGAAGCGATCTTCACATGGTCCACCGCATCGGTCTGGTCGAGGCTCTCTGTGGATTCCAGATGACTGTCACACACCTGGATGGACGTCAGCTGCTTATTAAATACCCCCCAGGGAAGGTCATTGAGCCAGGTAAACTTCATTTGTCCAATTCAAAAGACCAATGTGAGAAACCATCATTTTTAAGGGAGATCTTAAATAACTAAAAGACCGAGTGCTTCTCTTTTACAACATGAATTCAGTGTCATTTTGTCATTTAAATGTTGAGCACGTTTGCTTTAGCTTCTCTCCTGTGTGCGTGACAGGTTGTGTTCGAGTGGTGAAAGGAGAGGGGATGCCTCAGTACAGAAATCCATTTGAGAAGGGCGATCTTTACATCAAGTTTGACGTCCAGTTCCCTGAAAACAACTGGATCAGCCCTGACAAGCTGAACGTGAGTGAATCTACGATGAACTTTCTTTAAGGCAGGGGCGTCCAACTCAATCGCCCAAGTGGCTAAAATCTAAAACACACCTTAGGTTGGGGGCCGAACACGTAAAACATTGATTGAACACACCAAAACTACATTTTTAAAACTTTAAAGTCTTACCTTTTTAACATAATTATGAAGTAGATATATAGCATTACCTGCGATAGATGATAGCTTAAAACACTGAAGCTGATGGACAGCTAAAATAGTAGTTAATTGCTAAATTTGCCTAAAAAAAAAATAGGTTAGCCAAAACAGCTAGCATGTAGCTGGAATATTAGCTAAAGTCCAAAATAGCCTAAAGAATCTTAGTGAATGCCAAAATAGTACAAAAAGCTAGCAGAAAGACAATTTTCAAAACTTTAAAAATGTAACTTTTTAACATAACTATGAATAATAAAGAGGCAGGAATATTATTCTAAAATAAAACAGCTTGAATCTTAGATAACTTTTAGTAACTCTCCATCATATATTTTGTCAAAACTATACAAGTTAGAAATAAGCGCCAGATAACATCGGGCCATTAATAACAATAAAATAAAATGATCTGGAGGGCCAGACTTTGACACATGTGATTTAAGGTGTTTTTTATTTTTTTTTTTAAATACTGTTGGCTTTGTGTCTTTAAGGACCTGGAATGTTTGCTGCCTGCTCGTGCCGACGACCCCATCATTGCGGCAGACGCAGAGGAAGTTGACTTGACCGAGTTCGACCGGAGTCAAGGCTTTGGAAGCGGGGCCAGAAGAGAGGCGTATAACGATAGCTCTGATGAGGAAGGGGGCCACCATGGCCCCGGGGTGCAGTGTGCACACCAATAGACTCATACACAGACTTGCGCACACATTGAAAGCTAAATAATACACGCGCAGCCCTCCGTTTCCATTGCTAAATCAAGACTTATTGCACATAGATTCCGATTTGTTTTCTTTGACGAGTCCAGTGAAAAAGACAAATGCAATCGTCCTCCCTCCTCCGTTCTGTGGTGCCCCCCGAGTCGAAGAGACCCCGGATGTGCGGTGACCGTTTTGTGTTATTGGACATCAGTGTTCATCAATTTCTCCAGCAAGAAAGTACTCTGACTCTGCATCATTTGGGCATCCTTGTTCTCGTTTTAAGCTTTTTTATGTTTTACTGTGGGGAAAAACAACAGTCTAGTGTACAAAATGCACATATTGTGAAGTATCCTGTAAAATGTGTAGTTTAGTCAATCACATACAAGCGCATGTTCGTTCTTGCTGAAGACTTTGATCATTTAGATTCAAACTCCAGAAGCTTTTTAAAAGAAGTTTGACACTGCAGCTGTTTAAAATTCAGAGTTTCGCCCAACTGCTGCAAGAACCGGCCTAATGACAAAGAACGCTCATGATTTAAACTCCCATCTTAGCGAAAACTTGATCCATTGATTTGCAAGGAATGTTTTTGTTCCGAGCTGTGAGGTCCATTAAAAACGGAAGTGTACCACCGGTCAGATAAAGCACTACGTTTTTGTTTTTGTTTGGCTTTTTCGTTGTCTGAAATTTCTTGGTGTGAATGTTGTTGTGTTCTGAAACTCCAATCCTTAAAGCTTTGTACTCGTGTATGTGTGCAGTGCAGTGGCTCATTGTGTTGGCGAGCTGCTGTGGAATGTTCCAGCTTCTTAGGGGTGGTAGGTATTCCTGCTTTGCGTTGAGCTGCAGTGAGATCGGACACCAAATATAGTTCTCTAAAGAAGAATGTTTTTATTTGCTCAGAAGAATCAGATGTAGAAATAATTACCAGAACCGTTGGGAGGGAAAGCTTTGTATCATACATATCTTCCCGTTGTAGAGTTGCTAGTCAAACATGCCCCCCACCCCCCCGTAATGTTGGAATTTTCCTATCTCAAAATACCTGTAAATAAATCCAGTCCCCGTGCATTAATCCAGCAGCTGTGTCATCCTGTTCTCCTTCTGCGAGCAGCAACATGACGTGAGGACCGCGGAGTCACTGTTTACATGCACCTCTGAAAGTCATTGTTTCTGTAAATATGGCCACGAAGGGCGAAAGTGCACAAGGTTTAAGGGGTGGGTTCTTGTCAAATTACATAATTGTTGATGCTTATGGTTGTCAAAATGTATAATAAACGACTACAAATTAACAGAAATTTGCCTTACAACAGTATTTATGTTGTACTGTCAAGAATTTTATTGCTAGAAGCCAAAAATAAGTCGGATTTAGTTGGACGAGTTGTACTACTAAACTGGTTTAGTGTTTCTACTATTTTTACTAAATACCAGAACTCATTAGTGAAAAGAAGTAGGTCTAGCTATCAGTATGACTACTCATACGTCTGTAAACCACATTTTTGCTTTGGAAAAGACTGAAGATTAAGTAGGAATTTTAAATAAAAGTCTTTAAGTCAAGCTTTAATCTTGTAAGGAGCTTAAAATTGTTACTCTACTGCAAGAAAAATGGTTTAAGGGCCAAAATTAATCAACTCCAGATAAATGGAGGGGGTCAAAAAAAGCTCTATTGCTAATGTACATGAATACAAAATGAACAAATGTGTCAAACTTCAAGCTCCTACCAAGTCTAGCTTTAAGATAAATGGATTTTCAGGTGTGCCTTCTTTACGAGGTGTTTACACCTTTGCTGATTCAATTCATGAGAAAAAGGTGATAAAATGATCAATTTTTGATCCAGTCAAACATTAGAATAACTAAAAGCTAACATACACAGTGTTAGCTCGGTGGTGGGAGAGTGTCCGCCCTGAGACTGGAAGGTCGTGAGTTCAAATCTAGGCTGTCATACCATATCAAGACTCTTAAAAATGGGACCCAATGCCTCCCTGCTTGATGGCATTAAGGGGTTGGAAGGGGGGGTGCTTTACCAATTTCTAAAGCCACTTGATCCCTTTCTGAGCCAAATGGTTGCTGGAGCCTATCCCACGATGTACCCCAAATGGTACACGAGTTCTAAAAACTAACATAATAGTATAAAATAGAAGATGGAACTCTTCCATTCTCCTTAAAGCCGTGACCAAAAACAGAAAAGTTGGTGGCGTAGCACATATTTTGCTGTAAAAACATAGTTTTGAAATTACCACAATTTTAATGACATTTTTATAGTAAAATAATTGGTTAGAATGTTTAGTAGTGTGCATATTAACATAACACTTCAACTATTGCATGACATTAGAACCAAGGCGTTCTTGTCTTAGTCACTTCCACTTTCTACGTCCTGGTGATGAGCCACTGGAGCCAGCAGTTCCTTAAATCCTGCAGTATTCCTGAGGAATACACAGCGCAGGTTAGTAGTGTTACATTGTGTGTGTCCCGATGAGATCAAAGGTTTACCTGTCCCGTTTGGACTGCATGATGCTGGAGCGTTCTCTCCTCACCTGCTCCAGTCGCTCTCGAACGACCGCCTTCTGCCGGATCTTGTCTTTCTGTGACACAGCAAAAGCAGCGGTGGCTGTCAGACCTCTATGTAGGTCAGAAACTCGTTTACCTTTAACAGATCTTGGGTGAGATGCTTCAGCCGGTCTGTGTGCTTAACGCCCAGCAGATCTCCTTCAGCCTTTCTGTTCTGGATGATGGACAGGCGCTCCTGAACCTGAAAACCAATGAAGCTGAGCACACATTCTGGCTGTGATCATCACTCTGATGTTTCTCCGTCGGCTCTTCTCACCCTCAGCAGCTGTCTTTCTTTGTCCCTCTGCTGCTTTTGCTCCACCTTTCTTTGTATATCCACCAAGTTGCGCATGGTTTTCTCCCTCTCCATCACCGACACCGGTTCTGCCATTCGCTCCTTCTCCACTAGAGTCTGTTCCCTCTCACGGTTACTCACTGAGACCATTTCATCAACCGCCTGGTTGATTAAATATCTGGTTAGATCTTCGGCTGATATACAGTTCACAAATACTCCCATGGTCTTACCACTGATTCTTGGTGAAGCATCTCCTCACATTTAGAGGGTTCTTCCAGGTCACACTGGTCAGACTTGCTTTCAGTTTGACACTTTTCCACCTCGCTCATCTCTCTGTCAGCGTCGGCAATCAGACTGGACCTTCCAGAGTCGAGGTCATCAGCATCTCCAGAAAGTTCTCCCTGCATATTCTGGGCGTTCTCTTCTTCTTTTACACACATTTTATGGTCTTTTTCTGAGGTGTCTCCCCATCCCGCTTTTTCTCTCTTTTATAAACAATGATAAAATTAGACAATATAACACAAAAAAAATATTTATAGAGTTCTGTGCGCTGATGTTCTACCTGTTCTACCGTTGTGGTTTGATCTGCAGACTGTGGATCACATGGAGCCAAAGCCGACTTCTGCTCCTCCCCATCGCCTTGCTGGACTGTTTCTGTAGATTGTGCAGGCAGGATTGGAGTCATCTCACTGCCCTTTACATCTGGACTCTGTCCAGCATCTGCTGTGTCACAGTCGGTCGGTTTGCTCCAAGCAAGCGCGATCAGAGACTCCTGCTTCTCGTAGCTCTCAGGGGTCGCCGTTGCACTGTTCTCTTCACTGTTAGCTTCTACATCAGGAGCCACGGCCTGCACATCTGATGCACACGAAATTTCCAAGTAGGGTAGATCCTCAATGACAGCTCCACAACCTGCAGAAATGAGCTATTATACTTCCAGCTGCGCAAGTAGGAATTCATTGATTTTATTGTTAGTAATACCTGAACAAAGTTCCTTTTTGTCCTCTTCAGCTGGAACTTCATCGAGTTCACTTTTAATTGAATCAGCTCCTGGAGCCTCAGCTGATGCCTTGCTCATGTGCTCCTCATCTGAGCCGCATGAAGACCTGCTCTGGTCTTTGCTGCTGTTGTCAGTCAGGTTTGGATCAGGAAAGTCTGTGTTGAGGAGGTGGAGCAGGCTGCTAAAGCGCTGCGTTTGTATTTCGTAGATGTATTTATCCCGCAGAGCTTGCACGCCATCGAGATTCTGAGGGACACACACCATGTACGGTTAAAAAAAATGCTCGTCTACCGTGCTGATGCTCCACTCTGCTCGCTCACCCGGTCTGCCAGAGCTTGTAGTAAAGTCAAAGCTTGGACTTCTTGAAGCTTGGTTAGATGGATCATCATAGGCGGGGCACAATCCTGTAGCTGAAGATGTGTTTGCACTTCTGATGGCGTCTGAGCATGGATTTGTTTCAGCCTTTTTAAACATCCGTCTCTCAGAGTGACCTGCTCGCTGTCTGTTAAAAGTGAGACAACAAATTGCTGAAATAAAAGAGTTAAAAGAAAAAGGAAGTAAAAGCTGATGAATGACTTACTTTCTTTGGAAAGCATTTTGCAGTCTGACCCCAGTGATTCCTCCTGGCAGATTTCACGTATCATTCTGATCAAATGCTTTCTTTCTTGGTCCTGACTCAGCACTAAAAGCTGCAGTGCTGCCTTCTGAAAAGGTGTTTCTTATTAAAAATAGTAAAACCTCTTTATTCTGTCTTAATGTTTGAATCTACTTGACCTGCTGTAATGTTTTGAGATCCTCTTTTTCCTCTTCTTTTTCTTCAGCATTAAGCCACAGAGCGACCTGCTCTGCTCTGCATGGACTGCTCATTTTTGGCCTGAAAATATTAAATATACCGTGTCTAAATATAAGCATAAAAAAGCTGATGATTGTAAATCCTTATCCTCATTATTGTTTCCTGGTTCAGCCACCATGTTTCCCAGGACTGCTGGGCTGCTAGGAGCCCGCTGTAGGACACGTTCTCCCTCTGGGCTTTAAGAGTCGCCAGCCTGATGTGAAGACACATGAGAATTGGATCCTCACTGCGCAGTCTGGAAGAAAATAATCAGTTTATTAATGTCAAAAAGACATCATTGGAGCCCACTTTGTTATGCTTGTTTTTTCCATTTACCTCGGGGTTAAGTGGGTCAGCGTGTGCTGTTCTCGCTGACAAAGAGTCTGGATCTCGTTCAGGAGAGAAACAGCAGTCCAGCATTGCTCTGTGGACCTTCGGCCGCTTGGTTCTGATGCATCCAGACTGGCTCTGATGGAGCAACAGAACCCTCACCTTTAGAGCACTATCGCCAGGGGATTTTCACCCAAGTGTAAAAGTATTTACATGATTATCAATATGCTGCATTTTTCTGAGTGCCATTGGTCTCTGGGTAAAGTCTCACACGTCCCATGAATGGGTGGACCAAAGGCCAAGTCTCCAGTATCATTATTCCTTTTTTTTGAAGGAATTTTTTCAACTTCCCATGTTTTTAGGATTTTCCTATGCTTTTATTTCTACTTGTTACATAAACCACAGCTGAAAATAAAATAAAACTTCTCTAATTTACCATATTTTGCTATATTTTTATGTATTTTTTATGTACCTTTTTTATATTCCTTTTATTAGGTATATTATATCAGGTAAAAATTACCTGATGGTATAACTTTTTATAGCAAAAGTGTTCTGAGGATAAAATAATTTAACATTTTATTCAAATTTTACTAGTTTTTTTCCAGTTACCAGATGAGCTATCACTGGACTTCTAGTCTCATTATGTGGGATCTAAATTAATTTGATTATATTTATTTGCTCCTGAATCATTTTTAGGGTGTTGCTGGAGCCAATCCTTTTAGATGAATAGGTCACTAGTCTGTTGCAGGGCTACTTTTTTGCTTATTAAATAATATTTAATAAATAAAAAAAGACAAATTTTACTTTTTTTAAGATTAGTTTTTTCTTAATTTACTGTGGTGACAATTTTATTTAAGTTCATTTCCTATCTTTTCTGTCATTTTTACTTGTTGCTTGATGAGATTGATTTAATATAAGTTACTTGTACATCCTGAACGCTCCTGGCAGCATCGCCAAACAAATCACATCAGCAGACTCCAGCGCCTCTTCTGCGAGCTCCTCCAGCATCTCCACTTCCTTCTGCTTTTGCCACGGAAGCAGATTTTCCCAAACGTTGTTTGCTGAGGAACAAGCACAAAAAACAGGAACCCCTCTGGGTCTCTTGGAGTTAAGATGACATTTTTCTAACAGGTCGGAACGACATGCCCTTACTATGATGCTCCTGAAGCATTTCTGTGAAAAGCAATTGCTTCACCACGTCGTACTTCACTTCCACCAAGAGGAGGACGTCTGACAGGGTGACACAGCCCCACGATTGAGCCCGGAAACTCGTGTTCTGACTCTGCCAGGGAGGGGACAGCATGCTTTTCACACCCTCTGATGCCAATCTGAAGGAAACATTGACATGTTTACCGTCATTTATGTAGCAACTGACTGTAAAAAGATTAGAAAAAATCTGAATTAAAACAATCCAGTTTAGATATTTAGACATTCTGTTACCAAAATTGGATTTTTAATTAAAGTCTTAACTCTCACTTGGCCCAGCACTGCCTGGCTACTTTTCTGAGTCTCATCACTCTTGTATCTCTGTCACAGAACTCCTGTTCATCCGTCACCTTCCTCATTCGTTCCTTGGAAACAAAAGAAGGATCAACACTTTCCGTATGTCCCTGCAGGACTATTTCTCTGAGAGAACGTACCTTCTCACTCGTGTGTATCTGCACAAATCCTGGCTCTGAGTTGTAAGCATGTTTGGGATCTGTGCTTTGTTCTGTGTAATCCATCATCTGATGAAGGTTGCTGGAGTTTAGGAGCTGAAAGTCCCAATGAAACTAAAGAAAATAACATTTACTATAACATGTCAGCTAAATATGTAATCCTCATCATAATTTTCAGGAAGTGTGTATGACATTTGCACCATTTCCTTCTTTTCCCTCTCCTTTTCCATTTCCACAAGAACGTCCAAAAGATTTCCATCGGCAGAGGACCAGCAGTTGTTGTGTCCTGCAACCTGAAATACATGCATTTACCTAAAACTCTTAACACTAATTTATATTAAATGAAAATAATCAGGTTGTTTGAATTGGAATTTTGCCTTCTTCATGGCTGCATGTGCTTCGCTGGAGTTGGAGGGAACATGAAACACTTTGCTGAAGAGAAGACTGACATCCTCAGAGGAAAACTCGGCTCCTGCAGGCTTACCCAGCAGCTGGTGCAGAGTCGCAATGCAGTCCTGAAGCCCAGAGCAAGCACTTCTGCTTCAGCTTTTGACACAGACACGACAAAAAAAAAAAAAAAAAAAACCCTGCGGTTCTCACACAACAAGAAAACACCTTACCTGCGCCATGTTTTCACCGCTCTGCGCTGATGAATTATACAGGAGATTACTATGGTTACAGCAGCTGGATCCACTTACAACAACAAAGGAGTGTCAGTGTATCAGTCAGACACAGAGAAAAGTGATGCACAACTATGTGATTCACTGAACACGTTCTCAAATGTGGATGTTCTAGTGAAAGCTTCTCACCTGTCCACTTTAGCAGGATGTGTACAGGTGACAGGTAAGAAGCTGGAATAATCATGATTATATTTTTTTTGTTAAAAAGCTAAAATCTGGTCTGAAAATATATATATATATATATTTAATTTGAAGGAAAGTTTTTTTCAAAACTTACCTTTGGTCTAATTGTTAAGGCATTTTTTGACTGAATGCATTTATATAAACACAAATGAACATCTAGCTGTTGTTGCAGCACATAAAGCCTAACAAACATTTGCATGATTACATAGCTTTAGATTAATGTTATGCACTATTTATTGGAATCTTTAAATCCAAAGATTCTAATTGAAGATGAATCACAAATGTTAAAAAAGCAAGTTCAAAAACACTATTAGTTTTTCTTTAAACTCAAAAGTCATTTTTGTGACTATTTTCAAAAAATTGTGAAAAAATAGGAAATCTTAAAAAACAACTTTAAAGGAAATTAATTTCAATTACTGTAGTTTTATTCAAAGCTGACAGGAAGTAGAAAAAATAAATTATTAATATCCTTGACAAACTTTCTTTAACATAAACGTATATAATTATGATAGTATAAAAATCCACGTTTAAAGAAAAAACAGCTTGAATTTTCATTAGATTATAATTCAGTTTGTTTTTTTCTTTTTTTGAACAAAGATGACGGCACTCAGACAAAACTTTTATATCTTGAATTAAAAAATGATCACACACAAATGTAAATGAGCTGAAATGAGCCTTTACTTGTGGTTGATATTTCACATATCTTCCTTAAATATGTCACATGGATTGGTTTGATAATTTACAGATTAATTTAAATTTTATCTGTCAGAAAATAATGTTTTTTAGTAATTCAAATTCAACTTTATTTGTATAGCACTTTTCCTGCTACAAAAAATCTCAGAGTGCTTTCCATAATAAAATAAAAATTATTGTTAAAATAGCAATCATAAAAACATTAATAAAAACACATTAAAACGCATACACATCCCACAATTACAATCAAACTAAATTGAATTATTAGGAAATTTATATAATCAAATTAAAACATGTGGACATGCAAAAATGACGTAAAAGTTATATTATTACATGGTTAAATTAGATTATATTAGATTAGAAATTGTTTATTTTTATGCAGTCAGTAAAAATAAAGATGAGTTTTCAAGTTTTTCTTGAAAACCTCCACAGTGGATGATGTCCTCAGGCAGGCTGATCTACAGGGCTGAAATATGACCTCGCTGTGGGTTTAAATTCTGACTTTTGGCTCCATCACGAGGACCTGAGCACTCTGGGAGAGTCATAAACTTAAAATAAATCTGAAAAAAATGAAGGTCCAATCCCATTTAAGCTTTTATAAACTAATAAAAGAACCGTAAAACTGTTCCTGAAGAAATATAATTAAAAAAAATATCTCTGTAAGAATGAATTAAGTTAAAAAAGGATAATGTTTATGAAAATAAAGTGCAAAAGAAAACAAGAAAAACACCCAAACCCATATGCCTTATTACTATGAACATTATATTTCATTATATGCTATTTACAGCCCTGTTTTCAAGGAATAGTAGCTTTTAATTGGGTCCCAATATGGATGAATGTACTTTTTATGTGTGTGTGATCATGTGACTACACTGCAGCTTAAGTTAGTTAGGGTTTGGCTTCATCATATAATTTTAGTTATATTGCTAAGTTAACCCGCTAGCGTTGAAGCTGTATGAATCCAACAGAAATAATAATAAAAAAATCCTAAAAAATTAGAAAGTCATATTTATTTCCAGATTTCTCTGATCCCATAAAAAAACTAGTTTTGAGAATGAAAAGTAATAAAACTTTATATTTTTTGTAAGGTAACAAATCCTTGTCTCGAATCAAGTTATATCTTAGAATTTATTGACGAATAAACCAGATCATCTTTCCTTCCAGCTAAGACTGATGAACTATTTTTAAATGGAACTATGGTAAAGTGTTTCTGATGACATCACATCATGTGACTCAACACAAATGAAGCACGTCTAATCTCAATAAATGATTGGATTTATTTGCAAAAATGAAAAAAATGGAACTTCCTGAGATAGTGTCTTTGGCTGCACACACAGACATATTGCACTTTGCTTATATGAACCTGCATGTTAAACAGAAGCTGCTTTGATCTTCAAAAAAATATTGTGACAATAAAAAATAAAAAGCGTTAAAAATGTAGGAATGACAATAAAAGTAAACTTATGGAACTAAAATGTGTATTGTATAAATATTTCAGTGCTACATACATCTATTCAGCTCTCATCCACAACCTGAAGGTCCATGTAAAGTTTTTTTAAATGTACAGTAACTGAATGTACAGTAACCAAAATCCATGTAAATGTGCATACAGATAAAAGCCAGATGTAACTGAGGAATTACAAATGGCTGCCGTGGATAATCTTGGGACACTTTTCTGGCTGGATGCAGGAGTTGTTGTGCAGAATCAAACCGGCGGGACACTGGCAGCCTGGGACGCAGGGCTTGAAACAGGGGCTCTCTATGACCCCGAGTGGTACGTCATAGTTGAAGCAGGTAACTGGACAGGGAGGTCCACATTCATCAAACACAAAGCCCCTCTCCAGAGGACAGCCAACAGCTGCAGAAGAGAAATAAGGTTTAAAAAAGTGAGACTTGGAGAAACAGATTAGCTTGCATAATATTGTCAGCACTAATCTAGGAGTGTCCATCACAGCTCTCCAAGGCGGTGCTGTGGTTTGACTGTGCCACACCTACAGTACAGTTGACTACCGGAATCAGGTGTTCAACCCCAACATGTTGGTCCAAGGTCAGATTGATGCAAAAGAACAACAACAAAAACAAAAACAGAGACTTTCTGGAGCAGGGTGAAGGTAAAGATGAGGAATGGGACTTAGGCTCAATCCGAATTCTTCCCTTCTCCCCACTTTAAATGCATGTGGGAAATGTATTTTTATAACTTCACCCTCCAAGCAGTGAAAGTCCTCCATCGCGAGGTTAAACCGCGTCGCTTTGAGAAGCGCTTTTCTTCACGTGGGTGCACCCTGAACCACAGAAGTTTACACTTAAATGTAAGTAATGACTTTTTGTTGTAGCATGACCTTTTAAAGTTATAAAACTGCTGTTGTTATGTATATTCAAGCACTGGAAGCTCTGCACTACAGCTAGCGAACCGGCGATTATTGATGATGTCACCGAATGAAAGTAATATGAGACAGTATTATATCTTTTGGAAAAATCTTTCAGAGTAGTCTTTTAATTACCAATATGCAGTTTTCTTTGCTAAAATCAATAAGCCTGTGTCATTTTTAAAGACACATTTTCTGCGGAGAAGCTGCTTATCATCAGAAATTTGTCTTTTGGGTTGTGGGCGGGACTTTTGGCGTAGATATATCCCACCATCCTTTTTTAAAATAATCTTTTCCACTAGCTTATAGCAATTCACAACCCCA